>NC_086318.1:363312117-363639339 GCF_036172605.1 Pelobates fuscus
GTAGGCATGGGAGAGGAGATTGTTACCTCCTCTCCCCAGCGGCAGATCATCAATGGGCAGAGTGTTCTAATGGGAGAGGAGATTGTTACCACCTCTCCCCAGCGGCGGATCATCAATAGGCAGAGTGTTCTAATGGGAGAGGAGCTGGTTACCACCTCTCCCCAGCGGCAGCTTAATGTACCAGGGGGAGACTGTAAGCCCCACACCTGTGCAGATGGGACCGTGGTCTCTGCACTTCCAGCACAGGGGGTAGGGACGGTCGGTCCTGCCCCCCCACAACAGGGCTGTTTAGCCAAAGGGGAGACAGTCGGTCTCCAGCAGCAGAGCTGTGTAACTCAAGGGGAGACAGTCGGTCTCCAGCAGCAGAGCGGTGTAACTCAAGGGGAGACAGTCGGTCTCCAGCAGCAGAGCTGCGCAGCTAAAGGGGAGACAGTCGGTCTCCAGCAACCAGGCTCCAACCAGACTACTCCTGTAGTAGTGCTGGCACCAGGGCAGAGTACCGCTGGTCTCTGCCCACTCAGCAACCCACCAAAACAGCCTACCAGTCCCCCACACAGCCGGGGTGAGGCACCTGGACCTGGACAAGTTTTTCCATTACTCAGGTGTAGTAACCATTCATTGTGGGTGGACTGTACTGCTGTTTCTGTTTTGTGGGTGGGCTGCTGGACTAACAAGGGCACTGACCGGCAAGAGGTCAGGTACCCTGTTAGTATGTTTGGAAAAGGGGAGAAATGTGGCGAAACCAACCTCGCCACTGGGCCCTGGAGAAGCCTGTTTGCTAGCCTCCTACCTACTGACTATGGCCCCTGGGTTATTTGGGGCATATTGTACTGTATATTGCTGCTACTGGCCCTTTTAACAGCATCTATGGACATATTGGGACTTTTGGGACTACTGTCCCTTTAAGACTGTGATACATATTCTAGTGTACTGCCTGTAATATTATATGTGTATTTGTGTGTTAAGCTTAACCTGGGATATGTATGCAGCATTCACCTGATTGTTCGGTAGAATCACTCCATTCATTATATTGAGTGAAACTACCGAACAACCAGACCACCCAGGAATAAGTGTGCCTCCAATTACAGTTTGCAACAATGTTGCAAACGGGTAATTGGCAATCAGTGTAATGTATTCTTTGTCCTCTGGGTGGCCGCCATTCGGGAAACAAACACGTGGCGGCGGCCATCTTAAACTACCGAACAGCGGTGTTTTGCCGTCGAGTGTCTGGAACTAAAATCGGACACTTGACTAGGCAAACACCGCTGAGACCTCCATACTTCCAGAAATTCGTATAAAAACTACCGAATGGCCCGCCGTTCGGTAGAAAGAACCCCTCAAACAAGGGAATTCATTCAAACCCTCTCCAGGCTCTATAACACAGGCAATTCGCCTGTTTTCATTCCCTTGTTTGTGACCGACCGCAGGGCCAAAATGCATGGAACTGTTTTCGGATACTTTACCCATGCGGTCGGTCAAATCTTTGGAACCCCATATCTCCCGAACCATTCATCCGAATGACTTGAATTTTGGATATGTTGTCCCCCTGAATAAGGGCTATCCAGCGATGCTGGATTTTAAGGTGTACCCCCGGGTTTTGGGGTACATCCAGAACTTGGCTGAAAAGGTGTACCGGATAATTGGGTTTAATGTTATCTGAGGGGAGGGGATGTGTGGGCTGAACCATGTATGTGATTGGTTATTTTATGCCTCCCCCTGGGTGTGGCCTGTAAGTGTACAAGTGTAATAAAAGCCAGGCTGGATGAGCCAGGCAGGAGTTCCTGTTTTAACCTCAAAGTGATGTGTCGTCTCATTATTGGGGGAAGGATTTATTGTATGCTGTTCCAGTTGACTGCTAGGGGTACAAGCCTATTCGTATGGTTCCTATTCAATGGTCTACAGCATTCATACGCTTGGGAGAATTTAAAGGTTTCTTGGATTCGGTGATTATGGTGTCTGCCAGAGTGCTTGGAGTCCTCAGGAAGCACTAGGAGCATCCATTAACGGAGGTACCAAGTCGGGGTGCCAGGCGATCCGTTACACATGTAATTTAAATGATTCTCCCCTCGGACTGTGCCAGCCTGTGTCAGTCCAAGGGGAGTAATGAGGTAGGAGCTGGGCGTTGCTGCGGCCGCAATTATTCTGCTTGCGGCCGGAGGGAGACCTGTCAGTCTCCCTGCACTGTGTCCAGCAATTACTGCAGCATGCCCCGCCCCCACACTTAAGCCCCACCTCCTGAACACAAGTCCCTCCCCCAGACGGAAGCAGCTGTACTCGCTGGAATGAAGAGGCCAGACATTGACACCTTCACCTACCAGTGCCAGGTAAGCTTTGTGTGTGTGCTAGTGAGTGAGCTTGTGTGTGTGTGCTAGTGAGTGAGCTTGTGTGTGTGTGTGTGCATCTGCTAGTGAGTGAGCTTCTATGTGTGTGTGTGTACCTGCTAGTGAGTGAGCATCTGTGTGTGTGTGTACCTGTTAGTGAGTGAGCTTCTGTGTGTGTGTGTTTATTTGCATATGCATGTGCCTGCAAATGAGTTAACTTGTGTGTGCTAGTGAGGGAGCTTCTGTGTGTGTGTGTGTGTGTGTGCGTCTGCTAGTGAGTAAGCTTCTGTGTGCATCAGCTAGTGAGTGAGCTTCTGTGTGTGTATGCTAGTGAGGGAGCTTCTGTGTGTGTGCGCGCGTCTGCTAGTGAGTGAGCTTCTGTGTTTGTGTGCCTGCTAGTGTGTGTGTGTGTGTGTGTGTATGCCTGCTAGCGAGTGGACTTTGCCTGCTAGTGAGCTTGTATGTGTGTCAGTGAGCTTGTCTGTAGGGCGTGTGTGTGTTAGTGAGCTTGTCTGTGGTGAGCATGTGTGTGCAGTGAGCTTGTCTGTAGTAAGCATGTGTGTGACTGTGAGCATGTCTGTAGTGACCATGTGTGTGTCAGTGAGCTTGTCTCTAGTTAGCATGTGTGTGTCAGTGAGCTTGTATGTAGTGAATTTGTGTTAGTGAGCTCTTCTGTAGGGAGCATGTGTGTATTAATGGGCTTGTCTGTAGAGAGCGTGTGTGTGACAGTGAGCTTGTAGTAAGCTTGTGTGTATCAGTTTGTCTGTACTAAATTTGTATGTGTACTAGTAAGCTTGTCTGTGTGTGTCATGGAAATTGTCTATTTGTGAGCTTATTAGTGTGTGTGGAGAGAAAAAAACAGGTCGCAAGAGTATTCTGAGAACGGACAGCAGCTGAAATAGCCTGCCCTTCGGTGGGTCCCCGCTCAGAACTCAAGCTGGTTTTAGCTCATCTTGTGCCATTACAGAGAGAACATATCTGAAGCATATCAGACTGGTCCCACCCATACGGGCAGTCCAGATCCGAATTGCCAGCAAGTTCTCTCTGCACGAGAGATACAGCAACCCCAGACGATCGTTTCAGCCTTGTTAGGCATCATCAGTGAGGCATAGCTGATATCTCTCTAGGCACCGTGAGCAAGGGGTCCACGTCTGGATTACCCTTTAAACTTATGGAGAGAAAAAAAACAGGTCGCAAGAGTGTGTGTGTACTAGTAATCTTGTCTGTGTCTGTCACTGAGTCTATTAGTGTCTGTACTAAATGTGTGTGTGTACTAGTAAGCTTGTCTGTGTGTGTCACTGAGATTGTCTGTCAGTGAGCCTATTAGTGTGCATCAGTGAGCTTGTGTTTTTATGTCAATAAGCTTATATATCAATGAGATTGTGAGCCTGTGTATCAATGAGCTTGTGTCAGTAAGATTGTCTGTGTCTGCATGTGAGCATGATTTACTGTATAATTTAATTACCCTGAAAGGACTAATATTTTGAATTAGATAAATATATATATATATATATATATATATATATATATATATATATATATATATATGAAAACACACACACTACATAGCACAACTATGTACAACGACTTATGGGGCTGGCATAGATTTTTTTCCATGGCTGCTTTGTATCCCCAGTCCGGTCCTGCATGTCACTGAGGAGGTAAGCCTGACTCATCATATTTAAAACCTCAATTGAGCACAGAAATGCCACTTAGACATGCATGTGCCCATTAAAGAGCCAGTGACTATACCAATGTGTTTAGCTGTGGATTCCCAGTGATTCATACGTATTTTCCTGGAATGCCAGCTACGTCCTTTACCTAATCCCATTCAGTTTGTAAAGAATTAAAAAATAGAAATAAGTTGGAAAAAAGAATGGAGTCTTGTTTTTTGTGTATTCAACACATTTGGTTATAAATGATCTTACAATTACTATATTTTACATATCCTTACATTTGGTCTTACTTGTGCTCTCTCTCTCGTATGGCTTCTAACTTGGACATTATAAATGGTTACTCAATTAAAATTAGTAGCTGGAAATAATAGGCATAAATCTTCAGTGTTATCATTAGAGCTTACAAATTAGTAGATATTAGAACTTAATGTTGTTCACTGACACAAGGTGAATTTCACCACATATACGGGTAGTAATTAGAAAGTCTGTAATCACCTTTCTTTATTTCTCATCTGCTAACAATGATTAATAATATACTATAATCAGGATGTGTTAGGGCCACAGCTGTAAACTGTTTTTAAAAATTATAGCAAAAGTAAAAGGTGCTAGTAGTGCTCTGGCATAATCCCTTCCCCATTGTAAGCAGTCAAATAATTTTAATGTTGATCACAATGTCTCTTTTCATTAGGTATACAGACAACAATAACAAATGTGTTAATCAACAAAATGTACTTGCATCAAGATTGTATGGTAGGCATTGAGGGATTGTTTGACCAGTGGATCAACACTCTTTAGACCATAACAGCCATTTATGTTACGTTTTTGTTGTTGATGATAAATTATGGAGCGCAGCAGATTACTCGGATAAGGATATAATCGTATATATTTAACTGAATATGTTCACATATCAGCTAGCCATTTCACTACAACAAAGTATATACAGATTCAGGACCTATGTAAAACAGACTGCTTCATCATTTCCATAAAACAGTCTTCTTAATGCTTCACAATTCAGTTTGGTGATAATACAATGCATATTTTATGTAGCTATAAAGTATAGTTTTAATTGACTGACTCTTTGATTAAAAACAGTTAATGGGACTATGCAAAGCCAATAAAATTAATGCAGATTTTCTATTTCAACAGAACTACAACCAAACAATTGTGCAATGTCAAAGAGTCGGTCTCATGATGTGGTGCTCTCATGCCATATTCTATATGAGTTCTTAACTTGATGTTTGGTTAATGTGACTAGTAGTGATGTCGCGAACCCGAAATTTTCGGTTCGCGAACGGCGAACGCGAACTTCCTCAAATGTTCGCGAACCGGCGAACCGACTTCAATGGGCAGGCGAATTTTAAAACCAACAGGGACTGTTTCTGGCCACAAAAGTGATGGAAAAGTTGTTTCAAGGGGACTAACACCTGGACTGTGGCATGCCGGAGGGGGATCCATGGCAAAACTCCCATGGAAAATTACACAGTTGATGCAGAGTCTGGTTTTAATCCATAAAGGGCATAAATCACTTAACAGCACTTGGAGTGGTGAGTTTAGTAAATGTTCATATCAGTTTAATACCTTCCGCGTCTCCTATCAGTGGACGTGTATATGGCAGCATGGCATAAGGATTTGAGTACAGTCTTCTCAGAAGAACAATGGAACCAAGCCTTCATAGCCCATAAAGGTAGATCCAGATGCGCATCCCACCTAGAGCTAATGCGCAAGATACAATATAGGTGGTACTTGGTACCGACTAGACTAGCGACCATATATCCCAACACCTTGAGACTTTGCTGGAGATGTTTAATAGAGTAGGGCACAATGCTCCACATCTGGTGGGCCTGCTCGGCCATCAGAGGATACTGGAAGGCAGTTGAGGGGGTGATACAAGGGGCACTGGTCACGAGAACCAACCTGAGACCAGAAAATTCCCTACTCTTCATCTCGATTGCCGACCTAACATATCATATTTTGATTGCTGCCAACTTATTAATAGCCAGAGGGTGGAAACAACAACAGCCACCGGAGAGATCTAGCCTTCTCCAACAGATCTCCCTAAACCTAGCATATGAAACAAACACCTGCCAGCGGCTACACCCCCCACACCACATAGTGGAAGCCAGGAACATATGGGAGGCGTATCTGAGGAAGGAGGAGGAGGGGGTCGTGTTAGAACAATAACATATATCACATATATATATATACACGAAGGATGAATAGTACCACTCCTAAGACCTAAGTGCTTTGACGCAGAGAGACAACGACTCCAAACACCATGATACAACAGCCAACATTGAGGTATACCAAGCTGAGGTTAAACAATCTACAGGGCATAACGGAACAAACACCCACATTTAACATAGTTAAGTAGTTAGGTAAGGGAATAGACCCGGTGACCGCACACAGCGTGCTAACTAAGGAGACAAAGGGGGATGAGGGGCTTCCGACGTCTATTTCCCCCGTTCTTCTTCCCCTACCGTAGCCTGTCCCCAGGTTTACCCCTTCCCATACCCCGGACCAAACCCAGGTTTAGGAGAGAAAGACAACCCTGACATGGTACTAGACCGAAGGCACAAGGGCAGCGGAAAAACTCCCACGAGAATGAATAACCAGTTTGCTCTTGAATGTATAAGATGTGAATAAGATCGATGTACCTTAACCGCTTACCCTCCCTTTTTTCCTTTCTGTATCCCGAACAAGTTCTCTGATAAAATAAAAATTGTCAGATTCAAGTTCTTGTGCCCCACAGTTCAAATTAACATTCAAATGACAATTCATGACAGATCACACATGTGAATAGCCCTGCCAATGTCGTCTCAGATTTTTTTTGTTATCTAAGAAGAAATAGAAATGCAAGAGCAGAATAGAGACTGTTCCCCGTCCTCAGCGACCATGATACACACTGACACAGAGCAGAATAGGGACTGTTCCACCTACATAGGGTCACTATGTGCCTTTTTTTTGGTTTGGTTTTTGAAGCCACAGTGCTGCCTCAGTGGGCCTAAAAATTAGGCATGTACACATGCCTGAAAAATGTGGTATTGTTGCAGCCGCTGCTGTAGCAGCGGCCATAAAAATTGATGTTTGTTTCACAGGCAGAAAGTGCCTAAAACATGGCGGCTTGAACCCTACTTGGTGGCGGATAAGTCACGCAAGTCAACCGGCATTCAGAGCTAAAATACAGCAGCGTGTGGACCATTTTTAGCCCAAGGCAGCTCATATCATCAGGCCTTTTTTAATCTAATGTATCGCCCAGTGTCAGTCCCTTCGGGATCCATCCCTCATTCATCTTAATAAAGGTGAGGTAATCTAGACTTTTTTGACCTAGGCGACTTCTCTTCTCAGTGACAATACCTCCTGCTGCACTGAAGGTCCTTTCTGACAGGACACTTGAAGCGGGGCAGGACAGAAGTTCTATCGCAAATTGGGATAGCTCAGGCCACAGGTCAAGCCTGCACACCCAGTATTCAAGGGGTTCATCGCTCCTCAGAGTGTCGATATCTGCAGTTAAGGCGAGGTAGTCTGCTACCTGTCGGTCGAGTCGCTCTCTGAGGGTGGATCCCGAAGGGCTGTGGCGATGCGTAGGACTTAAAAAGGTCTGCATGTCCTCCATCAACAACACGTCTTTAAAGCGTCCTGTCCTTGCCGGCGTGGTCGTGGGAGGAGGAGGATGACTTCCACCTCTCCCCCTGTTAGATTCCCGTTATGCTGTGACATCACCCTTATACGCTGTGTAAAGCCATTTTTTTTTATTTATTTTGCAAATGCTGCATCCTGTCTGACTTGTTGTAATTCGGTAACATTTCCGCCACTTTCTGCTTATACCGGGGGTCTAGTAGCGTGGACACCCAGTACAGGTCGTTCTCCTTCAGCCTTTTTATACGAGGGTCCCTCAACAGGCAGGACAGCATGAAAGACCCCATTTGCACAAGGTTGGATGCCGAGCTACTCATTTCCCGTTCCTCCTCCTCACTGATGTCATTGAAGGTATGTTCTTCCCCCCAGCCACGTACAACACCACGGGTACCAGATAGGTGACAACGAGCACCCTGGGATGCCTGTTGTGTTTGGTCTTGCTCCTCCTCCTCCTCCTCAAAGCCACATTCCTCCTCTGACTCCTCTTCCTCACAATCCTCTTCCAGCGTTGCCGCAGGTCCAGCAAGCGATGCTGATAAGGCTGTTTCTGGTGGTGATGGTGACCACAACTCTTCCTCTTCACGCTCATCTACGGCCTGATCCAGCACTCTTCGCAGGGCACACTCCAGGAAGAAAACAAATGGTATGATGTCGCTGATGGTGCCTTCGGTGCGACTGACTAGGTTTGTCACCTCCTCAAAAGGACGCATGAGCCTACAGGCATTGCGCATGAGCGTCCAGTAACGTGGCAAAAAAATTCCCAGCTCCCCAGAGGCTGTCCTAGCACCCAGGTCATACAAATATTCATTAACAGCTTTTTCTTGTTGGAGCAGGCGGTCGAACATTAGGAGTGTTGAATTCCAACGTGTAGGGCTGTCGCAAATCAAGCGCCTCACTGGCATGTTGTTTCGCAGCTGGATATCGGCAAAGTGAGCCATGGCCGTGTAGGAATGCCTGAAATGGCCACACACCTTCCTGGCCTGCTTCAGGACGTCCTGTAAGCCTGTGTACTTATGCACAAAGCGTTGTACGATCAGATTACACACATGTGCCATGCACGGCACATGTGTCAACTTGCCCAACTTCAATGCCGCTATCAAATTTTTTCCATTGTCACACACCACTTTGCCGATATCCAGTTGCTGCGGAGTCAGCCACTTTTCCACCTGTGTGTTCAGGGCGGACAGGAGTGCTTGTCCGGTGTGACTCTCTGCTTTCAAGCAAGTCAAACCCAAGACGGCGTGACACTGCCATATCCGGGATGTGGAATAGTACCTGGGGAGCTGGGGGGGTGCCGTTGATGTGGAGCAAGACGCAGCAGCACAAGAGGACTCAGCCAAGGAGGTTATGGAAGAGGATGGAGTAGGAGGAGTAGAGGAGGTGGCAGCAGGACTGCCTGCAAGTCGTGGCGGTGTCACCAACTCCTCTGCAATGCCACGCATTCCATGCTTGTCAGCCGTCAGCAGGTTTACCCAATGCGCAGTGTAGGTGATATACCTGCCCTGACCATGCTTTGCAGACCAGGTATCAGTGGTCAGATGGACCCTTGCCCCAACACTGTGTGCCAGACATGCCATTACTTCCCTTTGCACAATCGAGTACAGGTTGGGGATTGCCTTTTGTGAAAAGAAATTCCGGCCGGGTACCTTCCACTGCGGTGTCCCAATAGCTACAAATTTTTTGAACGCCTCAGACTCCACCAGCTTGTATGGTAAAAGCTGGCGGGCTAATAGTTCAGACAAGACAGCTGTCAGACGCTGGCAAGGGGGTGACTTGGTGACATTGGCTTCTTACGCTCAAACATGTCCTTGACAGACACATGACTGTGGGCAGATGAGCGGGAACTGCTCAAGGCGGGAGACAGAGTGGCGGATGGTTGAGAGGGGGCACGGAGGACAGCAGTGGTTGACGTGGCTGAAGATGCTGGACCAGGAGGAGGATGGCGGCTTAGAGTAGGCGTGCTGCTTGTACTCATGTGTTGATCCCATAGGCGTTTGTGATGTGAGATCATGTGCCTACGCAAAGCAGTTGTACCTAGGTGGGTGTTGGACCTCCCACGACTCAGTTTCCTTTGGCACAGGTTGCAAATGGCATCGCTGTTGTCAGAGGCAGACACACAAAAAAATTCCACACTGCTGAGCTCTGCAATGACGGCATTCTGGTGGTGGAGACAGCATGCGTTGATTGGCGTGCTGTCGGGCTGACCCCGGGTGCCGATGCATGCTGTCTGACTGTGCCACTAGCTCCTTGCGACGACCCCCCCCTGCTTCCAACTCGTCTCCTCCTCCTCTCTGTCTCCCCATCGGAACTTTCGCCCTGTTCTTCTTCTTGCCGAGCGGGCACCCACGTGACATCCAGGGACGCATCGTCATCATCAACCGCTTCACTTGTATCTGACAACTCAGAAAAGGAAGCAGCAGCGGGTACAACATCATCATCATCACACCGTACCTCCATGTGTTTAATGCTGCCTGCCTGAGACATATCCCTGTTATCTACATCCTCTGGCAATAATGGTTGCGCATCACTCATTTCTTCAAACGAATGTGTGAATAACTCCTCTGACATACCAAGTAAAGCATCTGTGGTGCTAGTTTTGGTGGTGGCGGCAGGCGGGTGAGCGGTATCTTGAGAGGTGCCTGAAGCTAAGCTGGAGGAGGATGGTGCGTCAAGGTTCCGAGCGGAGGCTGTAGAAGATTGGGTGTCCTGTGTTAGCCAGTCAACTATGTCCTCAGAACTTTTCAAGTTCAGGGTACGTGGCTTCTGAAAACTGGGCATTATTCTAGGGCAAAAGGGAATCACAGCACCACGACCACGGCGGCCCCTGCGGGGTGGCCTGCCTCTGCCTGTCATTTTTGGCGGGATTAGTGGTACTATGCGTGCAAGCTACTGTGAGACCAGATATGAGTGGCAATGTGCACTCTCACCGGTCTGTAGAGCACACACTGTAGGCCTGACAGAGCCGCTTGAAGGACACTGACTGGCTGCTATTAGCTTACACTGGAAACCTTTTTTCTTTGTAAAAGCACGCTATAGAGATACCAGATATGATTGGCAATGTGCACTGGCACCGGTCTGCAGAGCACACACTGTAGGCCTGACAGAGCCGCTTGAAGGACACTGACTGGCTGCTATTAGCTTACACTGGAAACCATTTTTCTTTGTAAAAGCACGCTATAGAGATACCAGATATGATTGGCAATGTGCACTGGAACAGTTCTGCAGAGCACACACTGTAGGCCTGACAGAGCCGCTTGAAGGACACTGACTGGATGCTATTAGCTTACACTGGAAACCTTTTTTCTTTGTAAAAACACGCTATAGAGACACCAGATATGATTGGCAATGTGCACTGGAACAGTTCTGCAGAGCACACGCTGAAGGAAGGACTGACAGAGCCGCTTGAAGGACACTGACTGGATGCTATTAGCTTACACTGGAAACCTTTTTTCTTTGTAAAAGCACGCTATAGAGACACCAGATATGAGTGGCAATGTGCACTGGAACAGTTCTGCAGAGCACACGCTGAAGGAAGGCCTGACAGAGCCGCTTGAAGGACACTGACTGGCTGCTATTAGCTTACACTGGAAACCTTTTTTCTTTGTAAAAGCACGCTATAGAGATACCAGATATGAGTGGCAATGTGCACTGGAACAGTTCTGCAGAGCACACACTGTAGGCCTGACAGCCGCTTGAAGGACACTGACTGGCTGCTATTAGCTTACACTGGAAACCTTTTTTCTTTGTAAAAGCACGCTATAGAGATACCAGATATGATTGGCAATGTGCACTGGAACAGTTCTGCAGAGCACACACTGTAGGCCTGACAGAGCCGCTTGAAGGACACTGACTGGCTGCTATTAGCTTACACTGGAAACCTTTTTTCTTTGTAAAAGCACGCTATAGAGACACCAGATATGATTGGCAATGTACACTGGAACAGTTCTGCAGAGCACACACTGTAGGCCTGACAGAGCCGCTTGAAGGACACTGACTGGCTGCTATTAGCGTACACTGGAAACCTTTTTTCTTTGTAAAAGCACGCTATAGAGATACCAGATATGATTGGCAATGTGCACTGGAACAGTTCTGCAGAGCACACGCTGAAGGAAGGACTGACAGAGACGCTTGAAGGACACTGACTGGATGCTATTAGCTTACACTGGAAACCTTTTTTCTTTGTAAAAGCACGCTATAGAGACACCAGATATGAGTGGCAATGTGCACTGGAACAGTTCTGCAGAGCACACACTGTAGGCCTGACAGCCGCTTGAAGGACACTGACTGGCTGCTATTAGCTTACACTGGAAACCTTTTTTCTTTGTAAAAGCACGCTATAGAGATACCAGATATGATTGGCAATGTGCACTGGAACAGTTCTGCAGAGCACACACTGTAGGCCTGACAGAGCCGCTTGAAGGACACTGACTGGCTGCTATTAGCTTACACTGGAAACCTTTTTTCTTTGTAAAAGCACGCTATAGAGACACCAGATATGATTGGCAATGTGCACTGGAACAGTTCTGCAGAGCACACACTGTAGGCCTGACAGAGCCGCTTGAAGGACACTGACTGGCTGCTATTAGCGTACACTGGAAACCTTTTTTCTTTGTAAAAGCACGCTATAGAGATACCAGATATGATTGGCAATGTGCACTGGAACAGTTCTGCAGAGCACACGCTGAAGGAAGGACTGACAGAGCCGCTTGAAGGACACTGACTGGATGCTATTAGCTTACACTGGAAACCTTTTTTCTTTGTAAAAGCACGCTATAGAGACACCAGATATGAGTGGCAATGTGCACTGGAACAGTTCTGCAGAGCACACGCTGAAGGAAGGCCTGACAGAGCCGCTTGAAGGACACTGACTGGCTGCTATTAGCTTACACTGGAAACCTTTTTTCTTTGTAAAAGCACGCTATAGAGATACCAGATATGATTGGCAATGTGCACTGGAACAGTTCTGCAGAGCACACACTGTAGGCCTGACAGAGCCGCTTGAAGGACACTGACTGGCTGCTATTAGCTTACACTGGAAACCTTTTTTCTTTGTAAAAGCATGCTATAGAGACACCAGATATGATTGGCAATGTGCACTGGAACAGTTCTGCAGAGCACACACTGTAGGCCTGACAGAGCCGCTTGAAGGACACTGACTGGCTGCTATTAGCTTACACTGGAAACCTTTTTTCTTTGTAAAAGCACGCTATAGAGATACCAGATATGAGTGGCAATGCGCACTGGCACCGGTCTGCAGAGCACACACTGTAGGCCTGACAGAGCCGCTTGAAGGACACTGACTGGCTGCTATTAGCTTACACAGGAAACATTTTTTCTTTGTAAAAGCACGCTATAGAGACACCAGATATGAGTGGCAATGTGCACTGGAACAGTTCTGTAGAGCACACGCTGAAGGAAGGACTGACAGAGCCACTTGAAGGACACTGACTGGCTGCTATTAGCTTACACTGGAAACCTTTTTTCTTTGTAAAAGCACGCTATAGAGATACCAGATATGATTGGCAATGTGCACTGGAACAGTTCTGCAGAGCACACACTGTAGGCCTGACAGAGCCGCTTGAAGAACACTGACTGGCTGCTATTAGCTTACACTGGAAACCTTTTTTCTTTGTAAAACCACGCTATAGAGATACCAGATATGATTGGCAATGTGCACTGGAACAGTTCTGCAGAGCACACGCTGAAGGAAGGACTGACAGAGCCGCTTGAAGGACACTGACTGGCTGCTATTAGCTTACACTGGAAACCTTTTTTTCTTTGTAAAAGCACGCTATAGAGATACCAGATATGATTGGCAATGTGCACTGGAACAGTTCTGCAGAGCACACACTGTAGGCCTGACAGAGCCGCTTGAAGGACACTGACTGGATGCTATTCGCTTACACTGGAAACCTTTTTTCTTTGTAAAAGCACGCTATAGAGACACCAGATATGATTGGCAATGTGCACTGGAACAGTTCTGCAGAGCACACGCTGAAGGAAGGCCTGACAGAGCCGCTTGAAGGACACTGACTGGCTGCTATTAGCTTACACTGGAAACCTTTTTTCTTTGTAAAAGCACGCTATAGAGACACCAGATATGAGTGGCAACTGTCAAAGTACGCTGGCACAGGTCTGCAGAGCACAAGCTGAAGGAGGCCTGTGTCAGGGTACCTGAAGCCTCTACCTCCGAAAGAGGTAGAGACTTGGTAGTTTACTCCTCCAGCAGGCCGGCTTCCTCCATCCCTCGCGGCTCCCCTAGACACTCTCACGCCGGCCGCGAGGGATCCGTCTCATTTTATGACGTCACGCACGCTGCCCGACGTCATGACGTCAGTCCGGACCGATCTGTCACTCAAGTGACTGGAAGCCACTCAGGACTCGTCGGAGGCGGGCATACTCACTGTAACCAGGGTATTTAAACCTGTTTCTCCCATTCACTCATTGCCCTGTCGTGGTTCTAGCCTGTCTAGTTACACAGTGCTCTGGCGATTTCAGTTATTCCTTTGGTTCCGACCCGGCTAGTTTGACTTACTCTGTTTCCCTCTGGTATCCTTGACCCGGCTTGTTCCTCGCTCACCTGTCCTCTCGTTCCCTCGACCTCGGCTTGTTTCTGACCATTCTCTTTACTCTCCGTACGTTAGTCCGGCCATTCTAAGGTCCGGTATACGTACCCTGTCCTGTTTGTACTTTGCGTGTTGGATCCCTGTCCCGATCCTGACAGCCTGACACCCAGACGCTTGCAGACAACTAACTGCTCTTCTATTACAGTGAAATTTTTTTTTTTTTAAATCTAAAGCTTAAGCTATTGTCACAACAGATATGAGTGGTGGCACTGACTGTGCAAATGGGCACAGCATACAGCCTGACACAGAAGATGGCAGGCAGGCAACTGCTCTTCTATTACAGTGAAAAATTGTTTTTTTTTAAAATCTAAAGCTTAAGCTATTGGAAAAACAGATATGAGTGGTGGCACTGGGCAAGTGGGCACAGTATCCACTGTGAGCCTCACACAGAAGCTGGCAGGCAGGCACCTGCAATTACATTACACAGAAAAAAAAAAAAAAAAGCAGCCTGATGTTCTAGCCCTAAAAATGGCTTTTTGGGGTGCTGTCCTTACAGGAGAGATCAGATGAGTCCTTCAGGATTGTAGTGGACACTGAATACCCTAGCCTAGCTATCAATTTCCCTATCTAATCAGCAGCAGCTAAACTTTCCCTCCTCTCACTAAGCATGCAGCTTCAGAATGAATCGAAAATGGATGCTGGGAGGGAGGTGGGAGGGTGTGCTGCTGATTGGCTGGAATGTGTCTGCTGACCGAGAGGCACAGGATCAAAGTTTGCTCAATGATGACGAATAGGGGGTGGATCGAACCGCGCATGTGTCCGCCCGCCGTGGCGAACGCGAACACGCTAAGTTCGCCGGGAACTATTCGCCGGCGAACAGTTCAGTACATCACTTGTGACTAGGATACCCCTCAAAATATTTGAGCATATCAAAAAGATAAAATCTATATGGAATGCTTACAAAACATTGGAAGTTAACTGAAACTCTACAACAGTCAAACTATATCAAAAGACAAAGAAGGGACTACTCACGTTTCATCAGCAATATCTATGGAAGCTCTATTGATCTTGCAGGATCCTCCATAAATATCAGTGTTGATCTTTCGCACATGCTCTCAGCTGAAGATAAAAGATATCCCCCCCACCCCCCAGAACAGAATCAGGTAAGTATAACTCATGAGACATGAGCTGAAGATCAAATATGGTATCACCCATGGGGACAGCATCAGGTAAGTATAACTTACCTTTGCTGCACCCCCAGGTCACCATTGAGGTATTAGCAAAATATGCAAAGAACCCAGAAGAAACACTAACATTAGGAATTCAAAAAAAGGTATTCTTAAAATCTTAGTGTTTTCTTCTCTATTTTCATCTCTATTCAGGGCCCCCTTAAAAAATAGCGCAAAGACACCGAACTTCAGTCCTTCAAAGATTGCAGGACCACATCAAGAAGGGCTTCCAGTATCTGTCTTCATGACGGCCACTAGTGGGGTCTTAGGGACAAATATAAACACCACTGCCTTCTCAGAAAAGGTAGTGCTTGCAAGTTTCAGACTTCAGGGTCAGGGTCTTTTCACCAGGACCACTACATTACGCGGTTCTGGTTCTTGGAGTTTACCTTTAAATATTGGGTTTTTATATTTTCTGTGCTGAATACCAGAACACCATAATATATTGTCATAACAAGATGACATTTATGATAAATGCAAGTATTATTATAGAATTGTTTTGAAAAAAACTATATTTTGTCTGGTGGTAGTAGTAGGTAGAAAGATACATCTATTTTACATGGAAATGAGACATGAGTAAGAGGACTCACTAAACATTTTTATTTTTAATTATTTGTGTTTAGGTGACTTCTTATACCCTGAGGAATAATATATTAACCAGTGATTTGGAAAAGGCAATTGTGCATCCTATGACCCTTTTTGGTATATGTGTTTGTGTATTGGGATAGACCTCAAGTCTTAGGGAGAAGCATCTGCTAAGCCATTTAATATAACCAAAAAGTGTAAATGGTGTTTATAAGTTAAATATGAATTAAACACCAATCAGTGTACTGTGCACATGCCATTTCTTCCAAAGGTGTTCTCTTTAGTTATAAATTCCAGCTTGGAACAAATGCAAAAAGAAAATTAAGTGCATACATAAACATCAAAATAAAACAATAAAGATAACGAACCACCTCAGATGTGGATAAATTACATATAGATTAAAAGATACTTTCCACAATTAGTAATATATTACCCCAGAGAGTATGGTATTGGAATAATATGAAATAGCAGATCAACAGATCAATCTGCATTAATACACTTGTTTATAGCGATCGTAAAAATGTTCTTCAATAATAAATTATGAAGTTTCTGTTTTGTGTGTCTTTAGCGATAGTCAAAAAGTTTACAGGAAAATAATTGCATGAATAATATGAAAGATGGTCATTACTGTCAAGGTTTCCAAGAATTAGAATTTGTTAATAAAGAGCAAACAAATGCTTGGATCTCAGGTACCGGCAGTCGATGGATTTTTAGCATTTATGAATACATTTTGGGTTCTCCTATAGTTACAGATCAGTTTGCAATTACTGCAATATCGTTTGGCTGGCTGATATTATACCAATCCAATTTTGCCCTTGGAACATTTGTTCTATTTTTAAATCTTGCCATTTGTATTACTTTTTTTCCCTTTACCTCTACCTTGTTCAGCCTTCCTCACACTCTGCTCTTTCCCTTGCCTTTTGTATTTTGTAAGTCTTTGTTCAAGGTTGGGGCACAGCATGGCATCAGAACACATTACTTTAACCTCACTTGTCTATGTGGCATATAGTGCTAGACAGGTTTCTAATGATGGTGTCTTATCTAAAAATAGAAAACCACAGAATGCCAATATGCCGTTGCTGTGGAAAATGCATCCCAAGTTCTACAATGCAGAAGGATGAACTGATGTGGAGAGGGAACAATGGCTTTGACAGTATACAGAGATTCAGGTGACTTCCACATTATTGTAAGACACAGTGTTTATTTTCAGCAAACCAAAGAAAAGAAGGACAAATGCTGATATAAAGGAAATTGTTACATAATAACCTTCAAAAAGCATTTAAAAACATAGTTTGTTTTTTTCAGAAGACTATAAAGGATATTATACCCTTTTCTGTTCTTTTTTTCTTTCCTGTGTAACCTTATATGACATCAGAAGTATCAGAAATATTACCTGTTTTCACCTGACTCATTGTTTAGAGACAAGTTACCATGCCAACTCTCCCACTGAATGAAAATAACAGCAGTCATTTAAACCTCCCACAGAGGCAATTTTGTGATATCTCCAAAATCTCACTGTTGCATTTAAATATAAATTTGCTACACCAGAAAATAAAAAAATAGGAAAGCTTTGTGAAGTACAGTAAGGTTATTAAAGGCAGTTAACAGTAAATACTAAATAAGTCGTAGTGAAACCAAATATGATAACTCTCCCTATTATTTAATGTAAATTCAATATTTAAGTATCTCAAATAGGACCTAGTAAAAAGTCTACAACAATCAAAGAAATTATGTTTCCACAATTCTCGAACTTGACAGGCATCACGCTGAAGTCTTCATCCTCATAGCTGCTGGAAACTTAAGCACCATAGACTGTTTTTACACAGTTTATACACCAACGCTGTAGTTGTGATCTAAGGGGTTAAAAAATTAGAAATCAACTATAAAAATTGTACTTTTTTAATCTTTTGCATCCCGTCATCATGGTACTGGATCTGGTCTAGGAGTTAAAGTATTTCTGCCAGCTGTCACGGGTGGCGGTCCGGTGCCCAGGACCCAGACACTTTCCGGGCGGCAGAGCAGAACCGGGACCCAGTATGCCTGATGTTCAGAATAGGAGTCACAGTGTGGAGGTGGATTAGCAGGGTCTGGTGCAGGGTAACCGCACGCCCCCTGGTGTTGAGCACAAGCGTTTGTGCAACCACATACCAAGACCCTAAATCAGCTTCAGCAGATACCAGGAACTAGGAGCTTGGAAATTAAGCAGACCTCCCAGGAGCTGAATAAGGAGGCTCTGCAGCAAGATTGTATCCAGTACCAGAAACAAAGCAAGACTAGAGATAGGCACCAAACATGAAAACAAGACAGAACTAATAGAACCCAGAACCAGAGAAAGATAGTAAGCTAAACCCAGAACATATACACGAGACACGAGGAAAACATGAACATAACATGGGCATGACTGGACAGGACTGTACATGGACTGGGTATACAAACTAAAACAAGACAAGATAACATAGGCAAAACAAGAGAAGAAATAACTAAGTACTACATATGGAAATCATGGGGATTTAGTCACACTATATGATCATACATTGCATAAGCCTGCCAACAACGCCAATGTACCTGGCAGGTCCTACACTGCCTAATGTATGCTAAAACAACCAAAGAATACAATATATAGCACTTACCTGCAAGAAAGGGCAGAAGCCATGAGCAGCTGCCTGCAGGACACTGAAACAAAAAGGAATGATGGAAAACAAACGGGTGTGGCAACATAAAACAAACATTTAAATGAATCCAAGAGACTGGGAAATCCAGGGACGGAATATAAGAATGAACCCAGAAACCCAGCATAAAGAAAACCAGACATGGAATAGAAAACCAAAAAACCAAGAAAAACTAAACAAGAATTGTAACAAGAGTACTGGATACCAGAAGCCAAGGCCAGACATCTCCACAGAACAGAGCAGAACGTGAAACCAGCGTATAGCCAAGTACTGTAATGACTCCATCGCCATCTGGGCACCTTTGCACACATATTGACACTGTGCGTCCTTCCTGTGTCAAGTTAGACATGGCTGATGCCGAGAAGCATTCTGGCGTTGATACTGACTGGCAGAACGGTCTCCTTCACACCCAGAGACCTGCGTAATTTTTCTACACCAAACCGCATTTGCACATGTTCTGGTCTATTTTTTTCACGCAGGTCAATTTAAAGCAACCTATATAGGGTGTTTTTCTTACAGTACTGGATACTTTTTGCTCTGTGGCTTCCATGTTGATCTTTGACATGTACTAAATACATGATAAAACTCCCCACTAGTTTATGGCTAGGTACCAAAACCATTTTTTCTGAGAGCAAACACAATAAAACTCCCCACAGTGGAAATACAAAAAATACTGTTATGCATAACCAGCACATCTCATGTTGGACTTTGAGAAACCTCTCTGGGGCATAGCAACTGGATAAATAATTTTAGCTGCATGGGTATGATCTATACACTAATCTGGTTCACTAAGCTAGCGATATTATAGTGCTTAGAGCATCCCTTTCATTTTAGGTAATCCTTTTAGGTAAGCCAGGACTCGACAAATCCCAGGCGCCAGGTTGCCAAATTGGCGACTAAGAATTTTGTCCTGGTGCCTGGATTTGTCAGCCCATTCCCTCCATACCCGTGAAACTATCTGCTCGAGAACTGTAATTACTTCTTCCCGGCCGCACAGGGCAATTGTAAGTGTCAGGATCTTACCTGATATGCAGAGTTATACGCTCACCCATTCCAGAGAGCCGGCCATTCACATGTGCGACCTCAGCGACAGGAGGAAGTAATTGCAGTTCCCTTCACTTCCTCCTGGCGTGCATACAGCTACATGGAGATACAGGAAGAAGGGGGGGTAGTTTTTACTAGCGGCAGCCCACTCCCATCAGCCACAGCCAGCCCCACTGTCACCTGTTCCTGCCAAGTTCCACTGGACCCCAAAAAGCCCTAAAATATAAATTTTCTGTCTGTGTTTGTGTATTTATAGCAGTGTGCTAATCTGTTGTGTGTATGTCTGTATGTGTATTTGTGTGTATCTATGAATCTTTCTGTGTGTGTATTTGAGTGTAACAAATATAAAATATATTTTGTGAGTGTGTGAGAGAATATGTCTGTCATTTTGTCTGTCATTTTGTTTGTGTGTGTCTGTCAGTGTGTTTGTGGGTCAGTGTTTATGTGTCTGTGTGTGTGTCTGTCAGTGAATGTGTTTGTTTAGGTCACTAACCCCCTCCGATCATATGGTGTTTTTACTCACCTTTTTTCCACCAACGTGCCGATTTCGCCGTCACTGGCCAGCATCCATAGTGGAGATTATCAGTCTTGATTATCTGAGCCAATCCAATGCTTTCCCATAGAAAAGAATTGGGAAGCTATTGAGCAAGACCTGAAAAATGCGGCACAATCAGCATCTCCTCATAGAGATGCATAAAATCAATGCATCTCTATGGGAAATGTGCAGCGTCTCCATGCAGATCATGGAGACGCTGACTGTGGGTAGATAGTAGACACATTAGTGGCTGTTTGATTAATGGCCACTAAAGGTGTTACTAGAAAGCAATTTAAACACTGCCTTTTCTCAAAAACGTCTGCAAGGAACAGACTATAGACACCATAACAACTACATTAAGCTGTAGTGGTTCTGGTGATTACAGTGCTCCTTAAATAATTGCATTTTTGTTGTTTAAGTCAAATTTCTCAAGCCTTGAGATAAGCTCCACAGGGAGAGAAAAGCAGAAGGGACCTCTAATGCAATACAATAAAATCAAAGATATTGCGCACAGCAGTGAAGTAACTGTCAAGTTCTCTAAATCATATATATCAAGAGGTATAATCAGAAACTGACTCTGACTGCGCTCCTGGTTATGGGCTGTGCTCTATGATAGCAGCTGAATGGGTTTAGTTTGGCCATTCCTACACTGGAGATATCAGACCACCCAGTATGCTATCTCAAATCACATTTTTGGACTGAATTAACTATTTGGAAATAAAACTTTGCTTAATTAGCATCAAGGTCCTTGACATTACCATGTGATTTATTGAGGCAGTCCATGCTATTTTATCCAATCTGTTTGCCAAACGTAAACAGAAAAACAATTGACATTTTTATAAATCATACAAAGCATGAAATAATAATAAAGAAAAAAAAAGTGTGTCTTTAGCAATCTCAGTTACAATTATTTAAAGAACACTGCAAAACTATGACTTTTTTTTTGAATACTTTGCAATACAATTTTATTTATATTAAAGGTAAAGTTGTCCCAATGTCTCAACTATAAAGATTGGTGTTTTTAATAATGTGAATATTTTCCCTTCACTACCCCTCTAGTTACACATCTCTTCTCACCTGTTACATTTCTAAGGAACTAGAGCATTTTCTAAGAAATTATGTCCCTATAAGAGTAATTGGTGATCTCTTCTCATGAGCTAAGCCAATGAGACCTAGATACACTCTAAAGATGAAGTGGCTACTAAACCTCTACCATAAAGTCAGCTTACAAGGCAAATGGCATTTGCACATGGCAATGGAAGTCTGCCAGCTGTATTGGCTGTATGTCCAAAAATCAAATCATCCAAGTGATCCATCTATTTCTATCTTATTTTCCATAAAATATATTCAGATTCAACGACAATCAGTGTTGGGTTTTCAGCATTGTCTGTTCATTTGCATTCTATTTGGTTCTTCCTCTCTAATGTTGGATCTCAAACCATGCTCTGGTTTAAAAAGCCATGATTAAAGTGATGCTTCATTGCTAAGGGTGCCTGCAGAAATGCCAAATAAAGCCTGAAATGTGATGCCAGTGTGGGCTTAATTGCATATTGAGGTTAGAATTCTGGGAGTGATACCTTTATTTTATACTTATTTCAGCTTTTAGAGAGGGGACACACCTAAGAATTATACCCAATTGGGTGGCATTATTCATTAAAATCATTGTTGGGGTAAACCTTTAACACTTAGTTATATATGCATACATAAGAAACATTATTCTTTATTGCATGCGTACATTTTTTTTTCTGATTTCACCTTATAATACGTTTTACCTGTTCAGCAGAAAACTGTTCCTTGTCTTTTGAGATTGAATAAATAGCCCTTGTTTATCTGAAGTGCATCATTATACATCATATTAATAGAATTGCAAAATACACCTACATGAAATGTATGAACACAATTATAAAGCATGCAAGCAGAATTTTAAGATACTTTAAACAAAAGAAAAACACACAATAATCTATATATGATAAGTCAGGGAAAGAGAACTAGTTTTCAGTTATTGAATCTATTTATAAGGATACGAAAGGCACCCAGGCCACTTCATCTCAATGAAGTGGTCTGGTACAGGGCCGCTGTCTTTTGAAGCCCACAATGTAAAACACTACCATTCTGTTGAAAAAGCAATGTTTACATTGCAGGGTTAACATGCCTATAATGGCTGTATTCCTGACAGCCATTAGAGGAGCTTCATCTGCTATAACCTTATAAAACTCAGCTATAGATCAAATGTTGCTTCAGGAGAAGCATTTGATTGGTGTAATGCAACTATTTGCTACAAATGTGCACTAGGCCCCCACTGCTTCCCTATGGGGGAAGCATTGTATTGACTGAGATCATCAACACTGATGCAGAGAGGCAGCAAGGAGAGCAGCGTGACATGGGCTGAAAGGTAAGTCATGTCACTAGTGCCACTTAGCACTAGTTAGCCTGCCAGTTCAGATAAAGAGCTCGGGGTGGGGTCCGTAACTATAACCATTACTCATCTATTCATAATTTCTTTGTAGCATGTCACGAGCTTTGGAACAGTGAGATGACATATAACTTCCCAGCACTCCCGCTAGACCTAGCACCTTAGCCAGACCCTGTACCTCAAGACTCTTCAAGTCCAAGTTCAATTAGGTCATGGACTATTTCTAAGATTATAGCAGAAATAAGACGTAGGGGCATTCCCTTTTCAAACACAGCACGGAAGGCACCTCTCATCCTGGTATTATTATTACTGGTATTTATAAAGCGCCAACAGATTCCGCAGCGCTGTACAATTAGTGGAGAACATACAATATAGACAGACAAATACAAAAGGTAGAGAGGGCCCTGCCCGTAAGCTGAGATCTAGCCATTTAAGCTCTTTTATACGTGCTTAGCTAGATAGCCCATGAGCTTACAACCTAAAGGATACCATGGGGATCTGATACGAGGTAGCAGGGGAAATTTGGAAGTGATGGCTACTAGTTCTCAAGGGAGTAGCTCTGACAGCTTATCTGATATGCAGTCCATGATGGCATCAATCATGTCGTCCATCAAAAACATCAATAATAGAGTTGAGAAGTTTGAATTAGCTTGTTATGTTGCACCTTACACTCTCTGTAATAGCCCCTGCCCCAGTAGACACCCTGGATAACAGCATTGACAACTTCCCATTCTCAAGCCCCTTCTACACATGTAAAACAACCACACATTTAATCCCTCTGTGGCTAAATTAACCTCGCCACTTGGGCCTGGAGAGGACTACTTGCCAGCCTCTTGCCGTGTGATTATGGTCCCTGGGAAGTTTGGCCCTTTAAATACAGGATTTGGGCATAATGGATTTGTATTGTACTGCTGCTGGCCCTTTAACTCCCAGAGAAAGGATTTGTACTTTTAAACTGGCACTTCGGATGCAGTCGAAGTGCCGAATTAGTTGAAGTGGCCGCCATTCGAAAACCGAACACGTGGCGTTGGCCATTTTAATTTAGTCGAACGCAGTCAGCGGTGCGTGCCACTGAATCTATGGAACTAAAATCGGCTACACATTTGCACGAACACCGCTGACCCTTACCTTCTCATGAACTTCAACGCATCGACAATTCGAACGCACTGTTAGACTGGGCTATTTGCACGAATGGCCCCGTTCGTGCATTCAAATTTTTCTGTGTGAAATTTACCAACCGCACAGCCCAAATCTATGGAACTCTTTTTGGGTATGAAAATGTGCTTGCGGTCAGTCAAATAGGACTTTCCCTTAACTTTTTAACCCCTGAACCGATTGCCCTGATTTTTGAGTATGTTTGTATTTAAAGGATGCTGATTAATAATATGTTTTTATGAAGATTCGATGTATGGTTTTAAAGTTAAAGTACATGTATAAAAACTGTATTTTTCCTGCCTGTGATAATTATGTTAACCATTGTGTAGCATAATTATATCACAGACAGAGGGGAGGATTTGGGTGTAATTGCTGGGAGTGTTTTCTGCAATATACATGTGTTATTGGTTGTTCTGTAAAACCCTGTGGGTGGTCCTATGTAAGGAAAACCTGCATAAAAGAAGGCCCTTTGGTGCCAATAAAACAGAACTACTTGACCCTTTCTTGAAGCCTTGGCTCATGCTTGGGGGATGGGATAACTACGCTCTTGGGGATTGCTATATCACAATACTCCCCTGAGTATAAGCTCTTGTAAGAGCTTGTTCCTGGTTCCTGTTCTCTGGATATAGGAGAGGTCTACCCACTGGAAGCTGGATCCTGGCCTTGGGTCCAGGATGGGTGAAAGACAGCGAGACCCCGGCGCAGCTGCATCGCTGGAAGTGGGGTCTGCAGTGATTAGCCTCGGCAAGCACTAGGAGCATCGATTGGCGGAGGTACTCGGTCAGAGTGCCAGCTTTCCGTCACACCCTCCTACCATCATGAAGGACGTTTTCAAAGGGTAAAGACATCAACTTAGTTTCTTTGCTAATAGCTTCACAAAATTTTATTGAGAGCAAGTCCCACACTCACGGACATCTTTCAGTAGTTTAAAAAGCCAGACCCCAGACTAAATAAGGGGTCAAACTCCCACTACTCCTTGGTGGCTGCAAAGGCTATAGTACACATCAGCCCCAATACATATAATAACAAATAAATAAACAGTTACTAGCACACTACCCCAAATCCCAAGCACATTTAAAGTGTAAGCACACCCGCCACTTCAAGGCAATTGAGTCAAGGCAAGTAAGTCCCAACTATTTGGACAGATGCAGCAGCCCATGCTGCCTTTGCAGCTATATTTAACGACAAGTGGCTTAAAGTTCAATGGCCTCCTGAAACTGTTAGTTTACCAACATTTCAAAAAATAACTCAGCTCTGTTCGAGATTTACCCCATTGAAGCAGTAGCACAAGTATGGGGTAAGTCTTGGCAAGGTCAATCAGTCAAATGTTATCCTGACAGTCAGTCTGCTTGTGAAATTATCAATAAATGGTGGTCCTCATCATTAACCATTATGAGATTAATCAGAAAGTTGACATGGCTAGCTGCTCAGTTCTGTTTGGTTTGTTTGCATGTCCCAGGTTGGCACAATTCTGCGGCTGATGCTTTATCCCATTCTAAGTTACTAGTGTTCTTCAAACTACATCCTACGGCAGAGAGGCAGGTCACCAAAGCCCCAGGCTTCCAGAAACTATTAATGGGTTAGCTCGACTTATGTCCCGTAGCAGGTTGCTAGCACAAGCAGCACTATCTACATATATTAGAAGATTCTACAAAGAGGCATTAAACATCTTTATTTCAGAATATCAAATCAATGATTAATTCTCTGTAGAAATCACGATGGCGTTTAAAGTTTTTGCCACCTTTATCTTAAATTATTAAACAATACAATCAAACCATACCTCATGGGTATTCAAAGTGACTTGCTAACCATATTTACCAATGTAACGGATCACTGGGTACCTCCGTTGAAGGATGCTCCTAGCGCTTCCTGAGGGCTCCAAGCACTCCAGCCGACACCATAACCACCGTGGACTCCTTCAGAGAGCAGGACAGGAACAAGCTCTTACAAGAGCTTAGCAGTGAATATAGCAAGAGAGTATGCAGAGCATAGCAATCCCTTGTAGCAGATTCCCCCAATAAGAGACGGCACTCCAAATTGAGGGTAAAGTAGAACTGAAGCTTTAATCCAACACTCTACAAACATAGTACTGCCCACAGGGTTTTGAATTATCTCAACACAATAGACTAACTTAATAATCACAGGCAGAAAATATACAGTTTTTACACAATATTAATAACTTTCAAAATATAAATGCCATTCACATAAAACATACATGTTCAGAATCAGCATACTGCATATACAAACATACTCAGAAATCATGCAATTCACTCCAGTGGTTTAAAAGGTAGGTGTGGTAACTTACTTATCTCCAGTACAGGGCATATCTCTTACAACAGCAGTAAAATACCTAAAAATATATAATTCCCATTATATTGAACAGAACCCCCACATTCCCCAGATAGCTTGGATCTGAGCGCTCACTATATCCGAACAGCGCTCAGATCCCACAAACACGGTTAGATCGCCATTGGGTTAAAGTTTAGCAACAACTTCCAACTGGTCTGGCAGTGTCCCTGGGACAACGCCCTGCTGGAGAACAATAGACAGGAAACGGGGGAGGGGCACACCTTCCCATGTATTCAAAGGGGCAGAAAAAGTGTTTCAAAATCCAATAAGCCCAAATGATTTCTTTAAAGGGCAATTCATCCCAGGGGCAATAGTCACATGCCAGGAGGCTGTCTTCATACCATGTTAAAAATGTACTAAAAGGCTTACAAAGGCTAGACTGTCCCCAGGCACGTAAACACCAGCCAACAGATGGCCCTAAATTCCAGGCCCTATGCAATCAACTTGACAAAGCCCTTTTCGAGAACCAAACTAATTCCATAATCAAAATAGCAATTTTTATT
Source organism: Pelobates fuscus (assembly GCF_036172605.1). NCBI lineage: Eukaryota > Metazoa > Chordata > Amphibia > Anura > Pelobatidae > Pelobates > Pelobates fuscus. The sequence continues at coordinate 363,338,799 of NC_086318.1, forward strand.
TATATTGCATTCATGTGAACAGACTTGGTTAGTGGAATTTTATAGTTGGTTCGGGAATCGAACAGCCACATGAACCGGAGACCACCCTGGAGCTTGTTAAGCCTAATTGCTACTTTGTAGCAATTTCCACCGCGGTGTTCTAAGTGTTCGTCTGGGTGGCCACAATCCCTATAGATGACCACGAGGTGGGGGCCATCTTGTTCGCATGAAAGTAGCATCAGTGTTTGCGCATGAATCTCATGGAACTGATAACGGACACCGAAACTCCTGAACACCGCTGGACTTCCAGCATCGCCTGCGTTTGGTTCTACAACACTTAGAAAGGCGCTGTTCGGTGGAAACGTTCCCACGAACAAGGGAAACAAGCTCCAGGGAAAGAACATTGACTCTGTTTGGTAGATTGTTCGGTTTTTAACCCCTTAACGACGAGTGACGGACGAGGTCCATCACTCAGGGGATTGCCTTAACGACGAGTGACGGACCTCGTCCGTCACCCGTTAAAATTAACCCCAGATCGCCGCAATCGCCATGGTTATATATAACCATGCGTGCGGTAGGTTAAATTATAACTTCAAGGAAATTCCTGAACCTCTGAACTGAATTGGGTGATTTTTGGATATGTTGGTCACCCAGATCAGGGCTATCAGGGGATGTACGTTTTGTGGGTTTTAAGGTGTTTTGTGGGAGGGATTTACCTATTTTGTATGGGAGTGTCCTGGACCTGAGAGCCAATGTAATCGTGTATATGTTTTTACTGTAGTCTACTCTTAGAAACATAGAAACATAGAATATGACGGCAGATAAGAACCAATCGGCCCATCTAGTCTGCCCAGTTTTCTAAATACTTTCATTAGTCCCTGGCATTATCTTATAGTTAGGATAGCCTTATGCCTATCCCACGCATGCTTAAACTCCTTTACTGTGTTAACCTCTACCACTTCAGCTGGAAGGCTATTCCATGCATCCACTACCCTCTCAGTAAAGTAATACTTCCTGATATTATTTTTAAACCTTTGTCCCTCTAATTTAAGACTATGTCCTCTTGTTGTGGTAGTTTTTCTTCTTTTAAATATAGTCTCCTCCTTTACTGTGTTGATTCCCTTTATGTATTTAAATGTTTCTATCATATCCCCCCTGTCTCGTCTTTCCACCAAGCTATACATGTTAAGATCCTTTAACCTTTCCTGGTAAGTTTTATCCTGCAATCCATGAACCAGTTTAGTAGCCCTTCTTTGAACTCTCTCTAAGGTATCAATATCCTTCTGAAGATATGGTCTCCAGTACTGTGTACAGTACTCCAAGTGAGGTCTCACCAGTGTTCTGTACAATGGCATGAGCACTTCCCTCTTTCTACTGCTAATACCTCTCCCTATACAACCAAGCATTCTGCTAGCCTTTCCTGCTGTTCTACTACATTGTCTGCCTACCTTTAAGTCCTCAGAAATAATCACCCCTAAATCCCTTTCCTCAGATGTTGAGGTTAGGACTCTATCAAATATTCTGTACTCTGCCCTTGGGTTTTTACGTCCAAGATGCATTATCTTGCACTTATCCACATTAAAAAAAGTATTTAACCAGGAAAGGTAAATTCAGATTACTCCTGGGGATATTACCTTAGCCCAACATCCAGGGGCTGTTACTATTACCCAATTTAATGGTGCTCATTTTCTCTACCTCGGAAAGATGAAGGGCTGAGTCAACCCTGCCGGGCTTTGAACCTGCAACCCAAGGGTTGAACAGATTCTACTGATGATGCATTAGCACACTGATTTAACTCACCAGCCTGTCTTAGGTCCAGGGGGAGTGCCCCTTCCATGTGGACCTGCATATAAGGCCAGTTGTGGCTGCCTTTAAACAGAATAGTTTTACCCTTCATGAAGTCTAGGCTTCACCTTGCACAGAAGGAGGGACGGCATATATTGCTCCTCTTCAAGGACGCCGAAAAGGTGTTTGATCAGGTGGACTGGCCCTTTATGATGGCAACTTTCGGATACATGGGATTTGGGGAGTATCTTAGAAAGTGAATATGGACTTTTGTATACCATACCTAATGCACAGATTTGAGTGAACATATTAGTTACCGAGGCACTTCAAATAAGAAATGGTACTGTAAGGGATGCCCTTTGTCTCTCATATTATTTGCCCTAGACCTTGAGCCATTACTGCATGCAGTCCAAAGTGATAGTAACATGAAAAGGTTCAATTATGGTGAGAAGGAACATGAATTTGCAACCTCCCTCCCCAACTGCTCATTGAAATGAACAGATGCGGACAACTGTCGAATCTTAAACTTAACACCTCTAAATGGGAGGTTTTAAATATCACCATCCCATCACAGGACAACACTAGCCTCACAGCCCAGTTCACCTTTAAATGATGTAGTGATTAGATGAAATACCTAGGCATTTGGCAGAATGTAGATCTTTCCAAAACATACCAGATTATTCACATGAGACTTTGAAATGAGATACAATTAGATCTCCGCAAATATACCCTTCTACATATTTTGTCGTTTGGACAACTCAGTGACCTCAAAATGAATATCTTTCAGTGTATACTATACATATTTCAGACAATTCCCATTGTCATTGTGTGGAGGGGTTCTCATCCCTAGTTAACATTTTATGCCTTCCCACATCACGATGAGGACTAGCATTACCCAACTCTTAACTACGCAAGTTTATTGAGAGTTCAGGAGTAGCAAGTCAAGGATTTGTCCAAGCTTTGGTTATCACAGGAACAAGATTCATGCTAAAAATGCACTGGCATGGCTTTGCTCTGACTTAATCCCTAGACAGGTGCCGGCACATACCCCCACACAGCAAACTGAGAAATCTCTGTTTAGAGTGAAACACGTTTTGGGAATTACGTTACAGGACTTGTACCTGTAAAGTGCAATATTGGGTTTGTTGATATACTGTTTGTTATTTTAAGTTTGTTTTATAGTAAATTAATTAACTATTTAGCACTTCCAAAGCCATCCGGATTTTAAGAGACATCATTTGGGTCTGTGCCAACCTCCTTGGCCTAAGCCCCTAACCGTAGAAACAGAACCTTAAGACTCTATAAAAGGTGAGCTTAACATGTATCTGTTGAGTAAAGCCAAAGTATTATTGTACATACTACACATTTGGTATATTCTCTTTTTTTCTGTTCAAGCTCTGCAGTCTATCCAAGAAAAAGGTGTGATGCTACCTTAAGAGCATTAAGGTGCTGTTTTACTGAGCCAGTACCTTCAGGCTCTCCTAGAAAGGTCTCTTGGTCGCCGCTGGATCTAATCCTCAACTAGTCCTGGATTCAGCTTCAGCATACAGTGATTATAGCAAAAGGAGAAAGTGATCATAGCCCTTTTTGTTACTTGTATAATTCCCCAATATAGTGGACAAGACCAGTCGTATTGAGTAAAACAAGTGAATTGTTTATTGCAGGGATAACACGTGTATTTATACCCCTACACACAACAGTGGGTGTTTAGCCAGAGCAATGCAAACCAATCTCGGGTGTCTTGGTGTCTGGGACATGATAAGGTTAAGACATGATAATGTAATTACCTGTTGGACACCAAGACACATTGCACAATATCTGTTGCACAATATAATTAGCACAATAGCTTTCATCCAGTTCAACATTTTATAGAATAACTTAACAATAACACAATGTACCCCTACATGCTATACCTCATTTTGAAGCTGGTGATTGGGCCTGTAGTGTGTGGGCAGGAGTCTTGCCTTTAAGCTTCTCCGAGACGCTGTGGCACGGGGGCTTCTGTGACATTCACCATCAAGATTTTTTAATTATCTTTTACATTATATGTGTTTCTTTCTCTTTCTGTTTTTACATATTTGTGTATGTCTCTGCTGTTACCCAAGATTTATGGAAAGACATGTTGCATGTCTATATTGTTTAGCACTCCAATATTGGATATAAGTTTATTGCTTATATTGCATTTGAGCTACCCCCACATAGCTCAATAATCTTCACATTAGGTTAAACACATCAGTAGCTCCAACACCCGGTCCTCTAATACCCCTCACTCATAATCCCAAGCTTGCAGAACGTGTTCCTACTGGAAGCCGAGCAATGCCCAAAAGTACGGTAGTAATCTCATTCCAGACAATAGTTGAAGCCTCGGGACTCTGGAAATTGGAGGATCTTACAGCAACCCGTACTGCAACATTAATGGAGACATTCAGATACACACAGACTAAGCATTACTAAAATTATATCTAACAACCCTGTGCTAGAGCTAGAGAATACCATCCTACATCAAACCAGCCTCCCATTGTCTAAAAATGAAAAATAAATTCTCAGGTTCCATTAAATACTGCCAAATCTCGTATCCGACCAGCTCAAGCACTAAAAGTTTCACTGTTAAGGATACCACATTTGAGCCCAGTTAGAGGGTCTTCTGCTTGACTGCAACATTAGGCTAACTGTATGCTGTATCATAGCATGTCTTATTTCTGTGTTTTCTCTACTTTTCTTTTTCTGTTTCACAAATAAACATAAATAAAGATTAAAAAAAAACACTAAATAAAGCTAGTTTCCAATAAGAAGAAAAATATTAAATATTAAATGAAAAAAAAAAAAAAATATATATATATATATATATATATATATATAATAAACAATACACAAGATCCAGCGCACTCTCCTATCTACTAAACAGCAACTTCAATGTTGACAGATTTTATTAGTTTTTAAAAGGTTTTGTTTAAAAAACACCTTATCTAGGCAAAAAATAATGGGGATTTAGTTACATTATATGATCATACATTGCATAAGCCTGCCACAACGTCAATGTACCCCATCTTTGGCAGGTCCTACTCTCACAGTCTAATGTCTGCTCTTATGAGATTAACCCACTTACTTGGGAAAAAAATTCCATCTGAGGCTCTCTGCAGTACAAAACTAAATAGGGACCTGAGATGAGGCACCTGTGACAGGGAGGGGTGCAAAACCAAGGAGTTGGCTAGACTCCCAAATATATATATATGGAACATGGGGGGTGGTTGCACTCACCTGAACATGCTTAAATGGGGTGCTGCTGGGGGCCATATTATACAATAAACAATACACAAGATCCAGCGCACTCTCCTATCTACTAAACAGCAACTTCAATGTTGACAGATTTTATTAGTTTTTAAAAGGTTTTGTTTAAAAAACACCTTATCTAGGCAAAAAATAATGGGGATTTAGTTACATTATATGATCATACATTGCATAAGCCTGCCACAACGTCAATGTACCCCATCTTTGGCAGGTCCTACTCTCACAGTCTAATGTCTGCTCTTATGAGATTAACCCACTTACTTGGGAAAAAAATTCCATCTGAGGCTCTCTGCAGTACAAGACTAAATAGGGACCAACCACCCCCCATGTTCCATATATATATATTTGGGAGTCTAGCCAACTCCTTGGTTTTGCACCCCTCCCTGTCACAGGTGCCTCATCTCAGGTCCCTATTTAGTCTTGTACTGCAGAGAGCCTCAGATGGAATTTTTTTCCCAAGTAAGTGGGTTAATCTCATAAGAGCAGACATTAGACTGTGAGAGTAGGACCTGCCAAAGATGGGGTACATTGACGTTGTGGCAGGCTTATGCAATGTATGATCATATAATGTAACTAAATCCCCATTATTTTTTGCCTAGATAAGGTGTTTTTTAAACAAAACCTTTTAAAAACTAATAAAATCTGTCAACATTGAAGTTGCTGTTTAGTAGATAGGAGAGTGCGCTGGATCTTGTGTATTGTTTATTGTATAATATGGCCCCCAGCAGCACCCCATTTAAGCATGTTCAGGTGAGTGCAACCACCCCCCATGTTCCATATATATATATATATATATATATATATATATATACATATAACTTAATGTTGCATAATGCTACGGTGAACTTTTTCCATTTTCGAATATTCACTGTGTCTTTCTACTGTCTTCAATAACTGTCATATTAATTTTATAAGTAGATCGCAAATCTTCCAGTACAATTAATGGGAAATCCCTCAATGATTCTCAGTCAAGCAAATAAGTATGACAAATCACCAGCGAGCATAAAACCGGACAACATGATCAGGTTTGTGCAATAACTAAACATTAAAAATCTGCTTCACGGACTAAATTCACTGCCCTGCGAAAATACAAGAAAAAAAAACCTGAATATTTTTTTAGGTTTTTTATTTTTTTCATAAAGAGCTATCATTAAGCACATTATAATAAACTGTACTCTCTTAAATATCTACAGTATTTGCTCAACCACTAATATACACGTTTATAAAATTCAACACTAAAAAGGAATTAATGGACCACAGAAAACACTGTGTGATATTTACACCGTGTCACGATTTATTTAACAATAAATAAAACCAAAATGGAGAAGCCAAGTGTGAAAAACCTACGTACACCCTTACTGCTTCTATAGGAATTAAGAGACTAAGTAACAGATGGGTGCTGCTAATAAAATGCCATTGATGAATTGATCATCAGCAAGTGTAAAGCACCTCTATAAAAGCCAAGGTTTTAGCGGTTTGCTGCTCTGGATAATTTAGGTGTATTAATACAATGCCAAGGAGGAAAGACATCAGCAATGATCTTAGAGAAGCAATTGTTGTGGCCTATCAAACTAAGAAGGGTTATAAGGTAATTTCCAAACAACTTAAAGTCCATCATTCTACAGTGAGTGATTATTCAAAAATGTAAAACATTGGAGACAGTTGCCAATCTTCACCCCAAGATCAGACTGCATCTCAAACTCTACAGGCTGCAGTTAGCATGTTAAATGTTAAAGCTCATGACCGTACAATTAGAAAAAGACTGGACAAGTATGGTTTGTAGTGATGTACCGAACTGTCCGCCGGCGAACAGTTCCTGGCGAACTTAGCGTGTTCGCGTTCGCCGCCGCGGGCGAACACATGGGCGGTTCGATCCGCCCCCTATTCGTCATCATTGGGCAAACTTTGACCCTGTGCCGCTCGGTCAGCAGACACATTCCAGCCAATCAGCAGCACTCCCTCCCTTCCACACCCTCCAACCTCCCTCCCAGCATCCATTTTCGATTCATTCTGAAGCTGCATGCTTAGTGAGAGGAGGGAAAGTTTAGCTGCTGCTGATTAGATAGGGAAATTGATAGCTAGGCTAGGGTATTCAGTGTCCACTACAATCCTGAAGGACTCATCTGATCTCTGCTGTAAGGACAGCACCCCAAAAAGCCCTTTTTAGGGCTATAACATCAGGCTGCTTTTTTTTTTTTTCCTGTGTAATGTAATTGCAGGTGCCTGCCTGCCAGCTTCTGTGTGAGGTTCACATTGGATACTGTGCCTACTTGCCCATTGCCACCACTCATATCTGTTTTAACAATTGGTTAAGCTTTAGATTTAAAATAAATAATTTGTTTTCACTGTAATAGTATGCTTTACACAGCGTATAAGGGTGATATCACAGCACAACGGGAATCTAACAGGGGAAGAGGTGAAAGTCATCCTCCCCCTCCCACGACACCGCCATATCTGCCAAGTGACCCTATGTAGGGGTAACAGTCTCTATTCTGCTCTGTGTCAGTGTGTATCATGGTCTCTGAGGACGGGGAACAGTCTCTATTCTGCTCTGTGTCAGTGTGTATCAGGGGCTTTGAGGACAGGTGTCAATGTTAGGTGAGTTCTGCCCTTTATGGATTAAAAGCAGACTCTGCATCAACTGTGTAATTTTCCATGGGAGTTTTGCCATGGATCCCCCTCCGGCATGCCACAGTCCAGGTGTTAGTCCCCTTGAAACAACTTTTCCATCACTTTTGTGGCCAGAAAGAGTCCCTGTTGGTTTTGAAATTCGCCTGCCCATTGAAGTCAATGGCGGTTCGCGCGGTTCGCCGGTTCGCGAACATTTGAGGAAGTTCGCGTTCGCCGTTTGCGAACCGAAAATTTCGGGTTCGCGACAACACTAATGGTTTGTTTTGAAGGGTTGCCAGGAGAAAGCCTTTTCTCTCTAAAGAGAACATGATATTATGGCTTAGGTTTGCAAAGTTGCATCTGAACAAGACTTCTGGAAAAATGTCCTTTAGAGAGACAAGTCCAAAGTGGAGATGTTTGTCCATAATGCACAGCGCCATGTTTGGGAAAAAAACAAACACTGCATATCAGCACAAACACCTCATACCAAATGTCAAGCACGGTGGTGGAGGCGTGATGATTTGGGCTTGTTTTGCAGCCACAGAATCTGGAAACCAGTCATTGAGTCGACCATGAACTCCTCTGTGTACCAAAGTATTCTAGAGTCAAATGTGAGGCCATCTGTTAAACACATCAAGTTTGGCCGAAATTGGGTTACTCAACAGGACAATGAACCCAAGCACACTAGCAATTCTACAACAAAACGGCTGAAAAAGTAAAGAATCAAGGTGTTGCAAAAGCCCAGTCAAAGTCTAAAACTTAACCAGATTGAATTGCAGTGTTGGGACCTTAACCACTTACTGACCAGACCGTTTTTCAATTTTCTTACCTTAAGGACCAGGGCTGTTTTTACATATCTGCGGTGTTTGTGTTTAGCTGTAATTTTCCTCTAACTCATATTATATACTGTTTTTCTTGCCATTAATTGGTCTTTCTAAATTCACCATTATTTTCATCATTTCATATAATTTACTATAAAAAATTTATGATATGATGACATTTTTTTTTTTTAAAACACACTTTTTCTAACTTACCCCAAAATCTGTTACGCATCTACAACCGCCAAAAAACAACCATGCTAAATAGTTTCTAAATTGTGTCCTGAGTTTAGAATTACCCAATGTTAACATGTTCTTAGCTTTTTTTTGCAAGTTATAAGGCTATAAGTACAAGTAGGACATTGCTGTTTCAAAATATATATTTAATTTATCAATACTGACATTTTATTAACTGTTATCTGTCCTAAATCTCAAAATCACACCTCACATGTACATTTTTTTTTTAAAGTAGACTACCCAGGGTATTCAATATGGGGTATGTCCAGTCTTTTTTAGTAGCCACTTAGTCACAAACACTGGCCAAAGTTAGCATTTATATTTGCATGTTAAAAATGCAAAAAAAAAAAAATATGAATGCTAACTTTGGCCAGTGTTTGTGACTAAGTGGCTACTAAAAAAGACTGAACATACCTAATTTATGGTATGCCATCATGGGGGTAATTCTCATTCCTGGGCTCCCATACGCTCTCAAAGGCAACATAACTAATCGGGCAACATTCCACGTAAAAAAAACTGAATATCAAGACTTATATTTGACCCTTTAACTTTCAAAAACACTATAAAACCTGTACATGGAGGTTACTGTTATACTCAGGAAATTTCGCTGAACACAAATATTAGTGTTTCAAAACAGTAAAACGTGAGCTTGGTTGCTTCATCTAAGTGTTGCTTCTAAGTGTGTGTGTGGTTGGAGATATTCTGGAGAGTTTTACAGAAGCTTCAACTGTCTAAGAGCTGTGCTAAGAGTTCTTTTTTACTGTTACAGGTAAGATTCATCTGTAGGAAAAGGTTACTGACTGCACAAGGTTTGATTTCCTGTTGGTAATTATAAGGCATTTGATTGGATTAGGTAGCTACTTGCTATTGATTGCTATTTAAATTAGCTATTGTTTGCTAATAAGCAGAGGCCTACCCAGGTGTTAAACATTCCTAGTGGGAGGTGATTTTAGGAGTATATAAGGGTAGTTGTCATTAGCTTGGCTAATAGAGCTTGGTTGCTTCATCTAAGTGTTGCTTCTAAGTGTGTGTGTGGTTGGAGATATTCTGGAGAGTTTTACAGAAGCTTCAACTGTCTAAGAGCTGTGCTAAGAGTTCTTTTTTACTGTTACAGGTAAGATTCATCTGTAGGAAAAGGTTACTGACTGCACAAGGTTTGATTTCCTGTTGGTAATTATAAGGCATTTGATTGGATTAGGTAGCTACTTGCTATTGATTGCTATTTAAATTAGCTATTGTTTGCTAATAAGCAGAGGCCTACCCAGGTGTTAAACATTCCTAGTGGGAGGTGATTTTAGGAGTATATAAGGGTAGTTGTCATTAGCTTGGCTAATAGAGCTTGGTTGCTTCATCTAAGTGTTGCTTCTAAGTGTGTGTGTGGTTGGAGATATTCTGGAGAGTGTTGCTTCTAAGTGTGTGTGTGGTTGGAGATATTCTGGAGATAAGCTGGAGGTAATCCGAGGTATTCAGGAGGATAAATAAAAAGTTAAGGTTTGTTTGATTTAAATTATTCACCTCATTGGAATGGCAGACTTAGTTCCGTGTAATAGTTGCTTTGCATTTGTTTCACGTTCCACTTTTTGGAGGTTTGGTTGTTGTCTAATCTGTAGACAGTTCTCTATTTTGCGGCAGGAGATTGTATTTTTGAAGTCTGAGATTTGTAAATTATCTGGTAAACAAACTCAGGCTGGAACTGCTGCAAAGCCACTGCCGCAGAGACATACTAGGAATGGCAGATGGATTACTGTATGATCTGGTAGACTTGGAGTTGTGGATAAAAGGCATATTGCACAGTCTGTTGCTCTACATAATTCATTTTCTGCACTTTCAGAGTGTAGTGGTGTCGTGGAGAGAGGCACTGAGGCTAGTGGTGTTGTGCAGAGAGGCACTGAGGCTAGTGGTGTTGTGCAGAGAGGCACTGAGGCTAGTGGTGTTGTGCAGAGAGGCACTGAGGCTAGTGGTGTTGTGCAGAGAGGCACTGAGGCTAGTGGTGTTGTGCAGAGAGGCACTGAGGCTAGTGGTGTTGTGCAGAGAGGCACTGAGGCTAGTGGTGTTGTGCAGAGAGGCACTGAGGCTAGTGGTGTTGTGCAGAGAGGCACTGAGGCTAGTGGTGTTGTGCAGAGAGGCACCGAGGCTAGTGGTGTTGTGCAGAGAGGCACTGAGGCTAGTGGTGTTGTGCAGAGAGGCACTGAGGCTAGTGGTGTTGTGCAGAGAGGCACTGAGGCTAGTGGTGTTGTGCAGAGAGGCACTGAGGCTAGTGGTGTTGTGCAGAGAGGCACTGAGGCTAGTGGTGTTGTGAAGAGAGGCACTGAGGCTAGTGGTGTTGTGAAGAGAGGCACTGAGGCTAGTGGTGTTGTGAAGAGAGGCATTGAGGCTAGTGGTGTTGTGCAGAGAGGCACTGAGGCTAGTGGTGTTGTGCAGAGAGGCTTGGTGAGGCCTAATAGAAAGCAGTTGTTGGTGGGGGATTCCATCATAAGAGGTGTGGAGATGGACAATGGTGGTCTTGTGAGGTGTCTTCCCGGAGCTACTGCTCACAGAGACAGGAGACGTATCGGTAATATTGTTAAGCAAGCAAAGCAGGAAGGGGAATTGGATGTACTTGTCCATTTAGGGACAAATGACTTGGCTTGCAATGAGGTTTCAGAGGTTAAGGAAGTTTTTAGTGTTTTTGCCAATGATATACGGCAGGTTGCTTCCACATTGTCATTCTCTGAAGTTCTGCCTGTGCATAACACTCAGAATGACAGGCGGATGCGTATTAGGGACTTTAACTTGTGGCTTGGTGAATGGTGTCGGGAGCAAGGATTTGGCTTTATTGCTCATGGTAGCTCTGTTTGGAATGGAAATAAACTGTACAAAAAAGATGGTTTGCATCTTTCTCAAAAGGGAACAAATGTTCTCAGTGAGCAGTTCAGAGGTTTTGCTAGGATGTATTTAAACTAGGAGGGGGGGGCAAAAGGGTGGTAAAACATCAATCCAATTGTCCCCCAAAACAAGGACAGAAGGTGCCTGTAGCAAGTGTGTTAAAAAATGATAAGCTTAGAGTCATGTCTACAAATGCTCGCAGTTTAGGGAATAAGATCCATGAACTTGTGGCAATAATGGCAACTGATAGTGTAGATTTAGTCGCTGTTACTGAGACATGGTATAATGAGAAAAATGACTGGGACATAGCAATACCAGGGTACTCTTTATATAGAAAAGACAGGGAAGGCAAGAAAGGGGGAGGGGTGGCCCTGTATGTAAAGAATAGCATAAAATCTAGCCTAATAAAGGTTAGTGAGGCGAACATAGAGTCAGTTTGGGTTACGTTAGAATTTGGTAATCACACAGTAACTCGTGTAGGTGTGATTTATAGGCCCCCAGGACAAATTGAAGAGTTAGATAATCTACTAGTTGAAGAAATAGCTAAAATGACAATGAAGGGGGAAGTTATCATCATGGGTGACTTTAATCTTCCTGATATAAATTGGAAAACAAAAATAGCTACTTGTGCCAGGAGCACACATATTCTAAACTCCCTACTGGGATTGTCTCTAAAACAAGTCGTTGAGGAGCCAACTCGTAAAGAGGCCATACTAGATTTAGTGTTAACAAATGGAGATTTGGTATCAGATATTACTGTAGGTGAAAGTTTAGGATCCAGTGATCATCAGTCAGTGTGGTTTAATATAAGAACAGTGACTGAGTCACACCACACAAAAACAAAAGTTTTAGACTTTAGAAAAACAGACTTTTCCAAAATTAGAATATGTGTAAAGGAGTCAATATCAGACTGGAGCAATTTAAATGGAGTCCAAAAGAAATGGGATTATTTAAAAGTTGCACTACTGAAGGCAACAGAAAATTGCATTAGGCTTGTCCGTAAAAGCAAAAAATTCAAGAAACCACTGTGGTACTCCACAGATGTAGCCAAAATAGTAAAAAACAAAAAGTTAGCATTTAGTAATTATAAAAAAACCCAGAGTGAGGAAGACAGAATGACCTATAAGATTAGGCAGAAAGAGGCTAAGCAAGTTATAAGAGCTTCCAAATCACACACAGAAGAGAAAATAGCACAGTCAGTAAAAAAGGGGGACAAAACCTTTTTTAGATACATAAATGAGAAAAGAAAAGTAAAACAAGGATTAGTTAGATTAAAAACAAAAGAAGGAAGGTATGTAGATGAGGATAAAGGTCTAGCTGACTGCCTCAATGAATATTTTTGTTCGGTATTTACAGATGAAAATGAAGGAAAGGGACCTCAGTTAAGAAAAAGGATAAATGAGTCATTTATTACACGTGAGTTTACAGAGGAAGAGGTTCTATTTCAACTGTCAAAAGTAAAGACAAATAAGTCAATGGGACCTGATGGAATACACCCAAAGCTATTAAAAGAGCTTAGTGGTGTACTAGCAAAACCATTAACAGATTTATTTAACCAATCATTGATAACAGGAGTAGTCCCAGAAGATTGGAAGTTAGCGAATGTTGTGCCCATTCACAAGAAAGGTAATAGGGAGGAGTCGGGCAACTATAGGCCAGTAAGCCTAACTTCAGTAGTGGGGAAAGTGATGGAAACCATGTTAAAGGATAGGATTGTTGAACATCTAAAAACACATGGATTTCAAGATCAGAGACAACATGGGTTTACTTCAGGGAGATCATGCCAAACTAATCTTATTGATTTTTTTTGATTGGGTAACTAAAATTATAGATCAGGGTGGTGCAGTAGACATTGCTTACCTCGATTTCAGTAAGGCTTTTGACACTGTTGCACATAGAAGGCTTATCAACAAACTACAATCTTTGAGTTTGGATTCCAATATTGTTGAATGGGTAAGGCAGTGGCTGAGTGACAGGCAACAGAGGGTTGTAGTCAATGGAGTATATTCGAAGCTTGGGCTTGTCACCAGTGGGGTACCTCAGGGATCTGTACTTGGACCCATTCTCTTTAATATTTTTATTAGTGATATTGCAGAAGGTCTTGATGGTAAGGTGTGTCTTTTTGCGGATGATACTAAGATATGTAACAGGGTTGATGTTCCAGGAGGGATAAGCCAAATGGAAAATGATTTAGGTAGACTAGAAAAATGGTCAGAGTTGTGGCAACTGACATTTAATGTGGATAAGTGCAAGATAATGCATCTTGGACGTAAAAACCCAAGGGCAGAGTACAGAATATTTGATAGAGTCCTAACCTCAACATCTGAGGAAAGGGATTTAGGGGTGATTATTTCTGATGACTTAAAGGTAGGCAGACAATGTAATAGAGCAGCAGGAAATGCTAGCAGAATGCTTGGTTGTATAGGGAGAGGTATTAGCAGTAGAAAGAGGGAAGTGCTCATGCCATTGTACAGAACACTGGTGAGACCTCACTTGGAGTACTGTACACAGTACTGGAGACCCTATCTTCAGAAGGATATTGATACCTTAGAGAGAGTTCAAAGAAGGGCTACTAAACTGGTTCATGGATTGCAGGATAAAACTTACCAGGAAAGGTTAAAGGATCTTAACATGTATAGCATGGAGGAAAGACGAGACAGGGGGGATATGATAGAAACATTTAAATACATAAAGGGAATCAACACAGTAAAGGAGGAGACTATATTTAAAAGAAGAAAAACTACCACAACAAGAGGACATAGTCTTAAATTAGAGGGACAAAGGTTTAAAAATAATATCAGGAAGTATTACTTTACTGAGAGGGTAGTGGATGCATGGAATAGCCTTCCAGCTGAAGTGGTAGAGGTTAACACAGTAAAGGAGTTTAAGCATGCGTGGGATAGGCATAAGGCTATCCTAACTATAAGATAAGGCCAGGGACTAATGAAAGTATTTAGAAAACTGGGCAGACTAGATGGGCCGAATGGTTCTTATCTGCCGTCACATTCTATGTTTCTATGTTTCTATGTTTCTATGTATCACAACAATTATATCATCAGTGAAAGTGCCATTTGTGTGTGAAAAATGCAAAAAACTTAACTTTCACTGACAATATCATTGCTGTGATATGTTTTACTGTTTTGAAACACTAATATTTCTGTTCAGCAAAGTCTCCCAAGTAAAACAGTACCTCCCATGTACAGGGTTTAGGTTGTCATGGAAATTTAAGGGGTTAAATACATGCTAGCAAATTAAATTCTTTGGACTTTCGGCCTGGGTTGTCAGGCAGATCGCTCAAATTGCAATTAATAAAATTACTCAATTATGTAAAAATATTATATAAATAGGCACGTAGAATTTAAATATATTTACATATTTATATATTTGAAGTCTACGTGTATATTTATGAAATTATTTATGTCATTATGTATATGGATAAACATATATATTCCGTATTAGTTTTATTTATTATCTATGTATATATAAATAAATAAAACTAATACGGAATATATATGTTTATCCATATACATAATGACATAAATAATATGTAACAAGGGCTTGCACTCCTGGTTAAATTCTTTATGCCCGGTGCAGGTCTGGCAAAATCATGTAGATACAGTAGAAAGGACCGCACTCCAAGGTCTTTGTGATAGTTTTCAAATAAAATGTAACTTTTATTTAATCAATATAAAAGTCATGTATGGATTAAATAAAAGTTAAATTTTATTTGAAAACTATCACAAAGACCTTGGAGTGCGGTCTTTTCTACTGTATCTCTCTCTCTCTCTCTCTCTATATATATATATATATATATAAATATAAAAATATCGAGGACTCCGCACTCAATGTACCTGTCTTGTTCTTGCCTTGGTGCTGCCTCGGCCGTCAGAATGTATAATGCAAAAAACGAGTGCACTCGAAAGGACTTGATAGAAAATTGTTCAAATTTATTCACATACGTGCCAGTGATAGGTTCAACGTTTCAGTCCTCGCAGGACTTTTATCAAGACAATCAAAAAGCGGGTAAACACAGTTTAAATATGGTGAAAACAAACTTCAATTGGAGAGTGAGAACGAGGTTGTGATATCACCTGTGATAGGTCAAAGTTCAATAGACATACCTAGAGAGATTTAACCCTTGGTAGTGATCCAAACACAATAATATAAAAAATCAATCAAAAACCGATCAAACGATATACTCAATGATCCTAATTTAATTAATACATCTTATGGGTGATAAGATCTAGAATGTCTGTGCTGTGGAAACTCAAAATTAAAATCAAGGAAAATAAACCATGGAGGGCCCCATAGAGTGGTAAGTCTACTAAAGATCTACCTTGTGGAGCACCCAGACACAGACTACCCATCTAGCCTGCATAAACATAACATATCAAAAAGATTAGTTAAACTGTATAGGGAAATGGCTTAATTTCAAATTCAATCTACAGAATACAACCACTAAGTATACTATTAATGTATATCTTGCATAAGTTGCAGATACCTTGGAAACAGTCTGGGCTAGATTATGCTAAATTATGCTATAATGTATATCTATGTTGTTACTTTGTAATTATCTTGAAAAAACCTATTACGGCTTACTATCTTTTGGAGATAAAGCAATTCAATGGGTTAATTTCATTTAGCCCACCGGGGGACAC
Organism: Pelobates fuscus; assembly: GCF_036172605.1. Taxonomy (NCBI): domain Eukaryota; kingdom Metazoa; phylum Chordata; class Amphibia; order Anura; family Pelobatidae; genus Pelobates; species Pelobates fuscus. The sequence goes on from NC_086318.1 coordinate 363,355,039, forward strand.
AGTACCCAATGTAAAAATCCAGTAAGCTTCTCGCTGGAGGAGCAAATTATCCCAATCGCCTCCTCGTTGTGGAGCCGGGACCTGTTCAATTCCCATAAATTTCAGAGTCGGCAATGAATGTCCAGCTGTAAGGAAATGTCGAGCTATGGGAGTGGTAGCTATGCCACTAGAGAGTGCCATCCTGATAGTAGATCTATGACCCCTCATTCGTTCTCGGAGATCATTTGAGGTTTTGCCAATGTACATAAGCCCACATGGGCATAGGATACGGTATACAACATGTGTGGTGGTGCAAGTAATACGTTGGCGTATTTTATATTCTTTGCCAGAATGGGGATGAAAAAAGGACTTCCCCGGGGTCATGTTGTTGCAGGCTGTACATTTCAGGCATCGGAAACACCCAACATTGAGATGTGCAGATCGATTTACCTCCTGTAGATCAGTATGTACAAGGTAATCCCTCAAATTTTTGCTTCTCCTATAGCTCATAATTGGAGTTTGGTGGAGTATAGCTGGTAATGTAAGATCTTTTTTAAATATCTCGTAGTTACTGCGGATCATTTTAGAAAAGCTCAGAGACTGTGAATGGAAAGTTTGTGGAAAACTTAGTCTGGGCACCTTACTACGGTTAGATGGTCCCTCCATATGCAACTGTATTGCTTTGGCGTATGCTTGGTCAAGTGTATACTTGGAATATCCCCTTAGGGTGAATTTCTCAAACATCTCTTGAATTTGTTTGTCGGTTCTGTTTAAATCCGAGTTGTTCCTCATAACCCTGATAAACTGAGACACCGGGAGTGATTTAATCAGATTAGGTGGATGATGGCTAGTTGCATGTAGCAATGTATTGCGATCAGAGGTTTTAGCGAATAACGTATAGCCCAATTTGTTATTCTCAATAAAGATACGTAAATCCAGAAAGTCCATTTGTGTGTCACTGATTTGGTATGTGAATCTAACAGGTGAGTCCAGGGTGTTCAGTGATTGCAGCATGTCTAGTAATGTTGATTCTTCTCCAACCCAGATAATGAACACATCATCGATGTATCTAAGATATTTAAGAATCCGGTGACCATATTTTTGTAGGATGTGCTTGTATTCATACATATACATGTATGCATTCGCGTACATGGGTGCCATAGGGGCACCCATGGACGTCCCAGAAACTTGAATATAAAATGATTTTTCAAATCTGAAGTAGTTTAGCGTTAGACATAGTTCCAACAGTTCCAATATGAATTCAATTGGAGGCTCGATTTTTCCAGGATATTGTGAAAGTACTTGTCGCATAGAATGTATTCCCTCATCATGAGGGATGATGGTATACAAACTGCTCACGTCGATGGCTGCCAGGAGGACCCCCCCTGGAGGAAGATCGATAGACCTCAGGATAGTAATAACCTGTGCAGTGTCTTTGACATATGTAGGTAATGTCATAACTGGTATTTTGAATTTGTTGTCCAGCCATCTTCCAATAGGTTCCAGAAGGCCCCCAATAGCTGAAACAATCGGGCGACCCGGTGGTCTCTCCAGATTTTTGTGTACTTTCGGGAGTGTGTATATAACCGGACATCTCGGCTGAGTCTCAAAGAAGTACTCATATTCCGATGTGGTGAGAAAGCCAGATTCCAGACCCCTCAGTAACGTCTGTTGTATAATCTTGCTAAATTCCTTGACGGGGTCAATATCAGTATATTTGTAAACCGAAGTATCAGATAGTTGTTTCAGGATTTCCTCCCTATAGTTCTCATAGTTTTGAAGAACAATAGCGCCACCCTTGTCAGCCGGTCGTATAGTAATAGACCTGTCATTAGCCAAGTTGTAGAGAGCTTCTCTTTCACCTTTGGTAATATTAGATCTATCCTGATTTTTAATGGTTGTCATTTGCGTCGTTTCGGTCTTAAGACAATGGGAAAATGTTTTCAAAGTTACATTAGCAGACGGGGGGTCGAAGGAACTGCGTAATCTGAAGCGTTCAGAATCTGGCTTACTCAATTGATCATCCCGTTGCTGCTGTTTGAAAAAATCTACTAAACGGAGCTTTCTGTTAAACTTAAATTGGTCAATCTCCCACTGGAATTTGTTCATCCTAGAGGTGGGGACAAATGATAAGCCCCTCTTCATTAGCATAGTCTCTGTTTCAGTAAGGACTCTAGAGGATAAATTAATAATAGGATTCTCTAATGTCTCCGTGGTGGTCGCCCTCTGTGACCAGTGCCTCTTTCCTTTCTGCCCCCTCCTGGTGTAGTACCGTTGTTTGTGGGGTGCTCTATTCGGGATTGACTCCTGGTAGTTGGTTCTCGTCTGAGTCCAAGACCTGGTTCTAAAAAAGATGAAGGTGAGGATGAATCAGTTTGCACCGAATTTCCCGTTTGTAATCTCTCACGTTGGAATGTCCTTTGTTCAGAGTCAGACGCCGACTCTCCCGATGTAAAATCAACTGTAGAAGCAATGGGCTTTCTGATGCGAGCTCTATATGGCCTGTATGTGGTTTTGGTGCTCTCCCCTGCCAACCACCGATATACTCTGTGCTCTGAATAATCCGCTTGCACTTTAACCAATTTCTCTCTCTTGAATCTAATCAAGTCGTTTTTATACTGCTGTAAATCTTCAGTAAGTTTCTGAATTAATAAATCACAGTTAGGTGCTGCTATCGTGGTAGAATGTAATACTTCGTAATCCGAAATTTTAAACTTAATAATTTTTAATTCACGACCTACCTCCTCTATAACCACCAGCATCAAATCCAGAGAACACTTATTAAGAATGCCGATCCACTTACGGCAGACATCCGGGTTGTTTCTTCCTATGGTGGGAACGTTTTTGATCCTGAAGCCTCTTGGGATTTTTTTCATCCGATAGTAATCCGATAGGTAAGTGGCGTGGAGTTCAAGGTCAATTTGTCTTTGTTTAAATTTCTTTAAGTCTCTTATGATGTCTCGTGGTTCTGAGGAGGTAGGCAAATCCGAGTCAGATTGAGGCCAAAGAATGGCCGCTGCTTCAGCGTCCGAAAATTGTAAGACTTCAGCGTGGTCTGCATATGCTCCTGCTCTGCTGAGGAATTCCTCCATGGATACGATCCTTGCAAAATCGTCACTCTCTTAGGTCTGGTGCGTGAGGTGAGTCTTGGCGAGACTCATGTGGAAATACAAAAATATCGAGGACTCCGCACTCAATGTACCTGTCTTGTTCTTGCCTTGGTGCTGCCTCGGCCGTCAGAATGTATAATGCAAAAAACGAGTGCACTCGAAAGGACTTGATAGAAAATTGTTCAAATTTATTCACATACGTGCCAGTGATAGGTTCAACGTTTCAGTCCTCGCAGGACTTTTATCAAGACAATCAAAAAGCGGGTAAACACAGTTTAAATATGGTGAAAACAAACTTCAATTGGAGAGTGAGAACGAGGTTGTGATATCACCTGTGATAGGTCAAAGTTCAATAGACATACCTAGAGAGATTTAACCCTTGGTAGTGATCCAAACACAATAATATAAAAAATCAATCAAAAACCGATCAAACGATATACTCAATGATCCTAATTTAATTAATACATCTTATGGGTGATAAGATCTAGAATGTCTGTGCTGTGGAAACTCAAAATTAAAATCAAGGAAAATAAACCATGGAGGGCCCCATAGAGTGGTAAGTCTACTAAAGATCTACCTTGTGGAGCACCCAGACACAGACTACCCATCTAGCCTGCATAAACATAACATATCAAAAAGATTAGTTAAACTGTATAGGGAAATGGCTTAATTTCAAATTCAATCTACAGAATACAACCACTAAGTATACTATTAATGTATATCTTGCATAAGTTGCAGATACCTTGGAAACAGTCTGGGCTAGATTGGATCTGTGTTTGGATCACTACCAAGGGTTAAATCTCTCTAGGTATGTCTATTGAACTTTGACCTATCACAGGTGATATCACAACCTCGTTCTCACTCTCCAATTTAAGTTTGTTTTCACCATATTTAAACTGTGTTTACCCGCTTTTTGATTGTCTTGATAAAAGTCCTGCGAGGACTGAAACGTTGAACCTATCACTGGCACGTATGTGAATAAATTTGAACAATTTTCTATCAAGTCCTTTCGAGTGCACTCGTTTTTTGCATTATATATAAATATATATATATATTAATATCAAAATACAGTTAGAATAAAATTACATATACATATATAACTTGTTTTTTATTTTTTTATTATTTTTACATTTTTTTATTTTTAATTAGTTAATATTTATTTGTCATTATATATATATATATATATATATATATATATATATACACAATATGTATAGTTATTATATATATATATATATATATATATATATATATATACGTGTGTAATTTTACTGTCTTTTTATATTAATACATGTATATATTAATTTAAAAATACACGAATTGTGATGTTATATATAAGATATATATGTATATAAATACAAATTATATAGATAATATATATATATATATATATATATATATATATATATATATTAATATCAAAATACAGTTAGAATAAAATTACATATACATATATAACTTGTTTTTTATTTTTTTTATTATTTTTACATTTTTTATTTTTAATTAGTTAATATTTATTTGTCATTATATATATATATATTTACACAATATGTATAGTTATTATATATATATATATATATATATATATATATACGTGTGTAATTTTACTCTGTCTTTTTATATTAATACATGTATATATAATATATGTTTATAGCCCCAGTGCAGACAGCACTATGGACGCCTATTGTGGCCATGTGACCGCTCTTGTTTAGCAATAACTATGATCTTAAGATTCTGTAATTAAAAAAAAACAACTGAAACTAAGCCCAGATTTAAGCCAGTAATGATTTCTAACGTTGTGACCATTTTTCAATTGTGATTATGCTGGAAATTCTAATGTGAACTGTCTGAAAACCAGAAAACGTTATCAATCATGTACAAATGCTGGATTGTTAGCAAAGACAGTAAAACATTGAAGAACTGTCGTGAAGCTATAGAGGATCATCTGAAGATATAGGTCTCAACCTACCAAGGGCACAGAGCAAACTGATAGATAGGCTTATTAATGGACCTTAGGGTGGCTGGGCTTAATGCTTAAAGGGACACTATAGTCACCAGAACAACTACAACTTATTGAATTTGTTCTGGTGAGTAGAATCATTACCTTCAGGCTTTTTGCTGTAAACACTGTCTTTTCAGAGAAAATGCAGTGTTTACATTACAGCCTAGTGATAACTTCACTGGCCACTCCTCAGATAGCTGTTAAAGATCCTTCCTGGGTCATGGCTGCCTAAAATGCATCCAAACATTCAGTGTCTCCTCCCTCTGCATGCAGACACTGAACTTTACTCATAGAGATTAATTGATTCAATTCATCTCTATGAGGAGATGCTGATTGGCCAGGGCTGTGTTTGATTCATGCTGGCTCTGCCCCTGATCTGCTTCGTCAGTCTCAGCCAATCCTATGGGGAAGCATTGTGATTGGATCAGGCCACCACTTCTAATGATGTCAGCAGACTGCTTGTTTTTTTGAGTCTAACAGCATTCAAAGTTACAGCTTCGGGCTTGAATACAGTAAGATTTTGCTATATTTATGGAGGCATGAGGGGTCCAGGGGGGCTAGATGGTGGTGTTAACACTATAGGGTCAGGAATACATGTTTGTGTTCTTGACCCTATAGTGATCCTTTAATATAAAATAGGAAGTTTCAGGAGTAAGTGCAAAGCTATACCCAAACAGGTAAAACAAGCCAAGCAGGATAAGCCAAATCATGAACTTAAAATGAGCTGGATCAGGGAAACCAGATGTCAAGAACCAAAATACTAGCGGAGCCATACACCGAGAAGAACCAACAGGAACAATGAACTTAAGGATCTGGTAATCATGAAGGCTGGAGGGGTATAATAAGACTGGGCCCTTGCATCCCATTTGAGACAGGTTGATGCAGTCAAAATGCATCAAACAAGACAAAACAAGAAAGAAAAAAGATGCAAAGATCATTGCTCGCATGATTTTAGGATTGATCGAGGCCAGAATGACACAATATGGTAAAAATGATGCGGTGCCTGGATTGTAGAGACTGGTGAGACATTGACACTAGTGAGTGATCCCAAGGACTGGCGCAAGTCTGTATCTGAAGGGCTGACATTGTGATAAATTTGATGCAGAAGCCACAGAACTGAAGAGTGGCCCTAACATAATAAAGTCAAATGATTAATCTGGCTATATTTCTACCTTTGGATTTATATAACGCATAAACATAACAAACCCTGATGTTGTGAATGGTCATTGCTGAATGTAGCAGTAATGGTAACGTTAATGACAGTCGGTGAACACAGCAGACTCTCCACATTACTTGCTGGAATCTGCAGATTTAATATTGTTGTAGTCACTGATAAATATATAAAACCACTACTAAGGGCTGCATTCTATTGGGTTACTAGAAAAGAAACAGCTGTAAAACAGATGCTACATGTACATCATTGTTAAATCTATAGATTGATAAAGGCAATAATACAAAAATGTTCAGACTGAGATTGACAGACATGCAATGAAAGGGAATCTAGTCTTGATTTTCACAGAAAACAAAATAACAACAGACAATAAGATATCAATAAACCAAAAAGTGTAATAACTCATGTTTATATTCAGAGGTCACATTGTTGAAGTGATTTGACTGAGTAAAATTGTGCGCAGGTTGTAAATTGACTGTCAAGGACAGCTACTACAGAGGTTGGTAGGGAAAGACACAATTGGGCTGTGTGGGAAGGTCTTCGTTAACCTGTTAACCTACAGCGCGCCAGAGGGACACCTTTATTCTAAATTGGTTCTCTTGAGAAGACATATCTAGCTTAAAATAGACCTCATCAGTCACGTTTACTCCTCTCTTGTGGTATTCAGTCACCTGTAACCTTTACCTTTAGGGTAAAACCGCCGTTGTAGGCTATGCTTGATAATTTTCTTATCTCTTGTCATAAATGACATAGTAACTCATTTGCCCTACGGAAAGTAATTATTTCATATCTTGCTCGTCACTGCAGTTTGGCTGTACTATATCAGTAACACTAAAATATGATGTACATTTTGTTCATTTCTAAATTTAATACACTGATAGGTTTATTCTACTTACAAAATATGTTCATCGTGTAATTTTTTTTTTTAAAGCATCCAATTCATTCTTTACCCATTGGGCAAAAACTGATTGGGATATTTTTTTTGTTTTTTTTCCACGAACCTTGTCAATAAACTGGTAAGTTAGCTGATTTCAATAGTAAAAAAATAATAAAGAAACATACTGGGCATGGAATAAACAATATAGTAATATTTAAAACCCCATTGCTTAACATACCAGTCCAGATCATTATTCCAGAAGGCAATGGATTTAGATGACTCAAAGCTGAATTTTCACTCATCCAACTTCAAGTCAACAATCAGTCAAACCAAAGCAGCTTAATTCATGGAAAATTATATGCTGCATTACATATTTGAACTCAGAGGTATGCCAGGATAAGCAAATTTAAATAAAGAAAAAAGTTTTAGTTAAAGTGTAATGCATTACCCCCAGTTATCTCACTGAGTCTTCTCTACTTATTAAGTGTCTTCTCTTTTTACTGGAAAGTTAATGTTCTCTTAATTAAACCCTTTAATGACCAATAGCAAAGTAATGCCAGATATATAATGACGGGGCCAGCTGCAGCGAAAGCGGCACGGCGTGGGGAAAAATAGATAAGTTATAAACCCCTTTCCCATGTGATTGGTGGGGGGACCATCATCTAAACAGACACACCCACTGACAAACACACTCACTGACAAAATATCCCAGTAAACCCTGCACATTACTGGTGGCTCTCTAATATCCCAGTGCATACTGCACATTGCTGGGGGGCTCTGCAATATCCCAGTACACACTGCACATTACTGGGGGCTCTGTAATATCCCAGTACTAGTGATGTCGCGAACATAAAATTTTCAGTTCGCTAACGGCGAACGCGAACTTACGCAAACGTTCGCGAACCGGGCGAACCGACATAGACTTCAATGGGCAGGTGAATTTTAAAACCCACAGGGACTCTTTCTGGCCACAATAGTGATGGAAAAGTTGTTTCAATGGGACTAACATCTGGACTGTGGCATGCCGGCGGGGGATCCATGGCAAAACACCCATGGAAAATTACACAGTTGATGCAGAGTCTGGTTTTAATGGATAAAGGGCATAAATCACCTAACATTCCTAAATCACAATGGATATGGATTGACATATGACATATTGACACCTTGACATATGGATTGACACCTGTCCTCAGAAACCCTGATACACACTGACACAGAGCAGAATAGGGACTGTTACCCCTGCATAGGGTCACTTGGCAGATATGGATTGACACCTGTCCTCAGAGACCCTGATACACACTGACACAGAGCAGAATAGGGACTGTTCCCCCTACATAGGGTCACTTGACAGATATGGATTGACACCTATCCTAAGGATCCCTGATACACACTGACACAGAGCAGAATAGGGACTGTTCCCCCTACTGTTCACTTGGCAGATATGGATTGACACCTGTCCTCAGACACCCTGATACTCACTGACACAGAGCAGAATAGGGTCTGTTCCCCCTACATAGGGTCACTTGGCAGATATGGATTGACACCTGTCCTCAGACACCCTGATACTCACTGACACAGAGCAGAATAGGGACTGTTCCCCCTACATAGGGTCACTTGGCAGATATGGATTGATACCTGTCCTCAGGGACCCTGATACACACTGACATAGAGCAGAATAGGGACTGTTCCTCCTACATAGGGTCACTTGGCAGATATAGATTGACACCTGTCCTCAGAGACCCTGATACACACTGACACAGAGCAGAATAAGGACTGTTCCCCCTACATAGGGTCACCTGGCAGATATGGATTTACACCTGTCCTCAGAGACCCTGATACACACTGACACAGAGCAGAATAGGGACTGTTCCCCCTACATAGGGTCACTTGGCAGATATGGATTGACACCTGTCCTCATGGACCCTGATACACACTGATACAGAGCAGAATAGGGACTGTTCCCCCTACATAGGGTCACTTGGCAGATATGGATTGACACCTGTCCTCCGGGAACCCGGATACACACTGACACAGAGCAGAATAGGGACTGCTCCCCCTACATAGGGCCACTTGGCAGATATGGATTTACACCTGTCCTCAGGGAACCTGATACACACTGACACAGAGCAGAATAGGGACTGTTCCCCCTACATAGGGTCACTTGGCAGATATGGATTGACACCTGTCCTCAGAGACCCTGATACACACTGACACAGAGCAGAATAGGGACTGTTCCCCCTACATAGGGTCACTTGGCAGATATGGATTGACACCTGTCCTCAGAGACCCTGATACACACTGACACAGAGCAGAATAAGGACTGTTCCCCCTACATGGGGTCACCTGGCAGATATGGATTGACACCTGTCCTCAGAGACCCTGATACACAATGACACAGAGCAGAATAGGGACTGTTCCCCCTACATAGGGTCATTTGGCAGATATGGATTGACACCTATCCTAAGGATCCCTGATACACACTGACACAGAGCAGAATAGGGACTGTTCCCCCTACATAGGGTCACTTGGCAGATATGGATTGACACCTGTCCTCAGGGACCCTGATACACACTGACACAGAGCAGAATAGGGACTGTTCCCCCTACATAGGGTCACTTGGCAGATATGGATTGACACCTATCCTAAGGATCCCTGATACACACTGACACAGAGCAGAATAGGGACTGTTCCCCCTACATAGGGTCACTTGGCAGATATGGATTGACACCTGTCCTCAGGGACCCTGATACACACTGACACAGAGCAGAATAGGGACTGTTGCTCATACATAGGGTCACCATTTTTAGCCCAAGGCAGCTCATCTCATCAGGCCTTTTTTAGTCGAATGTATCGCCCACTGTCAGTCCCTTTGGCATCCATCCCTCATTCATCGTAATAAAGGTGAGGTAGACTTTTTTGACCTAGGCGACTTCTCTTCTCAGTGACAATACCTCCTGCTGCACTGAAGGTCCTTTCTGACAGGACACTTGAAGCGGGGCAGGCCAGAAGTTCTATCGCAAATTGGGATAGCTCAGGCCACAGGTCAAGCCTGCTCACCCAGTAGTCAAGGGGTTCATCGCTCCCCAGAGTGTCAATATCTGCAGTTAAGGCGAGGTAGTCTGCTACCTGTCAGTCGAGTCGTTCTCTGAGGGTGGATCCCGAAGGGCTGTGGCAATGCGTAGGACTTAAAAAGCTCTGCATGTCCTCCATCAACAACACGTCTTTAAAGCGTCCTGTCCTTGCCGGCGTGGTCGTGGGAGGAGGAGGATTACTTTCACCTCTTCCCCTGTTAGATTCCCGTTGTGCTGTGACATCACCCTTATACGCTGTGTAAAGCATACTTTTTAATTTATTTTGCAAACGCTGCATCCTTTCCGACTTGTTGTAATTTGGTAACATTTCAGCCACTTTCTGCTTATACCAAGGGTCTAGTAGCGTGGACACCCAGTACAGGTCGTTCTCCTTCAGCCTTTTTATAGGAGGGTCCCTCAACAGGCACGACAGCATGAAAGACCCCATTTGCACAAAGTTGGATGCCAAGCTACTCATTTCCCGTTCTTCCTCCTCAGTGATTTCAATGAAGGTATGTTCTTCCCCCCAGCCACGTACAACACCACGGGTACCAGATAGATGACAACGAGCACCCTGGGATGCCTGTTGTGGTTGGTCTTCCTCCTCCTCCTCAAAGCCACATTCCTCCTCTGACTCCTCTTCCTCACAATCCTCTTCCAGCGTTGCCGCAGGTCCAGCAAGCGATGCTGATAAGGCTGTTTCTGGTGGTGATGGTGACCACAACTCTTCCTCTTCCTCTTCGCGCTCATCTACGGCCTGATCCAGCACTCTTCGCAGGGCCCGCTCCAGGAAGAAAACAAATGGTATCATGTCGCTGATGGTGCCTTCGGTGCGATTGACTAGGTTTGTCACTTCCTCAAAAGGACGCATGAGCCTACAGGGATTGCGCATGAGCGCCCAGTAACGTGGCAAAAAAAATCCCAGCTCCCCAGAGGCTGTCCTAGCACCCCGGTCATACAAATATTAATTTACGGCTTTTTCTTGTTGGAGCAGGCGGTCGAACATTAGGAGTGTTGAATTCCAACGTGTCGGGCTGTCGCAAATCAAGCGCCTCACTGGCATGTTGTTTCGCCGCTGGATATCTGCAAAGTGCGCCATGGCCGTGTAGGGACACCTGAAATGGCCACACACCTTCCTGGCCTGCTTCAGGACGTCCTGTAAGCCGGTGTACTTATGCACAAATCGTTGTACGATCAGATTACACACATGTGCCATGCACAGCACATGTGTCAACTTGCCCAACTTCAATGCCGCCAACAAATTTGTTCCATTGTCGCAAACCACTTTGGCGATATCCAGTTGCTGCGGAGTCAGCCACTTTTCCACCTGTGCGTTCAGGGTGGACAGGAGTGCTTGTCCGGTGTGACTCTCTGCTTTCAAACAAGTCAAACCCAAGACGGCGTGACACTGCCGTATCCGGGATGTGGAATAGTACCTGGGGAGCTGGGGGGGTGCCGTTGATGTGGAGCAAGACGCAGCAGCAGAAGAGGACTCAGCTGAGGAGGTTATGGAAGAGGATGGAGTAGGAGGAGTAGAGGAGGTGGCAGCAGGCCTGCCTGCAAGTCGTGGTGGTGTCACCAACTCACCCAATGCGCAGTGTAGGTGATAAACCTGCCCTGACCATGCTTTGCAGACCAGGTATCAGTGGTCAGATGGACCCTTGCCCCAACACTGTGTGCCAGACATGCCATTACTTCATTTTGCACAATCGAGTACAGGTTGGGGATTGCCTTTTGTGAAAAGAAATTTCGTCTGGGTACCTTCCACTGCAGTGTCCCAATAGCTACAAATTTTTTGAACACCTCAGACTCCACCAGCTTGTATGGTAAAAGCTGGCGGGCTAATAGTTCAGACAAGACAGTTGTCAGACGCTGGCAAGGGGGTGACTTTCTGACATTGGCTTCTTACGCTCAAACATGTCCTTGACAGACACCTGACTGTGGGCAGATGAGCGGGAACTGCTCAAGGCGAGAGACGGAGTGGCGGATGGTTGAGAGGGGGCAAGGAGGACAGCAGTGGTTGACGTGGCTGAAGATGCTGGACCAGGAGGAGGATGGCGGCTTTGAGTTTGTGTGCTGCTTGTACTCATGTGTTGATCCCATAGGCGTTTGTGATGTGCAATCATGTGCCTACGCAAAGCAGTTGTACCTAGGTGGGTGTTGGACTTCCCACGACTCAGTTTTTGGCACAGGTTGCAAATGGCATCGCTGTTGTCAGAGGCAGACACACAAAAAAAATGCCACACTGCTGAGCTCTGCAATGACGGCATTCTGGTGGTGGACACAGCATGCGTTGATTGGCGTGCTGTCGGGCTGACCCTGGGTGCCGATGCATGCTGTCTGACTGTGCCACTAGCTCCTTGCGACGACCTCCCCCTGCTTCTAACTCGTCTCCTCCTCCTCTCTGTCTCCCCATCTGAACTTTCGCCCTGTTCTTCTTCTTGCCGAGCGGGCACCCACGTGACATCCATGGACGCATCGTCATCATCAACCGCTTCACTTGTATCTGACAACTCAGCAAAGGAAGCAGCAGCGGGTACAACATCATCATCATCACACCGTACGTCCATGTGTGTAATGCTGCCTGACAATGATGGTTGCGCATCACTCATTTCTTCAAACGGATGTGTAAATAACTCCTCTGACAGATAAAGTGAAGCGGCTGTGGTGCTAGTGTTGGTGGTGGCGGCAGGCGGGTTAGTGGTATCTTGAGAGGTGCCCGAAGCTAAGCTGGAAGAGGATGGTGCGTCAAGGTTCCGAGCGGAAGCTGTAGAAGATTGGGTGTCCTGTGTTAGCCAGTCAACTATGTCCTCAGAACTTTTTAAGTTCAGGGTACGTGGCCTCTGAAAATTGGGCATTATTCTAGGGCAAAAGGGAATCACAGCACCACGACCACGATGGCCCCTGCGGGGTGGCCTGCCTCTGCCTGTCATTTTTTTTGGATTAGTGGTGCTATGCGTGCAAGCTACTGTGAGACCAGATATGAGTGGCACTGTGCAGTGGCAGAGGTTGGCAGAGTACACGCTGTAGGCCTGACACACCCGCTTGAAGACAACTAACTGCTATTCAATCTATAACAGTGAAAAAAGTTTTTGGGTTTTAAATACACGCTATTGTGACACCAGATATGAGTGGCAATGTGCACTGGCAGAGGTTGGCAGAGTACACGCTGTTGGCCTGGCACCTGCTTGCAGACAACTAACTGCTATTCAATCTTTAACAGTGAAAAAAGTTTTGGGGTTTTTAAATGCAATCTATTGCGACACCAGATATCAGTGGCAATGTGCACTAGCAGAGGTTGGCAGAGTACACGCTGTAGGCCTGACACCCGCTTGCAGACAACTAACTGCTATTCAATCTATAACAGTGAAAAAAGTTTTTTTGGTTTTTAAATGCAATCTATTGCGACACCAGATAAGAGTGGCAATGTGCACTGGCAGAGTACACGCTGTAGGCCTGACACACCCGCTTGAAGACAACTAACTGCTATTCAATCTATAACAGTGAAAAAAGTTTTTTGGTTTTAAATGCACGCTATTGTGACACCAGATATAAGTGGCAATGTGCACTGGCAGAGGTTGGCAGGGTACACGCTGTTGGCCTGACACCCGCTTGAAGACAACTTACTGCTATTCAATCTATAACAGTGAAAAAAGTTTTTGGGTTTTTAAATGCAATCTATTGCGACACCAGATAAGAGTGGCAATGTGCACTGGCAGAGGTTGGCAGAGTACACGCTGTAGGCCTGACACCCGCTTGCAGACAACTAACTGCTATTCAATCTATAACAGTGAAAAAGTTTTTTGGTTTTTAAATGCAATCTATTGCGACACCAGATAAGAGTGGCAATGTGCACTGGCATAGGTTGGCAGAGTACACGCTGTAGGCCTGACACACCTGCTTGAATACAACTAACTGCTATTCAATCTATAACAGTGAAAAAAGTTTTTTGGTTTTAAATGCACGCTATTGTGACACCAGATATAAGTGGCAATGTGCACTGGCAGAGGTTGGCAGAGTACACGCTGTTGGCCTGACACCCGCTTGAAGACAACTTACTGCTATTCAATCTATAACAGTGAAAAAAGTTTTTGGGTTTTTAAATGCAATCTATTGCGACACCAGATAAGAGTGGCAATGTGCACTGGCAGAGGTTGGCAGAGTACACGCTGTAGGCCTGACACCCGCTTGCAGACAACTAACTGCTATTCAATCTATAACAGTGAAAAAGTTTTTTGGTTTTTAAATGCAATCTATTGCGACACCAGATAAGAGTGGCAATGTGCACTGGCATAGGTTGGCAGAGTACACGCTGTAGGCCTGACACACCTGCTTGAATACAACTAACTGCTATTCAATCTATAACAGTGAAAAACGTTTTTTGGTTTTAAATGCACGCTATTGTGACACCAGATTTGAGTGGCAATGTGCACTGGCAGAGGTTGGTAGAGTACACGTTGTTGGCCTGACACACAGACGCTTGCAGACAACTAACTGCTATTCAATCTATTACAGTGGAAAAAAAAGTTTTGGGGTTTTTAAATGCACGCTATTGTGACACCAGATATGAGTGGCACTGTGCACTGGCAGCGGTTTGCAGAGTACACGCTGTTGGCCTGACACACAGACGCTTGCAGACAACTAACTGCTATTCAATCTATTACAGTGAAAAACATTTTTTTGTTTTTAAATGCAAGCTATTGTGACACCAGATATGAGTGGTGGCACTGGGCAAGTGGGCACACTATCCACTGTGAGCCTGACACTGAAGCTGGCAGGCAGGCAGCTGCAATTAGATTACACAGGAAAAAAAAGCAGACTGATGTTCTAGCCCTAAAAAGGGCTTTTTGGGGTGCTGTCCTTACAGCAGAGATCAGATGAGTCCTTCAGGACTGTAGTGGACACTGAATACACTAGCCTAGCTATACATTTCCCTATCAAATGAGCAGCAGCTACACTTTCCCTCCTCTATCTAAGAATGCAGCTTCAGAATGAATCTAAAATGGATGCTGTACAGGAGGTGGGAGGGTCTGGAAGGGAGGGTCTGCTGCTGATTGGCTGGAATGTGTCTGCTGTCTGTGAGGCACGGGGTCAAAGTTTACTCAATGATGACGAATATGGGGCGGATCGAACCGCGCATGTGTTCGCCCGTCGTGGCGAACGCGAACACGCTATGTTCGCCAGGAACTATTCACCGGCGAACAGTTCGGTACATCACTACCCAGTACACACTGCACATAACTGGGGGTTCTGTAATATCCCAGTGCACACTGCACATTACTGGTGGCTCTGTAATATCCCAGCACACACTGCACATAACTGGGGGCTCTGTAATACCCAGCCCACACTGCACATAACTGGGGGCTCTGTAATATCCCAGCACACACTGCACATAACTGTGGGTTCTGTAATATCCCAGTGCACACTGCACATTACTGGGGGTTCTGTAATATCCCAGCACACACTGCACATTACTGGGGGCTCTGTAATATCCCAGTGCACACTGCACATTACTGGTGGCTCTGTAATATCCCAGCACACACTGCACATAACTGGGGGTTCTGTAATATCCCAGTACACACTGCACATTACTGGGGGCTCTGTAATATCCCAGCACACACTGCACATAACTGGGGGTTCTGTAATATCCCAGTACACACTGCACATTACTGGGGGCTCTGTAATATCCCAGCACACACTGCACATAACTGGGGGTTCTGTAATATCCCAGCACACACTGCACACAACTGGGGGTTCTGTAATATCCCAGCACATAACTGGAGGTTCTGTAATATCCCAGTACACACTGCACATTGCTGGGGGCTCTGTAATACCCAGCCCACACTGCACATAACTGGGGGTTCTGTAATATCACAGCACACACTGCACATAACTGGGGGTTCTGTAATATCCCATGACATAGGCACTGTCGTTATTCGGCAGGTGTTAGTTTAAATTACCTTTAATAAGACTCGGACACCAGTTATTCTGTTGGAGTATAACGTCCACAGCTTTAATTAAATCTTAAACAAATTAACAAATTTAGGGTCATTGTCATTTCTGACATTTCGTTACTATCCCCCCATACAATACCCCTGACAATGACCCTAGCACTTAAACAATAAATAACATTTCAATAACATTTAACTTATAACACACGGCCTACCAAAGAGGCCCCAACCAAACGTTACTGTAGGGGTGTACCCAGACACCCCTACCCCCTAGGTTCGTAGCCACCGAAGAGCTTGAACCTACCAACACTCTTATCCACCTGGCCTACTCCGGCCTAGGCCTTGGCCTATCCACTTCCAATTCCAGCCAACTTCCGACTTTACCATGCCCTGTTCCGCCATAGCACATGCCTTGACCCCTTAAGGACATGCGCGACCCCCACTACACAAAAACAGGGCCCTATCAATACCTTCTTGAAAGCCCAGGTTCAGTATGTCAATCCCTACGTCTGACAAATGACCCCGTCCCTCCTGAAATAACCGGGCAACATGCCCTCCAACTCCTTGTGTCGGACAACTACACCCCCCAAACGCCTAATAAATGCTGACATCGCCCTATTCACCTTGCCCCTGCAGCGGGCTACCGCAGCCAGGTCCCTAGCGTGCCTCCACGCAAATCGGGGAACCATCTCTGACCACACCACAACAATGCCAGGGACCAGCCCCACCAGCCGATCCATGTCCCTCTTCATCCGCCTCACCAACTCCCTCTGAGGGACGAGCCCTAAATCGTTCCCCCCACCATGCAACACTACCACATCAGGCTTCGCCCCCCCATACAATTTCCTGAACAAAACACTGCTCAAACCTTGCCAGTTAAATCCCCTAAAACCAAACCATGAGATCGCCACCCGCTCCCGAGGAAAGCCCAGCTGTGTTCCGCTCCTTCTAGCTGCAGCTCTCTTCTGTGCCCAATACACAAACGAATGGCCGATCACCCACACTGTCCAACCTGAAACGAAACAAAAGTTAGTACCTCGTCCTCCAACTCACAGTCCCGTTACCAACCCTCACCACTCAGTTCATTTATCTTTCACTTTTTTTTTTTTTTTAATTTTATTTCACACCAACCTGTCGGGTCTCACATACGATCGGAAACGCAAGGATTCCCATCTACCAATCCTTTTAATCCTATCGTCACCCAAACCTAACCTCGCCGCCTCCGTTGCGGCCCCAATACGAAACGAATGAGTACCGAACTGCATGGGCTCCAGGCCCAACCTCCCCAGACCTATCCGGAAGACCCTGGTAAACTGGAAACGTGACAACGCCGACCCGTCAGCGTGTATGAAAAAACAGCCCTTACCCTCTGGTCGGAGCGCCAAATAACTTGCTCCCCGTAGCACCGGGCACACCTTGGACCCTGGCAACCCATACAAGACCACCGTGCAGCCCTTTCCAAAAACATCAGTTTTTGACCTGCACAGTCTGATACTCACCCTGTCAGCATAGATCGCCACATCTTCTTGTTGCAGACCCCCAACCCCCGCCTTGTTCCCACTCACCAGTTCACTGACCCGAAAAGCCCCAAAAAAGGCCCACACAAATGCACCTGCGAATAATTCAACCTCAAATGGCGAGCGGCATATCGAGGGCAACAGCTCCACCAACCCTTGAAGTATCCCGAAGGACACCGGCCGCCTCGAGTCAGACGTTTTCTTCCCTCTCCTGAAGCCCTTGATAGCCTGCCGAACCAAGAAATGTTTAGTAACATCTTCCCATCCATTGAACTTAAATAAAAACGCCAGGGCCGACATGTGTCTGTCGACCATGGCCGGAGAGGCCTGCTTAACGAATAACTGGCAAAGAATCCACAACAGAACATACAGTCTCCGCTCCACGGAAAGCTCCCCCCCTACCTGATTCACCGTCTCCTCCCACACCTTCCAGACCTTAACATACGCCGACCAGGTGCTTGGCGCCAGTGACTTCCTTATGCACTCCCCAAGCAGGCCATCCCGAGTTGCCACATTTCGACTGGGCACGCCCGCCCCACCTTCGTTGCACCAGGAGCCGCTTCCCAAAAACGTTCCCACTGCAAACGAGATAGAGCGTCAGCCACCACATTCTTACACCCTGGAATGTGCCTAGCCTTGAACACAATGTTAGATGACATACAAAGCAAAACCAACCGCCGCAACAAACGCACCACCGGTGGCGAGCTAGCAGACAGGCTATTAATCGCCTGCACTACTGACATGTTGTCCGAATGAAAGGTGACCCTTTTGTTCGCCAATTCCCCACCCCAGAGCGATACCGCGACCACCACAGGAAACAGTTCCAGAAACGCCAGGTTTCTGATAAGTGGGGATGACAACCACACGTCCGGCCACCCCTCCGCGCACCATTCCCCGGCCAAATAAGCACCAAAATCAATACTGCCCGACGCGTCTGTAAACAACCCTATAGCCTCAGACGACACAGACGGCTCCCTAAAAAACACCGTCACATTAAAGTTGCTCAAGAAATGATCCCACACCTCTAGGTCCTCTCTCATGTCGGCAGACACCCTAATATAGTGAGACGGCCGCCGCGTCCCGCTTGTTGCCTGAGCTAACCTTCTACAGAATATCCTCCCCATAGGAATGACCCTGCATGCAAAGTTAAGGCTCCCTAGAAGTGATTGCAGACCCCGCAACGTAACCTTCCTTGCCCCTTTGGCCGTGCCTACCACGTGTCGCAAAGTCTGCAGCTTATCTACCGGCAACCTGCACTCCCCAGCACACGAGTCAATTTCCAGACCCAAAAAACAAATGCACGAAGTGGGGCCCACCGTCTTATCCGCAGCTAAAGGCACCCCGAATGAATGCGCCACCCACTGCAGAATCCCCAACAGCTGACCGCACCTACCCGAATTTCGAGGGCCAACACACAAAAAATCATCTAGATAGTGCACCACTGATCCCCCCGCCGACTCTTTGCGCACCACCCATTCCAAGAACGTGCTAAACTTCTCGAAATAGGCACATGACACAGAGCAACCCATAGGCAAGCACAAATCTACAAAGAACCCGCCCTCAAAATGACAACCTAAGAGGTGATGACAATCCGGATGAATGGGGAGCAGCCGAAACGCTGCCTCTACATCCACCTTCGCCATTAACGCCCCCCGACCTGCTCTCCGTACAAGCTCGACGGCTTTGTCGAATGATGTATAGGAGACCGAGCACAGGTCCTCGTCAATGTCATCATTTACCGAACCCCCTCTTGGGTGCGACAAATGATGAATCATACGGAATTTACCCGGTTCTTTCTTGGGAACCACACCCAAAGGGGATATCCGCAGATCCGCCAATGGCGGGGCCGCAAACGGTCCCGCCATCCTTCCCAAGGAGACTTCCTTCAACAACTTTTCCCCCACCACTCCCGGGTGTTCCTGCACTGACTTAAGATTTGCGCTTACCCCACTCAGACCTTTAGCTTTGAAGGGGATCCTGAAGCCCTCGGTGAAACCTTTCCACAAAAACTCTGCATCGTGCTGACTATCGTATTGCCTTAGCCATGGCAACATCGCGCCGACTTTCACTGGGGACCGCCCCAGCGGTAGTCGCTGTAGCAGCTGATCCTGACGTACCTCCCCCTGTGCTACTCTTTCCTTTCTTAAAGCATCGATTGACCCCGTGGCTCCCGCCGCAACCCGAACACTCGTGTCTAAACCTACACGAAGCCCCCCACTTACACTGGCCTTCGTTATACGCCCAGCAAAAACCTTTTTTCGGACCCTACGACACAGCGCTCCCAGAGGCCGTGCCGGCTGTCCCTGGAAAGGGAGCAGATTTCTGCGCCATCATCAGCCGCATCCATAGCGGCAAGTCCATCTGGTCCCACCGCATGGAAGCATTCGCTGCCAGCCGCTGACGAAACTGCTCGTCGTACTTCCACCACGCCAGCCCCCCATACGTCCGGTACGCATCTCCTATCCCGTCGAGATAGCAAAATAGCTGAGAGCAGCGATCCGGATGCTTTTCGCCTATAACGCCGGCCAAAATACAAAATGCCCTCAGCCAATTCCCAAAAGTTTTCGGGATCTTCCTATACTTACGCCTCTTTTCTTCTTCCTCTTTCTTGGCGTCTTTTTTGTCCTCTTCCTTGAGGTCTAAGAACTCCTCTAGGGGGAGCAGGGAAAAGATTTCTACGAACTCACCTTTCCATATCTTTTCTTTCACCTCCACTTTCAAATGACAACTCAGGGGCCCCGCGAAGGACACGTGCACGTTTTGCCGTGCGGCCTCCGAAATGTCCCCGAACCCCGCTGCCTGCTCCGACACCCCTTCGGTCGATTCTATAAGCGGAGGAGCGTCACCCGCGTCACCACTAACAACCCCTCCCGATATCGAACCCCTACTAGCAATTACCTTACCTTGGTCCCCGTCTGCGGCCCATACTCTACCAAACTGCTGAGCCTCCCTACCTTCTTCCCACGTGTCCAATAAAGATTTCAAACAGCCTATGAGTGTTCCTGGGTGTAATGCAGAGTTCAACTCACCGCTGTTGCCCCCGGCCGCTTCAGGCCCAGGGGATGCCGTCCTTCCTCCAGCCCTGTCAGGCCCCGGAGCTTCCGTGAATCGCCGACTCCTGATCTCCTGGTCTCTACTCGGAACCGCAGGCGTGTGACTCCGCGACCTGTAAGGAGAAGACAACCTGGGCAGTCTGCTTGATCGGTCCCCTGCCCGCCTATTCTCCCTACGCCCTTCTCCATTGTCCCAATCTACGCCCAGGGGATGCCGTCCTTCCTCCAGCCCTGTCAGGCCCCGGAGCTTCCGTGAATCGCCGACTCCTGATCTCCTGGTCTCTCCTCGGAACCGCAGGCGTGTGACTCCGTGACCTGTAAGGAGAAGACAACCTGGGCAGTCTGCTTGATCGGTCCCCTGCCCGCCTATTCTCCCTACGCCCTTCTCCATTGTCCCAATCCTGGCTCTTCCTCGCCGCTCTACTGTCCCCGCTGACAGATCTCCGCCTCCGTTCCCTGCCACTCCTGTCAGAAGAACCGGATGCACTCAGCCGACTACTCCCCCTCCAATTCTTGGAAACTGACCTCCGCTGCCTAACTCCGCAACCGGACCTGGAGTCGCTACGCCTGTCCCGCGACGGGCTCCTCCCTCCGCTCATCCGACCTCTGTCCATACACCTGCTTCTGCTGTGCCTGGCGCTAACACTGCGCCGCTCTTCACTCCTTCCCCTCCAAGCGCTAGCCCTTCTATTCGCACCCCCCTGGGAGCTGCCTGTCGGGCCCTCCCGCTCCTCTCCGCCTTGCCTGCTTCCGCCCGCCGCCGTGGTCCCTCGCCCTTCCCCGCCCGGCCGGCCACTACACGTCGTCTCCTGTCCTCTGCTGACCACCACCGACTGACTACCAGTAGCATCCCTGGCTGTTGCCGCTTTTTTCATATTGTGGCTGACTCTGCTGCGCCCCTTCTCTCCTCCCTCCGCCATGCTCCCCGACCTGGCCCTCGGTAAGGCCGCCCTCTGTATACCGCTGTCCAGATCCCCCTGGTCCCGTGGCGGGACCGCTAGATCAGAACCAGCAGCAGAGCTCTCGCCCTGACTCCCTGAACCCCCCCTGGTGCTCGACTCACCGAATCCAGATAATCCGGCCTCCCTGGCCTCCTGGCCGCTTCCCGACCCGATCATCTGCACCGCTGTCCCGGACATCGGCTCCGCTCCCGCCTTCCTGCCAGCCGCAGATCCGCGGGCGCCATCTTCCCGCGTGCTCCTTTACTTGCGGCCTTCCTCGCCTGGCCAGCCGTCCCAGTGACCGGCGCCGCCCTCCTCGACAAACCGCTGCCGGAACCAGTCGCCATCACCCTGTCATCGACCGATGGGCTCCTCCGACGACGAGTTGCGGGTGCCAAACCCGGGCTTAGGCGCTGAGGCGGCCTTGTCCTCCGTGTAGGCCTCCGCTCCGACTCCTGGGACGTTGCAGCAGCGCCGAGCTGCTGATGAAGCCACGCCATGCCCCGGTCTCTGACAGCCGCTCGGACTCCCTCCAGGATCTCTTCCAACGAAGCCATACCTGCAGAAACGAGAAAAAGAGAAGAATCCCACGGACCTGACAAAGAACAGGTGTTTAACAGGTGTTAAAATGGCTCCTCTCTAAGATGGCCGCTATTTAACTTGCTCTTAGACCACCCCCACACTGCATTACCCTAAGCCCACCCCCAAATCTTTACCCTGCCCACTCTCTGGCCCTGTCAAGGCCCACTCCCCCTCTGCGTTGTTCCGTGGGCTTCAGTACACACGGCACATTATTGGAAGTTCTGTAATATCCAAGCAGTACACACTACACGTTATGGAGCACACTCGGTGGTCCATAATTGCCCATTATGTAATTCATTGAAGGTTGCCCACACAACAATCACATATATTTTTATTTACAATATAACTGTAAATAATCCAGGCTCAGCATTATGATGGCTGTAGGTCATAGCATGGGAGCCTTAAAATAGAGGAGACATGTAGTTGTTGAGTGTAAATGTGTAATTTTCCGAATTTACCATGGGGTAGTTGTACCCCTTCCTACAGTCTCCAGCAGCATGCCCATACCAGCTTCATTCCTACAAGTACTCTGATTGGATGCAGACTGCAAAGACGTCCCTTGATGACATCAGAGGACTAGCCCTAATCTGCAGCTCACCAAAAACTCAATCGGTGGACAGAAAGTAGCCAACCACAAGAATGACAGGTCAGCCAGGAGTGTGTGCCTATTACAGCAGGATCAGCCTGGAGCGGAAGTTCCCACCCCTATGTTAATCCAGCCCTGGGTCTGTGAGTTATTTGATTAAAGCTAATTTGTTAATGGTAAATATAATGGTTTATTTTTATTTTAGAACATCATAATTAATATCACATATGGAGGACATTTGACAACCCTTACAAAAAGTGATACATATGGCTTTGCTTGACATCCCTTGAGGATGCTGATACGGGAAAACAGTTGTTACCTGCAGTAATAGCAGCAGACAGAATTATAACTGTTTGCACATAATATGATTTCTGAATATATAATGCTGAATTCATACTTTTTTCAATGTCTTTCTATTAAAGGATTACTATAGTGTCAGGAAAACAAACAATATATAATCCTTGGGGGACCCTCACCCTCCCTCCCCTCCCACTGGGGCACTTACATTAATCCAGCGCCGGGCTCCCGCGGCGCTGGTGACCTCTCCTCCCATGCCAACGTCAGCTCCCGAGTGGAGCGGAATGCGCATGCGCAGCAAGAGCCGCGCGCGCATTCTAACAGTCCATAAGAAAGCATTCCTCAATGCAAATTCCACATCCAGCGTCGCAGAAGCGCCTCTAGCGGCTGTCAGGAAGAAAGCCACTAGAGGTTGGATTAACCCTGCTATGTAAATCTCTGAAACTGCTATGTTTACATGTGAAGGGTTAAAACCTGGGGGACCTGGCACCCAGACGACTTCATTGAGCTGAAGTGGTCTGCAAGACTATAGTGTCTCTTTAAGCCTGGCTCATTCAAAGGTTACTATTACACATGTGTGAACATTTACTTATCCGTGTGTTAGAGTTATGACACAATATACATGAGCACAGGGCCGGCCTTAGGGGTGTGCGAGCTGTGCGGCCGCACAGGGCGCCATGGAGCAGGGGGCGCCCTGCGGCCGACACAGCTTACACATGGCCGGCTGGAATAAAAAAAAAATTTGTGGCGGGGGCAGAGCTTCCCGTGCGGCGGAGGCGGAGCTTCCCGTGCAACAGGGGCAGAGCTAAAAGCGCCGGATAACTGCTGCAGGGGAAGCAGTCCTGCTCCCCACCACACAGTCTCCAGGACCTGCACTGCCTCCACAATGAACTCCACAGGTAACTGTGTGAGTGTGACTGTCCGCCTGTGTGTGTATGACTGCCTCTGTGTGTGTGTGTGTGTCTGTGACTGTCTGCCTGTGTGTGTATGACTGCCTGTGTGTGTGTGTGTGTCTGTGTGTATGTATGACTGCCTGTGTGTGTCTGTGTGTGTGACTGTCTGCCTGTGTGTGTGTGTGTGTATGACTGCCTGTGTGTGTATGACTGCCGGTGTGTGTGTGTGTGTGTGTGTGTCTGTATGGCTGTCTGCCTGTGTGTGTGTCTATGTGTATGACTGTCTGCCTGTGTGCGTCTGTGTGTATGGCTGCCTGTGTGTGTGTTTGTCTGTGTGTATGACTGTCTGCCTGTGTGTGTATGTCTGTGTGTATGGCTGTCTGCCTGTGTGTGTGTATGACTGCCTGCCTGTGTGTGTATGTGTGTGTGTGTGTGTGTCTGTGTGTATGACTGTCTGCCTGTGTGTGTGTGTATGACTGCCTGCCTGTGTGTGTATGTGTCTGTGTGTATGACTGCCTGTGTGTGTGTGTGTGTGTGTGTCTGTGACTGTCTGCCTGTGTGTGTATGACTGCCTGTGTGTGTGTGTGTGTGTCTGTGTGTATGTATGACTGCCTGTGTGTGTCTGTGTGTGTGACTGTCTGCCTGTGTGTGTGTGTGTGTGTATGACTGCCTGTGTGTGTATGACTGCCTGTGTGTGTGTGTGTGTGTCTGTATGGCTGTCTGCCTGTGTGTGTGTCTATGTGTATGACTGTCTGCCTGTGTGCGTCTGTGTGTATGGCTGCCTGTGTGTGTGTTTGTCTGTGTGTATGACTGTCTGCCTGTGTGTGTATGTCTGTGTGTATGGCTGTCTGCCTGTGTGTGTGTATGACTGCCTGCCTGTGTGTGTATGTGTGTATGACTGTGTGTGTTTCTGTGTGTATGTGTGTGTGTGTGTGTCTGTGTGTATGACTGTCTGCCTGTGTGTGTGTGTGTGTATGACTGCCTGCCTGTGTGTGTATGTGTCTGTGTGTATGACTGCCTGTGTGTGTGTGTGTGTGTGTGTGACTGCCTGTGTGTGTGTGTGTGTGTGTGTGTGTGTGACTGCCTGTGTCTGTGTGTATGACTGCCTGTGTGTGTGTGTCTGTGTGTATGACTGTGTATGACTGTCTGCCTGTGTGTGTGTGTCTGTGTGTATGACTGCCTGTATGTGTGTGTATGACTGTCTGCCTGTGTCTGTGTGTCTGTGTGTGTGCATGACTGCCTGTGTGTGTGTTTCTGTATGTGTGACTGTCTGCCTGTGTGTATGTATGACTGTCTGCTTGTGTGAGTGTGTGTTTGTGCGTGACTGTCTGCCTGTATGTGTGTGTGTGTGTGTGTGTGTATGTGTGCGTGACTGTCTGCCTGTGTGTGTTTGTTTGGCTGGCTGCCTGTGTGTGGATGTCTTCCTGTGTGTGTATGGCCGTCTGACTCTTTGTGTGTGTGTGTGTGTGTGTGTCTGCCTGTCTGCCTGTGTGTATGTGTGTGGCTGTCTGTGTGTGTGTGTGTGTGTGGCTGTCTGCATGTAAGTATGTGTGTGTAAGACTGTATGTGTGTGTGTAAAACTGTATGTGTGGCTGCCTCTGTGTGTGTGTGTGTGGCTGTCTGCCTGTAATTGTGTGTGAGTGTGTTTATCTACCTGTAACTGTGTATGTGTGTTACTGCCCGTACCAGTGTGTTTCTGCCTGATCCTGTGTATGTGACTCTCGGCCTGCGACTGTGTGCATGTGGTGGATTTGACAGTGTTTATGTATAACTGTGTGCATCTGGCTGTGTGCACATAACTCTGCAAAAATATACACCTGCATTCACACACAGACTTAAATGCATGTTTTTATCTGAATTAAATAACCATCACACACAGCCAATAAACCCAGCACAAATATCACATACAACCAATACACGCATATCATACACTGTTAATACACCCATTACAAATATCACACACAGCCAACACATAGCATAAATATCACACACAGTCATCACACCTACTTTCACATACACAGACAACACAAACATTACATCATACATGGATGACGGGGGAGGTGGAAGGGGGGCGCTGTGAAGATTTTTCGCACAGGGCGCCTAAAGGCCTAAGGCCGGCCCTGCATGAGCATGTACCTCCATTGCCAAAGGTCTGTCATCACTTGGATTCATGGATTCATGCTATGCCCAGACATACTGAGGGAGATTTACAAGTGTCATAATCTGAAAAGTGATGCAAAAAAGTGATGCAAACTTTTAAATGTGAGGCAATCACCATGGAAACCATCAGAACCAGCAGACATTTAATTGATGATTTTTAATTTTTTTAAGTTTGCACTATTTTCTAGACCACAGCAGCTTGATAAATCTTCTGCGATGTATAAGATATGCAGACAGCCTAGAGGTGATATATAGAAGCACACATAGTTGCTATTGTGGGGGCAACATGCTAAATAAGGTGCAGTCACCATGGTCACCAGTAGAATGTCTCTCAATATTTAGTACTTTGCACCCAAGGAAACACCTGCTTTGCTTTGATATTTCTCCCCATTATAGACACAGCTTCTCCTTAATATGACACAACATATGTATAATAAGTGGAGTAATTTGACGTTTTGAGGCAACATCTTGTCTTCCCTTCTGTGATTGCACTGTAGAAAGGAACGCAGGCACCAAATATGAATCCATTCTGCTACAGGGCAATTCGATGGCACAGAAGAAATACAGCCTGCTGCAGGGAAATGCATTTTAACAGAGGAAGATCTGCTTTGAGTTCTCATTTTAGTAAATAAGCCTACTAGTGTAACATATCAAGCACGCTCTTTCAATTACACTAGAGTAGGGGCAGACAACCTTCGCACTCCAGATGTTGTGGACTACTTCTTCCCTGATGCTTTGCCAGCATGATGGTTGTCAGGGCCGGCGCGTCCATAAGGCGGCACAGGCGGCCGCCTTAGGGCGCACCGGCTCTGGGGGCGCAAAATTCCAGTGACCGGCAGGAGGGAAGTGCTCCCTCCTGCCTGGTCACCTCCTGGATCCCCGGAGCTGCTGGGAGGCGTGCGGCTGAAGTTGATTAGGAGGCGGCGAGGGAGCTCTCTGATCTCTCTGACCGGCTCCCTCGCGCGCCTTTTGCTGATGCCGCGGGAGCCGGAATATGACGTCATATTCCGGCTCCCGCGGCATCAGAAAACAGCCTGCGAGGGAGCCGGTCAGAGAGATCAGAGAGCTCCCTCGCCGCCTCCTAATCAACTTCAGCCGCACGCCTCCCAGCAGCCCCACTGGACCACCAATGAAAGACCCACGCCAGCACTCCAGGTAGGGAGGCTGGGTGGGAAATTTAAATGTAATTTAGATAATTAATTACTGTGTGTGTATGTGTGTGTGCATGTGAGTGTGTATGTCAGTGTGTGTGTGTGTGTGTGTCTGTCAGTGTGTGTGTGTTCGAGTATGTGTCTGTGAGTTTGTGTGTGAGTGTGTGTGTGTGTCTGTCAGTGTGTGTCTGTCAGTGTGTGTGTGTGTGTGAGTGTGTGTGTGTGTGTCTGTCAGTGAGTGAGTGTGTGTGTGTGTGTCTGTCAGTGTGTGTGTGTGTCTGTCAGTGTGTGTGTGTTCGAGTATGTGTCTGTGAGTTTGTGTGTGTGTGTGTGTGTGTATGTATTTTTCTGTAAGCCTGTCTGTATGTATGTATGTATCTGTATGACGGTATGCCTCTGTATGTATGTATGTGTCTGTATGTCTTGTACGTATGTTTCTGTATGCATGTGTGTAACTGGATGTATGTTTGTCTCTGAATGTCTGTATATATGTCTCTGTATGCATGTATGTAACTGTATGCCTTTATGTCTCTGTATGTACGTATGTGTGTGTCTCTGTATGCCCGTATGTCTTTGTATGCATGTTTCTGTATGTATGTATGTGTCTGTATGACGGTATGCCTCTGTATGTGTCTGTATGACGGTATGCCTCTGTATGTATGTATGTGTCTGCATGCCTGTATGTCTCTGTATGTATGTTTCTTTATGCCTGTATGTCTGTATGTATGTGCCTGAATGTCTTTGTATGTATGTTTCTGTATGCCTGTCTGTATGTATGTGTCTGTATGACGGTATGCCTCTGTATGCATGTATGTCTTTATATGCCTGCATGTCTCTGTATGCATGTATATCTCTGCTTGTATGTCTCTGACTGTATGTGTCTGTATGTCTCTGTATGATTATTTCTGTCTTTGTATGACAGTGTACCTGTATGACTTTGACTGTGTGACTGAAAAATGATGCATGTGTGCCTGTGGTTTGGGAGGAAAGACACACAGGTGAAGATGCATTTTTTTTTTTTTTTTAATGAGGGTTGGGGGCGCCAAAATGCATCTTCGCCTGTGTAACTAAAAATCCTAGCACCGGCCCTGATGGTTGTAAGAGCATTATGAGAGATGTAGTCCAAAACAAATGGAGTCCCAAAAGATTGACTACCCATTCATTAGGGGCATTATTGTGGACCCATAATTATGTGATGGGTTTGTTCCTCCTATGTGTCAATGATAACTGGGTTTCCATGGTTACTGCTGTTAGACAAGCAAGATGTCAGACAAGTGTGCACACCCCTTATCTAGATCATCACAGATACAGATATGGACTCAACATAGCCCTACCCAGATAAACCATATTTAGATTTGTTATACTGAAATTCAAAAGTTCTGTGCATATTCCCTATAGCTTTCAGCTTTACTTTTTTCTTTGATAGAATTAAAAATGTTGCTCTTTTTTTTATCGCCATTATATTATTTTGTTACTTGAGCCATGATAATGTATTTTGAATTGCTCTTCTATATATAAACCTACTTTTAGAAACACAGAGTGCGATTTGTTTTTAGAAATGTCAGCTGCTCAACATGAACTGTATTCAAACAGGCGCACCTGCTGCTTACCGGATTATCGTATGTAGAAATCATAGTAATACACAACATTGGAAGCTACATCACTGAACTGCAAGTTTAAAAATAGGTCAACTATAATCAAATTTTTAGTTAGTATTTTTTTTTTAAGTTTATTAAAATAAGTTCAACTTAATTATATGTTTTAAAAGTTGCATATTGATTTTGTTTGAGAACATTTAGCTTTTTTTTTATCTGGCTAAGCAGCCAAGTTGGGTCAGACACTGCTGTGATCTGACCAACTGCTTCTCAGCCTTACTCAGTAGGCAAGCTAAGTTGAGCAGTAGTTGGTCAGATATTAGTAAAGTCTGACCTCACATGGCTGCTCAGATAGATAATAAAGAGAAATGTTCTAAAAAAAATATCTATATACATCATTTATTGATATAATCATTAGGTTCCATTAAATTTAATTGTAGATTATGCTAGCTTTAGTGTACCTATAATCTTAATTTTATTAATGACAGGAGGCGAGTATTTGCTTAAGTGTCTCTTTACTAGAACTCCACAGCAGCACAGAAAAACAACCAATCAGAAAAAAGTTAGGTAATATAAAACTCCCCTCCCCATACATCATTTCCTGTTTCTTTGCTGCTCTTCAGTCAGTACAGGTCAGAGTACCACTGCCTCCTGCTAATTTTAGTGGGTGGCTTTGGGATTTTATTTATATTTCAGTGTTTTACATGTTGAATTATTTGGGGACTTGTTTGTATATCTAGCTTATGCCCCACTGCCTTATGTTGCTCTGGGCTTTGTGGGGAGTTTTGATTTCTCTCTGGCTCCTTTTTTCCTT
The DNA here is from genome assembly GCF_036172605.1 of Pelobates fuscus. Lineage (NCBI taxonomy): Eukaryota > Metazoa > Chordata > Amphibia > Anura > Pelobatidae > Pelobates > Pelobates fuscus. The sequence goes on from NC_086318.1 coordinate 363,384,789, forward strand.
TTGGGACTCTTTCCCCTTTGTCTGCTCCCTTATGTATATTGCCTTTCTGTTACTTTTCCGTTTTTGCCCTTGCGGGCGCTTTTTGACCCTCGGTGGTTGCTGGAGGCCGGCCTGTTCTGCCTCCTCCGTTCCCCCCGAGCCTCAGGACCGCAGAGTGCACATCCAGCGGTCCCGTGTGTGTTTTTAGCTCCGGTCACGGAGTGACGCGATATTGATGGCGATATTGATGGCCGCTGGCCGCGACTGGCTCGATCTGCGGACCGCGTGTGTCCGCCGTGTGGAGGAGGGAGCAATAACGCATGCCCCCTCCCCCACCTGTTAATTTCCTCTTTCAAGCTGCGACAAAACATAACAAAAGGCAGAAAATAATGGGGAAGAGCCGAAGTCCTAGATACAATGAATACAACAATGTCCACTATCCGAGAAGAACTGCCAAACTAGATAGAGTTGATGGACTGTAAACTGAAATGAGAGAGAAAACAGAATCGAAAAGGTTGGTTAGCCAATGAAATGTACTCTGAACAAAACAGATAGTAACCCAGTGTAGCAACCAGAAATATCATAATATACAGAAATCCTAATCCTTACTTCGGAAACTGACTCAAGAACCAGAGACAGGTAGCAGAGACAACAAGCAGAGTTGCATACGTACCTGATGAATCCAGACTATTAAATTTAAACAAGGGAGGGATAAGAATGGGTGGGAAATACTCGCCTACTGTCATTAATAAAATTAAGATTATAGGTACACTAAAGCTAGCATAATCTACAATTTTATAACATGACAGGAGGCTTCGTATTTGCTGTTTTAACGCTCAGCCAACAAATCCAACGCTGTTTGTTTCGCTGGTACCTATTCCGTGAGATACTAAAGCAATCCCAAATGGATCTTCCAACTGCGAGAAGTGACAGTAGACGGATCGATGAAGATGCCAGCCGTCGATGTACCCCAAAACACGGGGGAAATACCTCCATCCGCTGTTAGATCCATAGTACATGGGGATGTGACCTGTTTCCTAGCAGACATCCGTGAACTGCAAAGCTGACCTATAAGCCGTTTCCCCGTAGGTGTAAAATACCGAAGGTCATCCGTAGATGCAGGATCGCGAGAAAAACTGCCACCAGGTCTCGACCTTTGATGTGGGAGATGGCTTCTTCGATCGTGCCAGAAACACCAGGTGATGTGGCCTTGTAGGCAAATTTCCAACCTCAGGCAAGGCATCTGAGTCCATCACCAATTCCGAGAACCGAATAGGGTCTTTTCGTTCCCTCATGATCTAGCAGTCAAGTGGACTCATCCGGGAAGGAAACAAATATGCAGGTAAAAATGCGGGCCAAATCAGTCACTTACCAAATGAATCCAGTACTCCCACTGGACTGTGGAACTTGTGACTGTGGTAGGCCAAGTACCCCGAAGGGATGTCCTATCATTGTTTAATCCAAATCTGTGTAGTGAAACGGTGCTCGACCCTAGAAATACCAAAAAGAGGTAAACATAACCAGTAGTTGAGAAATCTCATCCAAAAGTATCCTTGTCGAGGAATGAAAAGGCGTCCGAAGTCAAGAGGTAGCTGGGACCAGCCTAGATGGGTAGGAGTTGTCACCAGCTGTAGTCGTATGGACCACCAAGGAGTTGAAAGCGGTTCGAAGAGTAGGCAAGTTGAAGGAAAAACCAAATTGGTCCTGGTGAACAAGGGTTTGGATTAGGACCTCCGTCCTCGAGACTGTCGACTGACTCGGGAGAGAGTGGAATAATCCAAATAACTGCTAGTACAATCCTGTACCAAAAATCCCGTGGAAGGACTTATAATACGATAATACGAATAATACGAATAATACAAAGAGGCATCTAAGACTCTGTATCCTTAACTGTCAGGTCCTGCTATCTCCAATAGTGGATTGCCGGACGAAGGACCCAGGCTTATGCCTCTGCGGTCTAGGCATCCCTGTAAAGGAATATCTTCATCTTCGCCTAGCGAACCGTGATCTCATAGCGTTCTCTACTACGTAGATAAAATGGGAAATCCCTTCACCAAGGACAGCTGGCTCCAGATAATAGATATAGCAAGACCAAGTGCGAGGCTGTCCCGGTTGAGAAGGTTGGGTAGACAGACTCGAACCGGACACCGTTCCTGGGTAGTACTCCAGTGAGAGGGTGCGTCCCGACTTTGTGACGTCCGTGTGCGATTCAACGTTAAACAGGGTTCCTACAGAGTCCGAACAGTCCTCCTTGACGGTACCTCAATAGACGGTAAAACCCAAAACTCAAGACGGTTCTGTGAGGGAAATAGTGTTTAGAAGGAAGGTCCTCTATATCCGAATTGTGTTCTCCAGATACGTTCTCGGAGGAGTAGGGGCAGTCCTGTCACCTATCCTAACCGTCAGGGAGCCCAAAAACGACCGGAACTCCGGTCTTGACCAGTGCGTACGCCATGTCTGTAGACCGTGGTGCGGGCTTCCCTATTTCCATTGTCCGAGTAAAGGCAGTGTCTGTACGTTCCATGAAGGCCTCAAATCACATGCTACCCTTGATAGGGGGAAAAATCTAAATAAAATTTGTCTGGACTGTGTGTCCAAAACAGCGTGTAAAAGCCTAACCAGGGTGTGCTTGCTTGTTCGGCCAACACCAGTTATGCCAAAACCTACACACTTGTAATAGTTGGGGTTTACCCATCAGACGTACAATCTCCCGGCGTAAATCCAACAGGGGGTGTATAGGGTACACATAAAGACTGGGTTCCAGGCGTCATGACGTGCGGACGTACTGAGGCGTGCTGAAGCTGACGGCGTGATGACGGAAGAGGAGGGGCGGCCCGCCATGTAATGGCGCGCCTGGCGGGAGACGACCTCGAGAAGCATTATGTTTTTTTTTTTTTCTCTCCCATATCGTATGCCATCAAACTGAAAGGGGGCACCTAGAACTGCAGCAATTTGAAATTTACCGGTGGCAGTTCGACCTTCTGCAGCCCTGAATTAGTAGTGGGGCAGCCAGCTTTTTAGCCACGCTGGATTCCAGGACTCCCGTGTCCCAGCTCCTTATGAACAGCCACGCTGAAAATTGATACGTGACAGTCGGATTTCCAGCGACGCTTCAGTGTGGTAATACATGTCAGCCGCTGTGCTGTTTCAATCTGCTGTTTCAATCTAATTCAACCTGTAGCTGCAGAAATACAAATCAGCCGCTGTGCTGTAGGAGCTGTGCTGTTATAATTTGAGGCTGCAGTTTATTTTACTTTTGAATGGCAAAACGGCCCGAAATATTTGTTTTACAAAGTTAACAAAGTCGGCTGCTGACATAAAACGCTGACATACAACGCTGCAGTTGGAATAACTAGAGGGAAAAAAAAAATAAAACACCACAACTCTCTCTTTAATGCTTCCTAAGATAGGGGACATAATCTGGTTACAGCGTACAATTTGCTCTAATTCCTGTTGGATACAAGTATAGAGCAGTATATGTGCCCTTCTGGAGAACGAAATTAAACTAAAATTTATTTATATATTTTTTTATTTTTTTCCTTCCCTTCCCTTCTGTGAATTAATACTCATTTATTATACATTTAGTCCGGTTATCTACACCAAGTGGGGGATATACTTTGTCAAAGTCAGCTTACATATTTTTTTATTAAAGTCAGCCTATCTATCACTGGAGTGACTGCAATTCAGGTGATTCCATACCATGGCTGCTAAAAAGTCACAAGAATCAAAATCCTCTATGAGGAAAGAGAAAAAAGATACATCTCAGGACAAATCTTTGTCAACGTATTTCTCTCCTCAACACAAAAATCTCAAACAGAAGATGAATGACACTGATGTCAGCTTGGAAAGCCTTGATTCAGAGGCCAATAAGGAGCCCTTAACAATTACTTTTCTATGCTCTACCCTAAAGGACAATTTGCAACAGATAAAAATGGAACTCGCCGCAACTGCCGCAGAAATAAAATCAGAAATAAAACAAGAAATAAATGTACTCGCGGCAAAAATAGATAAATTTGAAGATCAAATTAAAGATTTGGAATTTACTGTAAAAAATCTAGCAGAAGACTGCCAAAAGCTCATCATAAGATCGCAGATCTGGAGCTCAAATTGAATGATCTTGAAGACCGGTCCAGACGTAAAAATTTGCGCTTTAGGAATATTGCAGAAAAGGGAAGAACGGAAGACTTAAGACAAACCTTGATGGAATATTTTTCAGCTCTGGGTGTGGAGTACAATTCACACAATCAGTTTATAGAAAGGTGCCATCGACTATTTAAACCCCAATCCATTCAGAACGATGCTCCGCGAGATATCATTGTATGTTTTAACACATATGACTTTAAAGAAAAAATTTGGAAAGCCGCAAGAGAGAATCAGTTAACCTCGGGTTGTTTCCAAAATGTAAAAGTATTTCAGGACCTATCGTTCGAGACGAGAACAAAAAGGAAAACGTTTAGCGCAGCTACCCAAGTTCTTAGACGACATGAAATAAAATATAGGTGGCTCTACCCTCTCAAAATAAGTCTGTCATACGAAGGGAAAAGAGAGCTATTTGAGTCCAATACTAAATTAATAGATTGGCTGAAAAGGAACAATTTGACTTTGTAAATAGAAGATCCAAGGGCTAAGGTTAGGGTTGGAAATCAGAATATATATATATTTTTGTTTTTTTCTCTCTCTTTCTCACGGTGCCCTTTGGGCAAGCGAACTGTCTAGGGCTTTTGGGTGCAATGATTGTTAAGAATTATCAATAACCTCCTCCCACAGGGTAGATGGGTAAAAAATTTGAAAATCTTATATGTGTCAAGTCGCAAAGACATTTCTACCCCTAGAAGACCCTAATGAAATGGTCACTATATAACAACAAGCGTTATTATAGGTTTTGAATATTGAGGGGATTATTGACAACTTGACAAATTCATGTGTGTTAGTAAATAATTGGAGTACCACAGTTGAATTTAACTTAAAATGATACTACTTCACAGGAATGTTTGATTTTAAGATGGGAGTAAGGTTAAAAGGTAAAGAGGAAATAGAAAAAGTAAAGGTGCATAAAGAAAAATAATTGACAGGGTGGAAGAGGAATAAGATATTGAAGAAAGAAGGGGGAAGGAAAGCGAAAACTAGTTGTATATTTGGTCAAATTAATATTAAGATGGTTTTTGTATACTTACACAAATTGACATTTTTTGTAATAGTAACTTGTTTATTGTCAGATTATATACGTAACTACTTATTCTGTAGTTTAACACTACTGTAAAAGGATAGGCACGGATATATTTAGTTTCACAGTGATAAAATGACATAATATAATATAACATAGGGACACATTGACAAAATGACATAACACAATATAATATAGTGACATATCTATTATGAAATATGATATGTTTGTATACTTCCACAAGGTTAATTAACACTTTTCGCTCACCACGAATAGTATATATGCTATATAATAGCCTCAATAATAGAATAATAGCTTCACTAGCTTCAATAATAGAATAATTTAAGAAATTGGTCACGGTTTAAATTCTGGGGACACGCAATGTACATATTATGATACAAGTTCTGTTTGAAAGGTTTTTTTTTTTTTTCTCCTCATCTACCTATCAGATATAGTTGACTTTGGCAGGGCTGTTCTCTGGGCCTATTGGCGGGCGTGCCCCTCTTGGTGTAGTGATACTACACTGTTTCCGTTGATCTCTATCACTACCAGAGATCTACGGTTAATTTTTTTTTTTTCTCTCTTTTTCTCTAGCTATCGGCTGGATGAAGATGTTGGATCCGTTTCGATCCAATTTTAACTTGTTTGTGTTTGGTGTAGTCTGGTTTTTTGTTGTGTTGTTTTTTTTTATGTGTCTGTTTTTTCTCTTCTTAGAGCATATGAATTTTTTGATAAATTCAGGACAACAAAAGATATTAAAATTCCTGTCTATGGATACTGGGGGTTTAAATATAAATATATTCGAATAACTCATTGATAAACAGAGATGCTAAAATTTCTATCTTTAAATGTCCAAGGGTTAAATACCAATAAAAAAAGGAGCAGATTATATGATACCCTTGGGGAACACAACATTCAAGTGGCATTCTTACAGGAAACACATTGGCTGCAGGGTCTTAAGCAAAGATGGGGTGGGGACAAATTTATTAATATAGTCCATGCTTCCTTAAGAGACAAGAAAAAAAGAGTAGTTGCAGTTGTTTTCAATAGTAATATAGATTTGCAAATTGAATATATCGAATTGGACCCAGAAGCTAGATATATAATTATTGTATGTGTAATGGATAAATTGTCCTATACTTTAGTAAATGTTTATTTACCGAATGTCGACCCTATGACAAAGTTTCTATCTATAATGGATAGAGTTGATAAAGTATCTAAGGGATATCTAATTATAGCTGGAGATTTTAATTGTGTGGCGAACCCTAAAATGGATAAGACATATACTCCTGCTACTTCAATTGATAAAAGAACGGTCTAAAAAATTTAATAACATCTGTAAACAATATAATTTACATGATATATGGAGACTATTACATCCACTGGAAAAAGACTATTCCCACCAATCGTGTGTGCATGGTTCATACTCACGTATTGATCTATGTTTATTAGACGCAAACTCGATACCCTTATGTAATTCAATTGAAATTAAAGAGAGTCTATGGTCTGATCATAGCCTCATTCTAATAGACTTTGGTAATAGATTTTCTAGGGTGCGTACTACTTGGAGACTGAATGATGCTCTTTTCAATGATCCGAAGAATAAGGAAGAATTAACTTAATTATTAAAAAATTTTTGGTTAGAAAATAGTTCCTCTGATACATCGCCGGCAAATAACTGGTGTACACACAAATCAGTTATGCGAGGCTATTTAATTAAATTAGCCCATATAATGAGGTCTATGAAGGGTAAGACCCTATCTGATCTGTATATTGAGTTCTATAACTTGTCTAAGTTAAATAAACAAAATCCATCTGCAGAAATGAAAACTAAAATAAATGTTGTACAAAAACAAATTAATCTAAAAGTGGAAGAAAAAATTAAATTAAATATTCACAAACTAAGATTAAAAAACTATTATACTGGTAATAGAGCTAATAAAAATTTGTCAAAAAGACTACAAAACTATCACGCAAAAAATCGAGTGGAACAACTGATAGATGGCCAAAAGGTCTATTCAACACCCGCCGCAATAGGGGAGAGATTCAATCAATTTTATGAAGATCTATATAACCTTAAAATGTCCCCTAATTTAAATGATATCCAAAACTATTTAGCGGACACTCAGATCCCAAAAGTTACAGCTCATGATCTACTAACTTTAAATAGGATTATTTCGCCTGATGAAGTTAAATTCCAAATAAATAGACTTCCTATTAATAAAACACCGGGCCCTGACGGTTTTACGAATCTATATTATAAACAGATGCAGTCCTTATTAATCAATCCTTTAACAGACATGTTTAATCAAATAGCTCTAAACAATTTTTTTCCAACTGAATTACTACAGGCTAATATTATTCCGATATTGAAACCTGATAAAATTAGCAACAATCCTAGTAATTACAGACCTATAGCTTTGATTAACGTGGATATGAAGATCTATGCGGCCATAATTGCTGACAGAATTAAGACTATTATTGCGACATTGATCCATCCAGATCAGATAGGGTTTGTCCCGGGTAGGCAAGCATCAAATAATACTAGAAGAATAATTGACACTCTAGACTGGGCCAACAGACACCGGATTCCCTTCCTGGCCCTGTCATTAGATGCCGAAAAAGCATTTGACAGGGTCGGGTGGGGTTATCTCAGCGAACTTCTTATTGCGTTTGGGTTCACTGGCTGGATACACGACGCCATTATGGCTCTGTATTCTTCTCCCACTGCGAGAACGGTGGGACCAAATATTACAGCAGGGTGGTTTGCACTTAAAAACGGTACACGACAAGGATGTCCTCTCTCCCCCTTGCTGTATATCTTGTCTATTGAGCCTTTAGCAATCAATATTAGGAATAATCCTTTGATCCAAGGTGTTCATACGAACTTGATGGACGTCAAAATATCATTATATGCGGATGATGCGTTACTCACTCTTACATCCCCAGAGTCTTCTTTAAAATTTCTAATGATCGAAATCAATAAATATTCTACAATCTCGAATTTTAAGCTAAATATAACCAAATCCACAGTAATGTATGTGAATATGAACAACGATCTGGTTAATACTTTAGCCCACTCCTATAAATTCATATGGACAGACTCGGAATTAAATTATCTAGGACTATATATAACTGCCAAAGTGACAGCTATAATGGAGAGGAATATACTGTTCTTTATGAGAAATATGAATCTCAAACTTAAAAGATGGAAAAATTTAGAAACTTCCTGGCAAGGCAAAATAAATATTATTAATGCGTATATATTGCCTAAATGGCTATACTTATTCTCTATGATTCCACTCAAAGTCCCTGGGCCTTGGTTGGCTATGATTCAATCCAGTTTCAATAATTTTATCTGGAATAATAAAAAACCTAGAATTGCTCAAAAGATTTTAACTAAAAAACTGTCTAACGGAGGTTTAAATTTTCCAAGTATTACCTACAGTTATCATGCTAATATTATTAGACATATCTACCTCCTTCAGGACCCTGAGCAGGTCTTAGAACCATGGTATACTATTGAATCTGAAATGGTCCAAACAGACAGACTGCAACACTCGATGTGAGATAGTCACAAAGAACTCTCTAATGAATTTGTTTAAGAACTCAACGATACTATTTCAAATTTGATGTATGAGAGAGCCGCACTCTCAAACACAGTAAACTGTATCCCTGTCATAGTGAGAAGGTCGTCTCCTCTAATAGTAATAGGCTCAAGGACTATGGCAGTGCCTGGCTCCGAATATAAGTGTGGGACACACAACCCACCTGCAATTGTCTCCATATCAGCCTCGGGCCGAGGTTAGGGGGTCGCCCTCAACGGCAATATAGTGACGGGTTCTGTAAAACAGAAATGGTCCCCCCTATTCCTGCACATAAGCTTTCGATCTGAGCTGAGGTCATGAACGGGCCGCACCCTTTTATCATGCATACCAGAGCCCCTCTCAGTTTCAGACTGATAGTAAGCGGGAAGCTCGCCCTCTAAAACTAGATGAGTCGGGCCAATGTCCCGAAAGGCATTCTCCTCTGATCCAGAAATCACTCTCTGCCTCAGGCGCCTGAGAGGTGTACACAATTGGAGATAAAAAATCCTGATAATAGTTGGAGTCAACTCCAGCCTGGGGCCGTGTCCCAGAGTCTAATAATGGGGACAGGCTGAGAAAACTGCAATAGTTAGAAAACAATTATGGAATCTACAGACCGCCGCCTGGATCCCGCGCAAGTGCGCAGAATCCAGGACGGCTGCCGGTAGTCTGGGGAAACGCTGGAGACGTTCTCCGCGATCCACGAGAGCGCGGGAAGTCGGAGGAGGCCAATTCAGGCCTCTTGATGACCCGAGCCATAGGAAAAAAAGGGGAAGACACGAAAACAAAGACATAACAGACTACAGGAAGATAAAGGAACAACACGTACCTCGGGGGGAAGGTAAATGTCAGAAAGGAAAGGTAGAAGACAGGTAAACCCAACTGGGTAGAGAACTAAGCATGAAGTAGAAAAAAACTACCTAGATCCCAAATGGATACCTTATCTGCAGCTAAAGGATTCGTTGCTAAAGTCAAGGAATTACCGTGTTCCCCTGTCGTCGTTTGAACACTGGTCCCTGTACCTGCATCAGAAAGAACTCTCAGTGGAGATGTGCCGCCGCCGGGCTGGTGTGAGCCGTGGCTTCCCATCCGTGGATTTACGTAGAAGCCTTGCCCCTTGGGCATGCGGTTTTGGGCCTTCACCCTTCCAAACATACTTAGGCGTACCTATACTGGTGTCACCTCCATAGTATGGTAGCAGTGTTTACCCGGACCCCCCCCCATTGGTGTCAATAGTGGGTAACTTGGCATTCCTCAGTAATATTCTCTCAGGCCTGCAGCCAAAAGAGGGTCCGGGTACCGACCAACGTCGGAGCGGGTCGGTCAAAAGGCACAGACATAGCAGGCCAATTAATGGGGCACAGACATAGCAGGCCAATTAATGGGGCACAGACATAGCAGGCCAATCAATGGGGCACAGACATAGCAGGCCAATCAATGGGGCACAGACATAGCAGGCCAATCAATGGGGCACAGACATAGCAGGCCAATCAGTGGGGCTGTGTTCTGACAATCGCAGGAGACCAGTCTGTGTGGTCAGAGCCCCCTTATATATACCTATATAGAATCCTGGGGTAATACATGCAAATCCAGCTCGAATAGCAAGCCTCCCTGGTAGAGTAAAGGTGTGTTAGGAGTACTAAATAAGAAATCTGGTGTTTTCCAAATGCCCTGCAGGCACTGGTAACTGGTGTATGCAGGCTGCAATTCCAGTTAAGTGCAGGCAATGCGGCACAGATAGAGCAGGCCAAGTCACTTTAAATGTATATGGTAGCATAGAGGGTCACTGTATTGAAGGCTGTAAGCCTCTGATATAGGGATATGCAGGATGCAGGGTTCAGGCTCTCCTGGAAAATGTGAATGATGCTTGGTGTAATACACTGTGGGGCACCCCCAACTGCCACCAATGAATAACTACCTGAGAAAAAAATGTATATATTCAAATGAACTAAAGGCCGGTGAAACCCAGGCCTGATGCAGGGAGGATGGACTGCTCCCAGACCGCCAGCTAGAAAAGCGCCTCAGGCCGCGGTCTAAAATGACTCCTGCCTCCCTGATGGGGAGACCAAGCCTCTCACGGCTGCCCGGCACTAATTTAACAGGTGGGGGAGGGGGCATGTGTTATTGCTCCCTCCTCCACCCGGCGGACACACGCGGTCCGCGGATCGAGCCGGTCGCGGCCAGCGGCCACGTGTGGAGGCTCCGGTCGGCGGGCGCGATCGATATCGCGGCACTCCACGACCGGAGCTTAAAAACACACACGGGACCGCTGGATGTGCATTCCGCGGTCCTGAGGCTCCGGGGGAACGGAGGAGGCAGAACAGGCCGGCCTCCAGCAACCACCGAGTGGCAAAAAGCGCCCGCAAGGGCAAAAACGGGAAAGTAACAGAAAGGCAATATACATAAGGGAACAGACAAAGGGGAAAGAGTCCCAAAAGGAAAAAAGGAGCCAGAGAGAAATCAAAACTCCCCACAAAGCCCAGAGCAACATAAGGCAGAGGGGCATACGCTAGATATACAAACAAGTCCCCAAATAATTCAACATGTAAAACACTGAAATATAAATAAAATCCCAAAGCCACCCACTAAAATTAGCAGGAGGCAGTGGTACTCTGACCTGTACTGACTGCAGAGCAGCAAAGAAACAGGAAATTATGTATGGGGAGTTTTATATTACCAAACTTTTTTCTGATTGGTTGTTTTTCTGTGCTGCTGTGGAGTTCTAGTAAAGAGAGACTTAAGCAAATACGAAGCCTCCTGTCATGTTATAAAATTAACATTTGCAAAAGAGAATTTAACACTTGATGACAGTTGTCCTTTTAAAAGGTAGTGTGTTAAAATGATCACAGGTAAAGAGCACATGTACTGAGGGAACCATTCATAGTGTCCTGGAGAGTTTTCGAAATGGTAAACACTGACTGGTGTTCGGTATCAGTGGAGGCTGTAGGTATTTTGTTACCACTGATATCTACAAACTGTTGGTATTAACAATGCTTAATGTTTGCTGTCTACAGACAAGCATACTTATGAGCCATTTAAGGTTTATTCACTAAACATTGATTAAAGCCAAAACTGAATTGGAAAATATAGGAACAAATGTAAAAATCCGATTTGGAAAAAAATCTCCAGCTGCTTTGTAGTCACAGTTTGGCTATTATTGCGAAAGTTCTACAATTTGGTTGTAATTTATTAAAATTTAATAAAATGACAATTCAGTATTAAATGAACAAACAGCTTCATTTTTTTCTTCTTTATATATTACACAACTGAATTCCAATCCTTCAGCTGTAAGTGATATCTGTAAGTGCCTGTGTACCTTTGACTAGAAAAAGATATGTCTGAGAATAGAAGGGGGGAGGGTGGTATTCCCATGATAGATAACCTTGCTATTTCCAGTCTTGCTTATTTCAGCAGTAATTACATGATATATTTCATCTGCCTGCTGTGGATGATAATGCTGAGAAGATCCTTATCTTGGATAGAAATCTATATGGAAATGATTTAATTGAGTACCTAATGCACAGCCTCCTCCACTATCACCTTAAAAATAGCTGTACATTAGATATACAAGGGTTAGTGTTTCTTTAGAAAGTAAAAATAATGAATAAACTATTAATTTTTTTAAGTCATACACTGTCTATCAACTCAAACTAATCTTGGCATTAAAAATACTTGACATTAAATATCTAAATATTCCAACTCTATTGAAACATGAGCTGTGAACATCTTATTTGGGATCACAAAACCTCTTTGAGTTCTAGTGGAGAATTCAGTAAAATAAAAGGAACACATAGATTAGATTGTAGCATCATACCGTTATTATACACTACATATTAAGCTTCTGCTCGTTTGCAGGAAATGTATTTTAATTACTATTTTTTAATACATCTTTGCTAGTAAACAAGTGTGCAAGACCTATCCATTACTTGTTTTGTCATCCTTCCTTCATTGTACTGTGCACTGAAGGATCAGCTTAAACTGGCCAAATAAAATATAAAAAAATCACTGGAAAATCTATGTTTTAAATCTTTTTATTGGGGGTATATCAAAAAATTTAAATAGCTTTCAAAATCTGCAGACCTAAAAAAAAAAAGTGTTCTATTTATTTGTATTTATTTTATTTTAGTTATTTCTTATAGTTTAATTTGCTCCCTGTTATCTGTTCCCCACATCTCTAAAAAAACAGAACCCCATTTTTTTTATTTAAGTTATTTTTTATAGTTTAATTTGCTCCCTGCTATCAGTGTAATTATAACATATCCTTCCTCTTTAGTGATGTCCCGAACTATTCGCCAGCGAATAGTTCCTGGCGAACATAGCATGTTCGCATTCGCCACCGTGGGCGAACACATGCAATGTTCGGTCCGCCCCCTATTCGTCATCATTGAGTAAACTTTGACCCTGTACCTCACAGTCAGCAGACACATTACAGCCAATCAGCAGCAGACCCTCCATAGCAGACCCTCCCACCTACTGGACAGCAAACAATTTAGATTCATTCGGAAGCTGTAATCATTTTTTTTTTTTTTTTTATTATTATTTTATTTTTTTATTCTAAATGCAAAACATTGGTATATAGGGGACTATTCACTAAATGCCAAACATTATTATATACGGGAATATTCACTAAATGCCAAACATTGTTACATTGGCATTTAGTGAATATTCCCCTATGTAACAATGTTTGGCATTTAGTGAATATTCCCCTATATAACAATGTTTTGGATTTAGTGAATATTCCCCTATATAACAATGTTTTGGATTTAGTGAATATTCCCCTATATAACAATGTTTTGGATTTAGTGAATATTCCCCTATATAACAATGTTTTGGATTTAGTGAATATTCCCCTATATAACAATGTTTTGCATTTAGTGAATATTCCCCTACATAACAATGTTTGGCATTTAGTGAATATTCCCCTATATAACAATGTTTGGCATTTAGTGAATATTCCCCTATATAACAATGTTTGGCATTTAGTGAATATTCCCCCTATATAACAATGTTTTGCATTTAGTGAATATTCCCCTATATAAAAATGTTTGGCATTTAGTGAATATTCCCCTATATAACAATGTTTGGCATTTAGTGAATATTCCCCTATATTCACTAAATACCAAACATTGTTATATAGGGGAATATTCACTAAATGCAAAACATTGTTATATAGGGGGATATTCACTAAATGCAAAACATTGTTATACAGGGGAATATTCACTAAATACCAAACATTGTTACATAGGGGAATAAAAATAAGGAGCGGTGGGTGGGGGCCCTAAAAAAACAATAAGGGGGGGACCTACTGTCCCACCCCGGCCCCCACCCCTGAGCGGTGGGTGGGGGCCCTAACAAAAACAATAAGGAGGGGACCTACTGTCCTCCCCCCCAGCCCCCACCCCTGCACGGTGGGTGGGGGCCATAAATCACAATGGGGGGACCTACTGTCCTCCCCCCGCCCCCACCCATGAGCGTTGGGTGGGCGCCATAAAAATAATGAGGGGGGGGACCTACTGTCCTCACCCCGGCCCCCACCCCTGCGCGGTGGGTGGGGGCCATAAATCACAATGGGGGGGACCTACTGTCCCTCCCCCGGCCCCCTGCCCTGAGCGATGGGTGGGGGCCCTAAATACTAATAAGGGGGGGACCTAATGTCCTCCCCCCTGGCCCCCACCCCTGAGCGGCGGGTGGGGGCCCTAAATACAAATTGGGGGGACCCTAGTCAACCCCTCCACCCCCCTCCTTATTGTTTTTTTAGGGCCCCCACCCACCGCTCAGGGGTGGGGGCCTGGGGGGACAGTAGGTCCCCCCTTATTGTTTTTTTTAGGGCCCCCACCCGCCGCACAGGGGTGGGGGCCAGAGAGGGGGAGGACAGTAGGTCCCCCCCCTCATTATCATTATGGCCCCCACCCGCCGCCCAAGGGTGGGGGCCGGAGAGGGGGAGGACAGTAGGTCCCCCCCTCATTATCTTTATGGCCCCCACCCGCCGCCCAGGGGTGGGGGCCGGAGAGGGGGAGGACAGTAGGTCCCCCCCTCATTATCTTTATGACCCCCACGCGCCGCACAGGGGTGGGGGCCTGGGGGGGACAGTAGCTACAAATTGTGTCTGACGTATCAAATAATTAAAAAATACTCCTGAGAATAATAAATGTATTGTTCTTGGTGGTTTTTTGTATTGACATTCTTTACCATTATTCTTTATCTTTATTTAGGCCAGGGTTTTTGTTTTTTGGCAACCGAGAAATTGATGTACTGCTCTTTTGTGAACGCCGTATGTTTACGTATTAAAAATCAAAACCATTTTGCAGAATATGCTACATAAACTACCTCAGCTAAATGAAGCATTGATAGCCAGATGTAGAAAGTTACAAATACTGGCTGATTACCAAGTACTCGAGGTGAGGCACCATCTGTTTTCCAGGCGCCTGTGCCATCATGTCTATTATGATATATTCCAGTGGACAGCATAATCTTTACTGTTTGTATTTATGTCGATTCATTTCATATCTATTTTAAATGCTTTAGACAAGACCATCCCATTAATATACAAAATGTATACATTGAAAGGAGTTCACATGATTGACTTTTCTTAAAGGGAGCCTATAGTCCAGAAAATAACAATCCTTATTTATGGACTACAGGTTCCCTTCCGTCCACCCCCCTTTGGATTTAAAAAAGTTGAATAATGATTACTCACCTCCTTTCCAGTGCCGGGACTCCTCCACTGCAGCCTCCAGCTCTACCTTCAGTGATGTCAGCATCCAAGCTGACATCGCCCACGATCTCCTCCAAACCATTGGTACTCCTCCATTAATTACCATGCTGAGTTTTACTTGATCTAGAGGAGGAAGCTCCTCTAGTGGCTGTCAAGAATTCAGGCACTAGAGGTGGATTTTACCCTAAAAAAGGGCAATGTTTAAAAATATATGACCACAGCACCCAGACCCCTTAATTAAAATTAAGAAATCTGGATGACTTTACAAAACAAATCAGTCAGGGAAGATGTTTTTTTATCAGGGGTGTCTCAACTTTGTTGAATATATGCAAAGCATAGAATCCTTCAGCCTCACTCATTAGGACAATCTTATAACATAAATGTTGTAAGATGGTATAACATTGCTTAAATAGAAAAAAGCACTCAAGGGGGGTTTAACAATTTAAAACAAACCCTACATGGTAGCTGAAAGCATATCATGTCTACTTAAGAGATGCTTCCTCAAGCTGAGAAAGCATTTCCGAGTGTACGAGATGCTCGTTCAGTCACCTTGTATCTTTTATTTGTTTGTTTTATCAACCCCACCTTTGAGTGCTTTTTCAATGTAAGGCTTTGCTTAGGGATCTTATACCATCTTGCCACATTGACGTGTTGTGCATTTTCTGCCATATTGAGTTGTTTTCTACAATAAATCTGCTGACATTATGGAGAATCTTCAGTTTTGTTATTTGGGTATCCTAAAGAGAGTGGATGAAGGAGTTTACACTTTGTGTCTATTGTAGACTAAGTTTCATTGAATTCACTTCCCAGAGATGCCAAGGAATTAAGTTTAACAATATTTGGAGATCCAAGATTCGACTCCCCCATTGTAAATTCTAGCAGGTTTAAGAAGACCTTACTTAAGTATATGTCGATCTTTCATTAGTTCACAGAGTTACAGTCATACCAGCAATGAAATTTGAGGCTCCTTTGCTGGATGATGATTCTTTGCTTCCCATTCAGAGATGGGATGACATTGGTAGCATACGAAGGATTGTCTTTCCTTATTGCATCTAAATCTCTTTGTGTGTTACACACTGTTCATCAAAAAGACGTTGCTATCAGTAAAATATAACTTATCCCATGAAGTACAACTAAATATATGGTATCATATGGCAGCATCAGACCAACATGTGTCGACAGCTAAGGGAAACAGATAAAAAAAATAAAAAAAAGATAGAGCAATGAACCTAATATAGATGTTACTCTAACTATTATGCAAAGGCTTGATTTAAAGTGGATATGTCACTTTCTGGAGTCCTATTTTTCAAAGACCCCCAAAAATGACATCTCAGATTAGTGTTTGGTGGCCATGGGGTGCAGTCAGAGATAGGTCTACTTACCTGAAACTGACCCTCGGGCTGCCACCATCTTCATCCTACCACCATCTTCAGCTTCTGGCTCCTCATCAGCCAGTAGCCTCCTTAGATTATGTATTACGAGATGATGTCTGAATTCCTCAGGCTTGACAAACGGAGTTCCACCTTTTCTCAACTTTTGTCTACCACAGGCTTGTCCATAAAACAAATTAATTGTAAGCAAATAGGTAAATAGTCCCTACTTTATCTAATGGAATCTTTAGATTTATAAGCAGTCCGCATTACTGTTTCATAAAGATTTTAACTTTATGAAATACTCAGAAGTGACAGATCCTCTTTAACTGTGATGTTTGAAGCCATCCAAGGAAACAATTGGTAAAATGCTTACTTTGGCTTCCTCACAACGTCTCAGTGATTCCAGACCAGACAAAAAAAAAGTAATGGATACTTCTTGTGAAATACACTCATCAATTCTACTTGTTAAAAAGGAAATACTATGCTTGATATTACCTAAGATCTGATATTGCACATCACAGAGAGATACATCAGTTTGTTGAAAGCCAAAGTAAAGTTCTTCAGTATCTGTCCAAGGAAGTGCTTTCTATTTTTAATGACTTTAAATAAGGTCATATCTTGTATAATAGTGAAAATATAAGATTATATTCTATGGAGTATGCAGCCACTTTAATTAAGGTGAACCATGGGACCAGGCTGGGTAAACAGAAAGCATCAAATGTGTTGGACTTCAGTGTTTTGACATGTGCTATAGGTGCTCATAGCAGCATCACGTAACAATTTGCTTTTTAAAATATGTGACTTTGAGCAGATGTTTAATATTTTTTTTGAAGGCAGGGTGATAAGGGATGTTGTATCTGGGGGAGAATAGGAGATCTAGAGAGTCTGAGAGGAGGACATGGGGCTGCAGGGTGTGAGAGGGGGATATGGGGTTTGTGGGTGTGACTGAGGGACATGGGGCTGCAGGGTGTGAGAGGGGAATATGGGGTTGGTGGGTGTGACTGAGGGACATGGGGCTGCACGGTGTGACAAGGGACATGGGGCAGCAGGTGTGAGAAGGGAAGAGAGGGGTTGCTGGGTGTGATGGGGACAGGGGCTGCAGGGTGTGAAAGGTGGAGACAGGAGCACCTGGGTGAGAGGGAGAGACAGGGGCTTTTGGGTGTGGGGGGAAAGGACTACCGGGTGAGAGTGGAAGATGGGGGCAACTGGGTGTGAGTGGGGGAGACAGGAGCTGCTGGGTGAGAGTGGGGAAATGGGGCTGCTGGGTGAGATGGGGAGACAGTTTCTGTTGGGTGTTGCTGCTTCCTTACCCTGAGCCTTAGCAGGAGGGGAAGCCAGGGAGGAATCATTTTCGCTGGTGATCCAGTGGCTGAAGTGTCTGGTCTACACCCTTAGCAAGTGTAGACGATGTGTACTGGATCCACTGTGCAGGCTGGTGGGGGAGATATTTCAACTTCTCACTGGCCACAGAGCTCCCTGTATGGGCCGGAGGTCAGGAAACAGCAGCCCTAAAGGGGCTGGTAGAGGAAATCCCTTGAATTTCCCTGATCTGCCCATGGCCATTGGCCCCATTTCCTGTTAACAGGAGACACAGGGCTATATCATGCCTCTCCTCCCTTTACCCATATGTGGCAGGTGAGGAGGTTAAAGGGACACTATAGTCACCTGAACAACTACAGCTTAATGTATTTGTTCAGGTGAGATCTATAGCTCCCTGCAGGCAATCTAATGTAAACACTGTATTTTCAGAGAAAATACAGTGTTTACATTGATTGATAGGAATACCTCCAGTGGGCGTCACTCAGACGGCCACCAGAGGGACTTCCTATCATGCAGGGCCCTAAAAAGGCCCTGTACACGTCAGACGTATTAAGATACGTCTGACGTGTGCAGGAGAGAGAAGGCACTGTGTGCGCGCCTTCTCTCTCCAGCCTGTCAGAGAGGAGAGGGGGCTCGCAAAAAACGCAAGCTGAGCTGTCAGTCAGCTCAGCTCGCGGCCGCGCGCCTGCACGGTAGTGCGCTCAGGACTTCAGAGGGCGGCATGAATGCCGCCCTCTGAAGTCTGTGCGCATGTGTGGCGAAGTCGCACATGCGCACAAGGGAGCAATGACGCTTCTCTCAGAGAAGCGTCCTATTGGGCCCCGCGATTTCGTCATTTTGACGAAAAAGAGGGCGCGGCATGGCTGGGAGCTCGGCGCTGGAACGGAGGTACGTTTTTAATATAAAAAAGCATCGAAAATGATTTTTATATTTGAAAGTACATATAAAAGCAAGAAGGAAGGCTGGGGGACCTGTCTTTCTTGCTTTTATATGTATACTATAGAGTCCCTTTAATAAACAGTTAGGAAGCTACTCACCCATTCCTCAATATGTGAATATAAATAAGCAATAATTATTTAGTGACACCAGTAGGCCATATATGCCTGATCATTGACTCTCCAGCTTCCTCGTCTGATGAGCAGTTTTTAAGCGGTTAATAAAACCTACATTTTTTTGTACACATTCTATTAATCAAAACCAATTATGCACACTAAACTCAGTTAACTATACAGAGTAATTTGGATTGTCTGTGCCCACCCATACACTACTTCCCCAACATTATTCCACGCCATTACACTGCTGGGGCAATAGTCAGACCCCTCTCCACATAAAAATTATGCCAATGTCCTCTTCCAATAGTGTAATTTTATGTTCAATCCCCTAAGCATGAATGGGCAGTGTAAAACTTTATAGTGTAGACATAAGGATAAATTTTCTATAGCTTTCTCTAGTAATAGAATAATCCCATCTAATCCTAAAATGTCAAATAATGGCCACCTGTCCTCAGGTCATAAGATCAGCAATATTTGTAATCCTTCACATGAAAAAAGAAGAACTTGCTCATTGTAGGTGTGCACATGGGGTGTACTGGTTGTGCCAACCCTAACGCAGGGCCTAATTGAGAGTTTAGTTTATAATTGTATATTTTTATAGTAAAAAGAAAGCATGACTATCTTTGTATACACCTGGTCACTAGTGCAAAAAAAATTTATATTTCAACTTTTTTTTAATTAGCATGTTATAAGTAAGTTCAGGTGGTATTTTTTTATTTTTTTTTATGGGGGCATACAGAGTAGGATTTTCCATTAGGTAATATATTTGTATATAGATATATATATTATTTCGTTCTACGTGTATTTTGATATAAATATATATATATATATATTAATATCACAATACAGTTAGAACGAAATAACACACATCTATATATTTTTTAATTATTTATTTTTAATTCTTTTTTAATTGTATTTTTTTAACGTATTTACATATTTTTTATATTATATATAAATATATATATATAACAATAATTATATATATATTGAATCAGTATCAGTCTACGTGTAATTTGATATTAATATATATATATATAATTATATATATATATATTAATAGTAAAATACACCTAGACAGTGTATGTGTGTGTATGTCTATGTGTATAGATATACTTAGATCATATACACATTATTATTATTATTATTTTTTTACACTTATGTTAATTAATTTTATTTTATTTCCAGCATGCAGGGGGACTGTCATTACAGTTAGTCCCGCTGCTGGCAATGCCTCAGCCAGCTAACCCGGCCATGTGATTGTGAGGCCCTCGCAAGGACCTCACTCTCACATGGCCGGGGGGGCTGAAGGTGGACGCACGTGTCGTGGGGGGCTCCCTGGGAGTCCCCCCAACCGCGATCGCCGGCGTGGGATCGCCGGCGTGGGATCGCCGGCGACCGGGTAAGTAAAAAACAAACGGAGGGCGTACTATTATGCCCGGCGGCGTTTAGAGCTGCTTAAAATAAGGCGTAATAGTACGCCCTCCCGTCTTAAAGGGTTAAACCTTCATGTAGATATTTAGATGTGTCCATAATAACTATTCCACCCTCTTTGTCCGCTGGTTTTATAACTATGTGTTGGTCCTCTTGTAATTCTTTTAATGCTTCCCATTCTTTCTTATTAAAATTCATCCGTTATTTATTTGTGGTTCCTATTGAATTGATTGCTTGCATAACTGATTTCTCAAAACCTATCATTTCATCAGAAATGAAATTCTGGGGGAAAAAGGTTGATTTCTCTTTCAAGAAGGTATGGATAAAATTGGATTGTGGTTCTTCTAAATGTCTTTCATTCCTCACAAAACACTTTTTTAAACAGAGTTGCCGTTTACCATTTAATTTCTGTTTATTAGGTTTTTATAGTAAAAAGACAAAAAAAAACACCACAGAGAATACATTACATCACCGAGAGAGGTATTACAGAGGAGACAACCTTTCTCAGAAGGGACTACAACACAAAACAAAGGATATATCCGGTTAGGTCATAAATATCTGGAGGATAACTCTTCCAATGCATAAAGATTTAGATTACAGTAATAATATGTTGAGTCATCACATTTCTGAAGAACCCACTACCCATAGGGGTAACACAAAAGAAAAACACTTATAACTGGTCAGATAATGAAACAAAATATCAGGTCTAAAATTCCATGATGAAAAAAGAGAGAGGGATATAAATATAGAGTAACACTATTGTCGATATATGGTCATTATATGGTCAGAGAGCCCATACAGTAATATCAGTTGCTGGTTTTCATAAAAGTCTATTGACAATCTTCTACATTTGTCCATAAGTCTCATAACAGCCCTTTAGTTATATCAACAATATTGGAGTATAACGTCAGAATATCAGCATTAGGGTAGTCCTTCATATGAATGATCCCCTTTTCCATCTCCAGTTGATATAATAATTGGGCTATAACTTGGTCTCTATCGGGGATCAAGGTACTTTTCCAGAATCTCGCGATGAGAATTTTAGTTGCTAATAAACAGTGTATAATTACAATTTCGCGAGTATCTTCTATTTCTTCACCCAAAATATGGAGAAGGGCAATTTCTGCTTTATGCTCCAATCTAGAACCACCGATCCTATATATCAAGTTGAATGAAATATTCCACAAAGGCTTAATTCTGGGACAAGCCCACCAGATATGGAGCAAAGAGTCATCTTGTTGGAAACATTGGAGTTAGATATTTTTGCTAGTCTATTCAGTACCAAATACCATCTATACATAATTTTGGTAAAGGTCTCTAAGATATTCAAACAGTGTATAACTTTTTTTGGTCATCATAAAGGATTTACACCAAATATTAAATGGAATGGAAATTATCAAATCATTTTCCCATTTAGTTAGAGCGTTAGGGATATCTGGATTGCCCTTTATTTTTATTAATTCTATCGCGAGAGAGAACACCTTTTTAGCTCTCAAGCTGGAAAAACTTTTACCAAATAGTTTTCCCAAATGGCCATTTAAAACTAGTAAATTATCTTTAAGATAGCTCTTTATACGTAGATAGTTAAATATTTCTCTAGGGGGTAAATCCAGCTGAACTTTAAGAGCTTCAAAACTTTTTAATTGTTGGTCATTATAAAGATCTTTTATCTTATAAATAGGATCTCTATACCAGTTTACTAGATTAATCTCCAGCATATAATATTCCAAGGAGTTTAAACCCAAATTCTCAAAGTTTTTTTATTAATTTTTAGTTTTTTCTTTATAATATTCCATTATTTTAGTATTTGTTGTAAGGATAGGGGATATTGAGATGGAATCTCTACCAATTGATTATTCTGACTTACTTCTCTCCAAAGGAGAAATTCCAAGTTATCCAATCCAGTTCTAGCTGCTTCAATCTTATAACAAGCTTGATTTTTAGAATCGCTTAGTTGTAGATTGCTGGCATGTACCAGCATATTTGCCTGATATATTTGGGAAATTAAGGGGTATCCTATTCCCCCCTGTTGGACTTTCCTAGATAGGGTATATGTACTAATTCTTGGTCTCTTTCCTCTCCAAATATATGATGTAAAACTACTTTGTAACATGCTTAACCAATATGTGGATATCGAGAGAGGGAGCATCCCAAAGAGATAAGCCCATTTTGGGATTATATAGGCTTTGATGGTGTTGATCCTTGACCACCAGGAAATTTCATGTACTCTCCGTTCTTTTAGTAGGGCATTAGTTTCTTTTAACAGTTTCAGAAAATTAATTTCCATAGTCCTTTTTGTGTCTGCAGATATAATCACCCCTAAATATGGAAACTCTTTTTGCGTCCATTTAAAGTCAAAATCTTTCTTTAATAATGTTAATTTGTCTCTTTTAATGTTAATAGACATAGCTATTGTTTTATTCATATTCAAGCTATAGTTAGAGACACTACTGTAGATATCAAATTCTTGCATTAAATATGGGAGGGAAACATGGGGCTCTGTAATAGAAATTAAAATATCATCTGCATAGAGACATATCTTCCATTCATCATCTTGTGTACCCATTCCTCTGATCCTATCATTTTGTCGAATGTTATTCGCCAAAGGTTCTATTGATAGTACATATAGCAGGGGAGAAAGAGGGCACCCCTGCCTTGTCCCATTATTAATACCGAACCAGTCTGAGCATATATCACAAGTTACTATACGAGCCGAAGGATTCGAATAGATAGCCCCAACAGCATCCATAAACCACCCCTTAACCCCTTAAGGACACATGACGTGTCTGACACGTCATGATTCCCTTTTATTCCAGTAGTTTGGTCCTTAAGGGGTTAAAACCGAATTGTGAGAGTTCTCTTCAAATACCCCCACCCGACCCTGTCAAAGGCTTTTTCAGCATCCACCGACAGGGCCAGGAGGGGGGTTCCCTCAGCCTGAGCCCACTCCAACAGATTCAGGACCCTACGCGTATTATTAGATGAGTGCCTACCCATCATAAAGCCTATCTGGTCCTGATGGATGAGTGATGGCAATACTGTTTTTAATCGTTCCGCTAAAATTGCAGCATAAAGTTTAATGTCAACATTAACCAAAGAAATAGGGCGAGAGTTGCTCACTTCATAGGGGATTTTACCTTGTTTCAAAATCGGAGTAATATGTGCCCTTAGTAGATCTAAAGAGGCAGACCCCTTAGTCGCCAATTCGTTAAAGGTGTTCGTTAGTAACGGGAGGAGTTGTTTTTTTAAAAACCTTGTAAAACAAGTTCGTATATCCATCCGGACCAGGGGCTTTTCTATTAACAAGTTTATCAATTGCTGATTCCACCTCATTTTGAGATATAATTCTATTAAGTCTTTCCTTTTGGTCAAACGATATTTTTAACAAATTAGATTTTTCTAAATATTTCTCCAGCAAACCTATATCAGGAGACTTATTCAGGTTATTTAAATTCTCGTAAAAGGACCTAAATTGACTGGCAATTTCATCTGGTTTATAGATAAAGTTTGTACCATCTCCTAATTTGGAGATCTTTTGCTCAGACCTTTTTTTCTTTAATTTATTTGTTAACATTAAGTCAACACGATTGTTCTTATAGTAATATTTAATATTAGTTTTTTTTTAGATTACGTTCTATCCTATTTTTGATCTGTGCATTTATCTTTTCTTGGCAGATTTTAATGGCTAATGCTCTCCTCTCAGAAAAAAAATAGTTTATTAGCTTTAGCAAGATTGTAAAATTCTATATAAAGATTGGACAGAATCTTGTCTACATTCTTTTTTTGATAGCTTGCTAATTTTATCCAGTGTCCCCTAATAACTACTTTACAGGAACATCACAGACATTCCTTAGATAAATCCTCAGAAGTATTCTCCTTAATAAAAAAAAATCAATTAGCTTCTCTATATGTTCTACATTTGTTTTATCCTTTAATAAATAATCTGCCAATCTCCAAATCATGGGCGGTCTTCTGGTTCCCACCAGATCTGCAATTACCATATCATGGTCTGACCAGGTGTTTTCGACAATAGAAATTTTGGACATCGCTTGTACTAAATTTAAGTTACCCATGATCATGTCTATCCTAGCTGCTGAGTTATGGGGGATTGATCTATGCGTTACATTCTTTTCATTAGGGTGGAATAGTCTCCAGCAATCAAACAAGTCCGCTTTTTTTATCATTCTATTTAATGATGCTGCTCGTCTTTTCAGGGATTTGTCTATTTTTTGGTTTTTAGCTATTTGTTTATCCATTGAAGTATCAAGAATACAGTTAAAATCACCCGAAATCATAACTGTACCTTTTTTTACTTGCTCCACCAGATCCAGAATTTTAACCAATGTTTTAATTGGATCTTTATTGGGTAGATACACGTTGACCAGAGTGTAATCCATCCCATTCATTTGACCAACCAGGATGATAAACCTCCCATCTGGGTCTAAATAATTAAAACTATAATCAAAGGTAACTTCTCTAGAGAAAATTATTGAGACACCACATTTTTTTCCTAGTACGGAGGCAGAGTAAATCAAAGGATATTTTTTATAAAACCAAAATTTCTTAGAGTCCGCCATCCAATGGGTTTCCTGAATAAACCCTATTTGTATATGTTGTTTAACTAGGGTATTATATAAATAGCCTTGTTTAACAGGAGAATTAAGACCTTGGGCATTAATAGTTAAAACTCTAACCATCTCTCATTCTAATCTTCTTCTTCGAGCTCCCTGATCATATGCACCATATATCTGACCAGTTACACATATTACAAGACTGAGAAAACAACATAAAAACATTCATATTTACATATAGACCTGGAGTACAAAAAAGTAATCCACGTTCTGGGAATCCCATAGAGTCCCAGAGTTGCCGTTTAAATCTATTAAGATCTATGAACGTGTCAAATTTGTCCATTGATTTGGTTGCGACAAATTTGAGACCCTTATTTAAAACTCTTCTTGCATATTAGTTAAAGTTCTGATAAATTAAAAATAGTTGATCTATTTAAAATCTGTCTCTCTTTGGCCTTCCTAATCCTCTGGCCTCCTCTATTGCCTCTTCCTCCATACTCCGTCGTCTTTTGTGTGGTGTGTTGTGGTATGTATTCATCTTCTGGGGTGGAATATCTATAGATAGGTCTAAGGATCGTGACTTAGATCTGAAAGGACTTCAAATCTATTATGAGTCCTTTTATCATCTTTTCATTAGATTCAATTCTTGGTGATTTAGGTCTGACTGATTTCTTTTCATCTTTATCTCTATTTTCTCTTTGTTGATTATTAAAATTCTGTTTGACTAGTCTTATATGTTTTGTTGTTTTAGAATTTTAGTTGTTAGTGTATGTGTGTTTCCTTTCTCTAAAAACTCTATCTTTCGGTTTAGTGTTGTATAATCTTTTAGCTACACTGTGTGGCTTGTAAGGGTGGTTATTGAATCTAGATTAGTTATTATTGTGTTTATTATATGATCTGACTTGATTATTATCATAATCATATCGATCTCTTCTGTATTTTTTCTTTTTAGTTTCTATAGTGTCTATTTAAAATTTTTCAATATGTTTTGTATGTCCCTAGTAATTGTTTCATAATCTTCACTGTTTGTGTGATTTATTAATTGGATCTGTAATTCATTTATCTCTATATCCAATTTGTCTAGTGTTGAAGTTCTTCTTTTTACGATCATACTCATAGTAGTAGATGCAAACGTCTCTAGAAACTCTGTCCACTCATCCATGAACTCGACCTCATCTTTTTTTTTTTTTTTTAATTCTTTATTTTTGGAGTGCATGAAGGTATAACAAGATGGCTCGTCATGCCCCAACAGCATTGACAAGTATATAATCAGACATTTGTTAACAGTTGGTCAGCATGAGCAAAAGATCAGCACAATTTTTATGTAACTTAAACAGAGTTTCTAGAAATGCTTGAGAAATACTAAAGTAAGGAAATTAGTATAATAATGAAAAAAAAAATCAAACAGGCTTATTTCTAAGCAGATTATGTACACAAAATGCTATGATTCTCGGTAAGTTGAGCTAGTGAATCTACTATATGATGTTGTGTCACGCTTTTAGGTATTCAAGATATGAGACTAGTCGCTGAAGAAGTATTAGTCTAGTACTTGACTGAGGATAACATCGCTGGCCTGTCTGTGCAGCTAGCTTTTGGTGTCCTAAAATGATATTCAGTCTGTGTGGTGTAGGCTTAGACTAGTCGCTGTACAAAGGTGAGTTATATATGTGCGGCATAGGCTGGATCATCATTTTTAAAATAAAGGTTAGTTACAGGCAAGAACAAAGCAAAACATTGCGTGGTAAAGAGAAGCGGCACAAACATGTGGTGTGGCAGAAGCACACGCTATGACTCATTAATGGTATGTGAGGCAGGAGCTGCACCATCCATGTTTGGTGTAGTGGTTGTTTGTCGGGCCAAGTTTGTGTGTCAGCGTATGGTATAATGAACTTAAACATCTGACATGGCTATAAAACAACACTCGTTTGATAAATCTAGTTCAATTTCTACTACTGTAGTTGTGGTGTCGTAAAAGCTTTTGCGGAAAACGCTGCTTTTATAAATGCTGAACTGTAGGAGATAAACATTTTTAAAAAAAGGAAAACATGGAACCAGTAACATTATTAGGGCTGTCCCATACCCTGAGGCGGCGTCGCTACAAAATCCAAAGGTTAATACAAACAATTGTTTGGACAAATCTGCTACGGCATTAGTTAATAATCGCTATTCAGACAAGCTTTATCTCGGTAGTACTGTGAGTAGCCTAGTGCAATTGGACCGTAGGGTAGCAATCAACCTGGGGCAAGTCCATCACTTTAGAAGCTAGTGGCTGGTGAGCGTACATACGTATTACCTAAAATCGGGCACTTGCTAGCAAAAATTCTGGCACAACGTTTAGGGAAATAATATCGCTGGAGGCTACTTGTTATTAGCCCTGTGTGGCTATGTATGGTTCGGGAGGCCGGGTTGAAGTCACGGTCCGATGAGGGTATGAGCCGGCTTGGCCATTATAACAAGGTTGTTAGTGGGTGAGTGTGGGGTCGTGCCAGACGAGATGCTATGCGGGGGTGCTCATGTGTGTGCCTGTGTGCTCAGTGATGAGGGGGGGGGGGGTGAGACGACAGTTATGTATGCCAGATCTAATTAGGTAGGACGTCTGAAGAATGGAAAAGTGGAGTGATGTATCAGCAAATGTAATATAGTCTACACGAACAAAGAGAGAACAGATGTTAATGAGACCATAAGTGCTAACTATGAAACCTTGAAATTGTTAAATAGTCCTGTGGGTCGCTTGAGTCTCTGTTCAAGTAGTGACCGCTGCGTAGGATTCAGGTGTTCGTCCCTGTGGGATAAAGGTGGCGGTTCTTGCTGGATCCCAGGTATGGGGCAGAGAGGTTGCAGCGGTGGGCCCTTGGTGCATCAATGAGTCCCTGGACAGGCCCATGTCTTGTAATAGAGTTGTCGCGCTCTGGAGGTCCTGGATGAGGTACGTTTCATTGTCTCGTTGGACCTTTAGGATGCGAGATTAGTGCCAGCGGTAGCGGGTTCCATGTTGTTGGAGTAAGGAGGTGAGTGGTCGCAGCGTTCGTCTCCAGGCTAGCGTGCCGCTTGACAAGTCGGCATAGAATGAGATCGCCATGTTTTCAATATGAAGGGGTGATTTGTCTTGTAACGCCGTGAGGACCGTTGCTTTGTCCTTGCCGTTGTGGAAGGTAATGATGAAGTCCCTGGGGGCTGTGGTGGGTGCTTTGTTGGGTTTAGGGATTCGAAAGAATCTTTCCAGTGTGATGGCTTTTCCCTGCCTCTGTGGCAGTATAGCTGCCAGCATGCGTCGCAGGAAATGTGGTAGGTCCGTGTCTGGGATGCTTTCTGAGACCCCTCTAAGTTTAAGATTGTTTCTTCGCCGTGAGTCCTCTAGGGCCGCAAAACGGCGTTCATGTAGCAGATTCTGTTGCTGCAGGGTTTGTACAGCTTGATGAAGCTGGGTGATGTGTTGGGTATTCGTTTGGGATGCTCCCTCTAGGGCTCCAATGCGGCCTGCCAGTCCCTGCAGATCACTGCGTACTGCTGTGATGTCTGCCGAGAGATTCCTTTGCAGGTCTGCCAGCAATTCTTTTAGGACCGATATGGTCACAGGTGAGGTATCCGACCCTGATTTGGTGCATCTCGGCTTTTGCGAGGGAGCTGGTGCTGGGACGAGTGGATAGTCCTCTTCAGCGTCGCCGGACAACTCGTCCGAGAAGTCCGAGCAACCGCCGGATAGTGCGGCCATTTGGGGCCCGTTGGCGCCATGCGCCTATCTCCACATGTCCCCAATGGTAAGTCCCGGTGCGGGTTTGTCCGCTGGAAATCGTTTGGTCTTTCGCCCCATGGTATTCAGGCTGACCTGGTGGGTATTTGTGGTCGAGTTTCTGTCGGATTTACATCGGGTTTCAGTCGTTTTTACTATTGTCAACTCGACCTCATCTTGATCAAAGGCAGGATACGGTGTATCATAGCACTCGGGGTGTTATTTTTTCCTCTTAATATTTATTCAAGGTTGCTACTTCCCATTTGATACTAATCTTCAGTCCCATTAATTTGATTAATTTATTTTTACAATCTTGGACATCATATCTCTCTTCTGGATTTGGTATGGTCATGTTCATGGACGTTGGCGCAAACACATCATCAATATTTTTACAATAGTATTTCCTATTTTCAAACAGTGACATAGTCACACTTATGGAGTAATATACAAATCTAAAACAAACTAAAAAACTGCAGCGTGATATACGCGCTTATTGTGATCTTATGTTATTGAGATAGCAGCTGAAAAAACACTCTGTGAGTACTCCAAAAACACAATGTTTAGGTGATATTCTCCCTTTAATCAATATGGACTTACCCCCTACGTAGTATGTGATTTTCAAATAATTGGACATAAAATGGAAGAAAATAGAAGAGATACATAGTATAATATTATATAAACCACCAAAAATAGAGGTGAGTGAAAATTAACTCACACAGATTAGAGCCTTTTCAGGGTACAGGCTCTAAACACACAGGTATCTGTGCCTTAAGGTGGCATACCAGACCTCTCTTCCGTATATCAGTCACTCCCAATGGAATATGTTGAAGAAATAAGCACAAAACAGGAAAAACGTCTTGGTGCAGTATTGAGATATAGGTGGATAAGCGTGATATAACAAAATCAAAACTGCTCACCTGGTTTAGAGCCTTTTGGAAACTGGCTCTAAGTTGAATGGATTTGTGTCTATTATGTGGGGTAGACACTTCCCCTGCCTGGAACTTGGAGGAATAATCCAGAAGAAAGTGAAAATTTATTAAGACAACTTCTAGTGTCTGTCTCACAGACAGCTACTAGAGGTGTTTCCTGCATTCTCACAGAGGTTAATTCAGTGTTTTATTATGGGGAAGGTAAAATGCGCATGTGGCACTTGCATTAGGTTCCTCCATCAGCGTGGAGGATATCGATCAATGACCTCAATACTGAAAAAAGTTAAGTGACATTAATTTTTAATCCTTTAATCACTGGGGGGGGGGGAGCACGGAGACAGAGGGACACTATAGTGCTGGGAATACACTAGGCATACGCATAGGGCGCCGGCCTGCTGGGGACGCCCACCAGGATGTTTCCTGGTGGGCTGCCTGCCCCTGTCTGGGGCCGCAGCGCTAGGCGAGCGGCTCTTAAGCCGCCCCCAGCACCGGGCTGAACCTCAAGGCGCCAGAAGGTGGGAGCCCTGTCACAGGGGGGCCAGTAGATGGCCATCTGGCCCCCTCAGTGCATCCCCAAAGCTGTATTAGGTAATTCAGAGCAGGCACCTGCTTACCTTGATGGCAGGTGCCTGCTCTGCCCAAAAATGCAGGTGATCTGTCCTGAGGAGAGGGGGACGGAGAAGGCAGGCGGCGAGGGAGGCTGTTCTTGCAGTCTCTCACTCCCCCGTGCCCTCTGTGATGCTGGGAGCTGGAATATGACATAAATCCAGCCTACAGCATACTAAACAGTGCGCTGGAGGAGTGAGGAGCTGCCCCTCACTGGACCCCAGGGAGGTGAGTGTTTGACTGTCAGTGAGTGTGTGTGTGTGTCTGTCAGTGAGTGAGTGTATGTCTGTCAGTTAGTGTGTGTTTGTGTGTCCGTCAGTGAGTGAGTGTATGTCTGTCAGTGAGTTTTTCTGTGTGTGTGTGTGTGTGTGTCTTTCAGTGAGTGAGTGTATGTCTTTCAGTGAGTGAGTGTATGTCTGTCAGTGAGTGTGTGTTTCAGTAAGTGAGTGACATGAGGGGGTGGCAAAATGGATCTTTGCCTAGGGAGGCAGAAATCCTTGCACCGGCCCTGGGAATACAGTTTTGTATTCCTGACACTATAGTGTTCGTTTATATAAAATAATGATGGTAAAAATTCCTACAAATAATTACTGTCACTATTGCAGTTTCTCAATGTCCATGACTTTTTGATATGTATCCTCAAAATTTTTGTGTTATTAGTTCCTATATGGTCTATTCTGTCCGCCATGCAATATGTCTGCTAACATAACTTCAGTGTTCAGTACTTTAGGCAGCATCGTTTGTAGATCCTGCAATCCTCCTGCAGTAACTAGTTCGTCTATGTCTGCGAAAGATAATACAATTCTCTGTCTATACATTTTTCTGCTTTTTTCACCCCTGGAGTACCCAGATTCATAAAAGTAATCCAAAAAATATAAAAGAAGGCTTTAAATGGCTTTTCACTGATGCTGCGTGGTGAAGAACTGAGGGAACTGAAGACTGTCATCTTCGTCTATTGACTCCTCATTTCCTTTCATTCATTTCAGCCCATTGTTTCTAATTACAGTATTTGCACTAGTTCATTTGACTTCCATATATTCCTTCACATTTAGGATAATTTGCTCATAAATAGTTTCTGCAATTCACATCTCAGGCGCTCTTTCGAGAAACAAAGAATGTGGCTAATCGGTAAACAAGCTGTGATGATAGAAAATTAAAGTCAGAGATGAAAATGTGATGCAATCATTCGTATCAGCTACTTCAGGAAGTGAAGTGGGAGTCTGATGGAAAAGAACTTATGAGTAACTGTATCTAAAATGTAATTAAATCTATCCAGTACCTATCTCATAGTAACCGCTCCTCTCTTTCTGCTGTGCCCACCTGTAGTTTATTTCAAATCCTGTGCCAATTTTCACCTGCTATCCACTTCTCATTAAAATAAAATAAAAAGACTGACATAGGGCTGTAGGAGTCGCAAATTGTTGGTCGTATTAAGGGGTCTTTGTATATTTGATGATTTTACTTATCTAGTTTTTTTTATGATGATTGTGCTAGATATATGGGTATTTTTTTAATTTATTTTTTGAAAGAGAAAATCCTTAAAGAAAACATTAAAGAAGGAGTTTGAATTTTGCATGATTAGTGGCACGTGAATGTGGCTAGAGGATGCCTGTCTCGTTGTGCCAAATTCAGACCATACAGATAGTAGGGGTGGATATCTAACAACCTAAAACTGTGTCTAAATGTAATGTGTGTAATTTAACGACCATGTGCACATGACCCTGCATTGCATACATAATTTATCAGAGCAATACATGATGTATTCAATGTAAAATATTGATTATCTCCACTCACCTACAATCCTGTGCTTCCATGTGGGTGTTAGTCTTCTGTAAAACCCACCTCTACTCAACCGCCTTCTGCCTGCTTTCTTCTTCCACAAGCAGTGCAAAACTTATCTGTGAAACCAACACACTTTCTTAAACTGATATCACTCTCGTCCTATACTCCTTAATCAGTGCTAGTAGCACTGGCAAGGGAATTGTCATAGCAACCACATCACAAGTGCTGTGGTTGTCATGCTTGAAGAGCAGAAGGACCAACTTTGATGGGTCTCTTCTGCTCTCCCTGTCAGTCAATTCTTCATGTTAGAGGTCATCTTATCTGATTCTATAGATATGTATAAAAAATAAATAAAATTAAAAGTTCTGGATGTTTTTTTTTGCTACACAAAATGTTCAAGGATATAATTAATATGTATGTGAACAGGTAGTTGATCCAAGGAGAAATCTGATTGCCACTATGTATGGCGTGGTGGCTCGAGATATTTTTTCCTGAATGGGATGGATATGTTAACAGCAAATAACCATGAAGGGTATGCGGAGATAAAGAGAGAAGTTGGTGATGGAGAGGTAAAGCTTGACTGGTTAGATGTTGGGAGGATGAAATAAATACTGCTCCCCGTACCTGATGGCTGTCCTTGTGTTTATCTCCACCCCACAGCACACCGTATACAGACAGCCACATTATATAGAGCCCCCATATTACATTCTACACATCATACACAGAACCTCTAGAACATCAGATTATAAACAGCACATAATAGTTTTTTCACTAGAACATTGTCAGTAACTGGACGTGAATTCAAAATGTACAGCCAAAGTAGCATAACTGGAAACACAGCTAACAAGGGTAATTTTTCCAGTTTGGAAATGATGAGCTTAAATTTGAAATTCACTTTGAAATACCAACCATTCTCACTTTAATGAATAGCCTTGATTGACACAAGCCCACACCACCTGTATTGTATATGCCATTCATATGACACCCATATCACATACAGCAACAAAACAGTGTAGTAGTGACTTATCCTTCGAGATGTCAACAGACATCAGCCTCTTTGTCTTTTTGATATTATGAGATTGTGATATGAGATGTAACCTACATCACATGAATGTGTGATGTATATTTTGAAAGAGTTACTGGGCATAGCTACCATACTTAATAAGTTATGAGTTAATGATGACAATGAGTTCTCTTTTTTGCGCCGCTTCACGGAGTCAAATTAATATTCTATCACATATTGTCATTTATTTTAAAACTATATTTCTAATAATTGTATAATATAACCCAGTGGCGGAACTAATGTAGTTCCACCACTGGGTTATAGTGCCACGGTGCAATATTTGTTTTTGTATATAGTGTTGGCATTTGATTCCAGG
This sequence comes from Pelobates fuscus, assembly GCF_036172605.1. Classification (NCBI taxonomy): domain Eukaryota; kingdom Metazoa; phylum Chordata; class Amphibia; order Anura; family Pelobatidae; genus Pelobates; species Pelobates fuscus. The sequence continues at coordinate 363,418,407 of NC_086318.1, forward strand.
GGTCTGTTTGTATGCATGGGTACTGTATGCATGTTTGGGTAGTGTTGGTGTTTTAATGCTGGAATGTATGCACATACACTGCCACACAGACATACACACATACTGAAACATATACACATGCACACTAACACACAAAGACACACACACACACATATATATATATATATATATATATATATATACACACACTGGCACACACCACTTACACATATACGAACATATACACATATACACATACACACAGATACTAGGTCACAGATGTCCTATATACCCAACTAGCTGCACTGCCGGTACTTCCACTGGTATAACTTGTGGTTTTCATCAGAACTATAAAATCATTATAGTTTATCACCTTCCTTTCATGAAAATCTTGTTTTTATCTATGTAATTGTTTCTGCACACTATTTTATATTGTGTTCATTGTAATAATCCTATATTTTATATATTTTCACAGATTTAGCAGTCTGTTTATTTATTTATATTATTCAGTAGACTTCTGTACATCCACAAAACATCTGCTCTAGATTGAAGGAGTCTAGGACATTAAGATGGATTATTAAATGTTTACAAAATATAAATCTCCAAACATTGCATATGCAGCCACAATATATCTACATCTATTTTTATTTTTTTTATATTTTGAGCATTAACTTTATATAAATGCTTAGAAGGCCAATGGCAAATGCAGAATGTCCTAGCACTCAATTTTGTAAAAATATTATGGAAATAAAACATTTTAGTTACTGTAGCATTTGAAGACCTTGAACTGACTACTTTATTTCTGCTATGGATGACCCAGCAATAGTGATGTCCCAAACGGTTCGCTGGCCAGGGGGGAGGACGGTAGGTCCCCCCCCCACCATTCTTATCTAGGGCCCCCACCCACTGCTCAGGGGTGGGGGCCAGGGGGAGGACAGTAGGTTGTCGTCCCCCCACCATTCATATCTAGGGCCCCCACCCACTGCTCAGGGGTGGGGTCCGGGGGGAGGACAGTAGGTCGTCCCCCCCTATCTTTATTTAGGGCCCCCACCCACCGCTCAGGGGTGGGCGCCAGGGGGGAGGACAGTAGGTCCCCCCCTTATTGTTATTTATGGGGCCCCCACCAGCCGCGCAAGGGGGGGGGAGGTTATTAGGCTTTTTTTTTTTTACAGTGAGCAGCCACAGGTTGCTCACTGCTTACTAGACATGCTCCTACTCGCGGGCACCGTGATGACGTAGGTACGGACGCACGTACCGAATGGCGGAGTTAAGGAGGGCGGGTGGAGGCTGGAGACACGGTCGGGTGGAGTGCTGGAGATGCCGGAGATGCGGTCGGAAACAAGTGAATCCGACGGTGTAAACCGAAGAAGTGAAGAGAGGGACAGCAGAGAAAAGTCGAGATCCTACCCACAGAGATAAGTGCAGTAAAAACCCCTTTCTGTTTTTTCTACCTGTATACAAGCCGAATACCACTGTTTAGTTGTTAAACTGGGTCGAAAGCTCAGGCTTTTTTGTTTGTTTGTTTTTGGAGAACGCAGTTGTGGCTAATTAGAAGTGAAGAGAGGGACAGCAGAGAAAAGTCGAGATCCTACCCACAGAGATAAGTGCAGTAAAAACCCCTTTCTGTTTTTTCTACCTGTATACAAGCCGAATACCGCTGTTTAGTTGTTAAACTGGGTCGAAAGCTCAGGTTTTTTTGTTTGTTTTTTTTGGAGAACGCGGTTGTGGCTAATTAATTAATTAATTAATTAATAACTAACTCTCAGTTATGGTACCACAGCATATAGCTCTGGAAAAGACAGTCATATCCTAAAAGGTGGTCTGAAAATAATGGCAATTAAGTAGAGTAACCAGGCACAACTAAAATTTTATGTGCATTGCACAATTTAAACAATCTAAATATTATATGACAGCAGAATTAATTTTTTGACTCTCAACTAAAAGGAGAGGCAATAGACGTGTTTGCTGATAGTACTAGCTCTCTATATAAAATTTGGATCAGCTAAACTAAAAGGAGAAAGGGAAGGAATAAATAAAATTTGACTAAAGTTTAAGATCACATGAACAGTAAAATGGCATCAAGATCCCAGGATAAAATTACTTCAAAGAAGGAGAAAACTAATTCCAAACCAGAAAAAGAAACTATAAACTTTTTTTCACCTCCTAATAAAACAACCAAAGAGAAAATATAGCTTTAGTGACCTCAAGAATTGAAGAATCACCAAGCAGTCAAGAGAGTATATCTAGTACGCAAATAACTGCAGAATTTTTAGAACGATGCCTAGATTCCCAATCAAAAAATTTAATGAAAAACATCAACCAGAGTTCGGAAGAGATCCTTGGCCAGATAAGACAGCTGACAGAAAAAGTAAACATGGCGGAAGAAAAAATGACATCCATGGAATTTCAAGAAAAATTATTAATAGAACAAAATAAAGAAATTACAAATAAAATCAATGCACTAGAGATGAAACTTGGAGATTTGGAAGACCGTTTAAGACGGAATAATTTGAGAATAAGAAATGTCGCAGAATCGATTGATCAAGATTGTATACCAGATTATGTAATCAATCTTTGGAAAGCCTGGGGGATTGAACTGGAAAAATTCAATCACAACATGGAAAGATACCATAGGGTGTTTAAACCCAAAAATATACCAGACAACAAGGCAAGAGACATAATTTGCTGCTTTCAATCATTTCAATTTAAAGAAATAATATTGAAAATAAGCAGAAAAAAGAGCTACAAGGAGAAGAATTAAAAAATATACTAATCTTCCCAGATTTGTCTTTTTTTACTAGATCACAAAGGAAAAAATATGGCCCAGCAACAGCCATATTAAGAAAACACAACATAAAATATACGTGGAGCTTTCCAACAGCTATAAAAGTTTTCACGGAAGACCACCTAGAGGTTTTTGACTCAGTCAATAAAATAACATCTTGGATAAAAGAGAAACAGTTAACATAAAATAATTTGGATGGATGGTTAAAGGAGGAGAGAGAAGAAAAAGAGATAGATAAAAAGCTTCTTTTTTTTCTCACTATATATAAAAAAGGATTTAATAATAATATTCTTAAAGAACAGAATCACGGAACAATAATGTAATATACAACACTTTATATAAAACAAGTAACACTTGTAGAATACCATAACAAAGATTCAATTAATACAAGTAATAGAAAGATAATGATAGGAAAAAGACATAAGATTGTAATATGAAAAAATAGAATAGCTATTGATATATATATATATATATATATATATATATATATATATTTGCACAGTATTTATAAAGAATAGGATTAATATAAAAGAGGGGAAGTAAGAAAAAGGTAGAAAGAGTTAACTTTTGATACTATATATAATTAAAGAAAATAAAATAGATAACACTGGCACAAAATTATAATACTATAAAAGAAAAAAAGGAGAAAAAGAAAGGAAAAATTAGGTTAGAGTATAAATGAGGAATAAAGTAGAATGGTGAGGATCACAAGGATAAAATAGGTGAAATATAGGTTTGTTTTTTCTCTCTCTTCTCTTTCATAGTAATAAAGAGAGAAGTTAATATAAAGTAGAAAAAAGGGGAAAAACAAGAAGGGTAATAAAAAGTACAAAAAGAATTAGAATATATAAAGTAAACGATAGTTATAAATTTACAGAATATATCTATACCTCCACAACGCCCAAATTACTCCGCCCATGAGTTCTTAATAGGACTTAGAGATTGCCTAGAAGAAGGCATCTTAAGCTGATGAAAGTATAGATCCCTAAAATATAGAGATCTTAGTAGAAGACGCCAGAATGGAAGAGTGTATAAGTAGTATGAATGAATTAGGTACAGTGGTGGATGACATTGTGATTAGGGATAATCGCTGAGGAAGTATGAGAGGATGGATTATTAGTTATTAAATGTTTAAATTAATTTCAATTAATATCCAGGGTCTAAACACGCCTCAAAAAAAATGGGCATTTAATGATTATTTAGTATCTGAGAAAATTCAAGTGGCCCTAATACAGGAGACACATTGGACCCTTAAAGAAAAAAATAGTCAGTGTGAAAGATTTTTTCCATTGGTAATTACTACCTCTAAAAAAGAAGAAAAAAGGGGAGGGGTGGCAATTATGTTTTCAAAATAAATACAAGTAGAAATACAACACCAGGATAGCGATATAGAAAGAAGGTTTTTAATTTTAGTTTGTACAATCAATGGTGACCTTTACACATTAGTAAATGTATATCTTCCCAATACCAATCCGATGAAACTACTCTCTCAAATTCTAGATCGTGTAGATAAAATTGCCATGGGCTTTATATTATTTGGGGGAGATTTCAATTGTGTTCTAGCTATAGAAATGGATATACATAGGAAAAATAATATAAATATAGATAAAACTAAACTTAGGAACACTAAAACCTTTTCCAATATTATTAAAAAAAAAATAACTTGTATGATATTTGGAGAATAAAAAAACCCACAAATAAAGAATATTCCTTTTACTCATGGCCCCACAATTCTTATTCAAGGATCGATTTTTTTTAGGAGACTCAAGAATAATAGAAAAAGTAGAACAGATAGAGATTAAAACAATGGTCCGATCACAATAGTATTATAATGAAACTAAAAGAAGGGAAGATCAATCATTCCAGGACAACCTGGAAATTAGATGAGTCAATTCTATATAATAAAGAAAATCAAGAACTTTTGAGAAAAGTCTCAAAATATTTTTTTATAGAGAATAGTTCCTTAGAGTTATCAGATTTAACAATATGGTGTGCATACAAGGCAACGATTAGAGGGCATTGTATAAAGATTAAAAAAAAAATTCAAAGAACAGAAGGATTGGGGTTAGCTACTTTATATATTCAAGTATATCAAACTATCAAAGAATATAAGGAAAATCCAAATAAGGAAGGTCAAGTAAAAATAGGAAAAATTAAACAGACCATAAAAAAAAAAATACTAGAAAATATAGAAAAAAAAGTTTAAATTAAAAATCAAGTATTATTATCGGCAAAATAGGGCGGATAAAATCCTAACAAATAAGCTAAAAAAAAAAAAAAAGCAGATAATAGAATAGATAAAATTATATATGAAGGAAAAACATGTATAGCACCAAAGGAAATAGGAGACGCTTTCAACCAATTCTATAAATCTTTGTATAATTTACCTAAAAATAATTCAGATGAGAGAATAGATAATTATATTAATGAGGTGAAAATACCAAAAATATCTACAGAACAAAGAGAAAAACTAAATAAAGATATTACAAAAGAAGAAGTATTGGAACAAATAAATAAATTAGTACATTATAAAACTCCAGGCCCAGACGGCTTTAGCAATAGGTTTTATAAAGTAATGAAGGACATAATAGCAGATCCATTAACTAAGACTTTTAATGATGCTATAAAAAAGGGAGCGTTTCCACAAGAAATGTTGAAGGCAAACATCTTGCCAATATTAAAACCTGGAAAAATACCAACAGAAGTGACAAATTATAGACCAATCTCCTTAATAAATGTTGATGTCAAGTTGTTTGCATCAATTATAGCCAAGAGATTAAAAACAATATTGGCTGAAATCATTAATCCAGAACAAAGTGGATTTATCCCTGGGAGAAACTAAGGTAATAATGTGAGGAGGCTAATAGATGCAATGGATATGTCGGACAGAGACGGTGATCCCCTGCTGATCCTGTCTTTAGACGCAGAGAAAGCATTCGACAGGGTCAGCTGGGGATTCATGTTTAAAGCCTTGGAAGCATTCAATATCTCTGGGTGGGTGTTGGATGTGATAGGAGCTTTTTACACCAACCCATTAGCAAGATCTGTAGGCCAAAATATTTGTTCTTCCTGGTTTGGATTAGAAAATGGAACGAGGCAGGGATGTTCCCTGTCTCCAATCCTATATATTATTACTGTGGAAATTTTTGCTTTAAAAATAAGACAAAATCAGTTAATAAAAGGCCTTAATACATCTAATGGAGACTTAAAAATATCATTATACGCAGACGATACCCTTCTATATGTTAAAGATCTAGAAAATTCTCTATCTCAATTAATGGCAGAAATCGAGTTATATAGCACCATATCAAACTATAAATTAAATATGACTAAATCGATTGCCCTGTATAAAAATGTAGAAACAAGTAAAATAATGGATTATCAAACCAAATATAGCTTCTCTCAACCAGAAGAATTTGTATATTTAGGGATCAGAATAAACAAGCATATAAACAGACTAATGGAAACAAATTCTTTACACCTTCTAAAAAACACTAACAAGGATTTAAAGGAATGGCGCCAACTAGAACTATCATGGGGAAGAATCAACACCCTAAGGTCCTACGTCCTTCCTAAATGGATATACCTGTTTAGAATGTTGCCATTAACAATCCCTCCCCCATGGATAAAAATTATTAAATCAACATTTGCTAATTTTGTATGGAGAGGCAAAAAGCCTAGAATAAAAATAGACACGCTATGTAAACATATAAGTAAAGGTGGGCTAAGTTATCCAAATATAGAAAAATATTATGAGGCGGGGATAATTTATCATATAACAATATTGCAGAAAGAAGCCACATATAAAGAGGGTTGGTTCTGGCTAGAATCTGAAATTTGTCAAGCCAAGAAGTTAGCTAATATAATATGGAATAACAAAATATGTGAATATTCTACCTCTTACGTGCTAAGTCATTTAGTTCCTATTTGGGAAAAGATAAAAAAGAAATTAGATATTAAAAACTAAATTTTTGGTTTTCAAAATATTGAACATTTTGAAAGAGAAATACCTAATATCTCTCTAAAAAAAATGGAAAGAAGGAAATATTATGAAGGTAGAAAATATATATCTGGATGATAAGGTGAAATCCTTTAATATATTAAAAAATGAAGCGTCTCTTCCATCGCAAGAAGCCTTTTCATACTTAAGAGTAAACAGCTACCTAAAAAAAATATAAATTTATGAATCAAGGAGATATGTATAACGTAATTAAAACTATATTTGATAATGATGAAACAAAAAAAATTATTTTCAAAAAGTATTAGATTACTAGACACTAGGGTAAAAGAAAACTATCCAACAGCAATAAAAAGTTGGGAGAAACTTTTACATATTAATATAGATATAGAAACATGGTATGGGACATTAACTAAGGTGAACAAATATGTGCATAGTATACATTTAATAGAAATCCATTATAAGGTAATAAATAAATGGTACTTGGTACCTGCAAGAATGTTTAGAATTTCAGCAGATAATGATCCCCTATGTTGGAGATGTGGAGAATCAAGAGGAGATTATCTTCACATATGGTGGAATTGTAAAAAAGTAACTCCCTTGTGGAGCTGGGTGAGAACTTTGTTACTTAAATTGGATAATATTAAAATAGAGACTAGTCCAGATATGATGCTGCTTCATTTAAGATGGCCTACCTTAAATAAAAGAAAACAAATATAGGCAACTCATTGTTTGATAGCGTCAAAAATAATCATAGCTAGAAACTGGAAAAAGACACAAGAATTTTCCAAAGTGAGGTTTACACAACAAGTAAAATTTCAGATACGAATGGAAATGGGAGTAGATAAAATTCGAAGTAACTGCAAAGAGAAGGATATCTGGACTAACTGGTTAAAATTGTTGGAACAAGAGGAAAATAATTTGACATAGAAAAAGATAAAATATCCAATATATACTTCCACAAATTAGAGATTAGAAAAATGGGACACCACCACTGTACCAAGAAAATGTATGAGTGATTGATGAATGAATGTGGATAGAGATTTTTCTCCCTTGTTTTTATCCCCTTCTGTTCCTTCTTTCTCTCTCTTTTTTTTTTCTCTCTTCTCCTCTTCCATAAATGGAGATGTTAATTACTTGTTATTATTTGATTTAGCAATATAGACACAGTCTCCTATAAGATCGAAACGTAGAACCTTAAAAAGCGGGTGATAATTTAAGGAAGAGGAGAGGAGAGAAAGATAGTGGAGGAAGGAGAGGGAGAGGAGAGAGGAGGGGAAGAGAAGATAAGGAGGAGAGGGAAGAGAGGAAAGATAAGGCTAGGATAGGAAGAAGTCAAAAGAGATAGGAGGAGAGAACATAATATTGATGATGACTTTTTACCAGAGCCTTATGCAATGATGTATCTGAAAAATCTTTTGGCTGGTATTGTCTGAAATAAAAAGAGAAAAAAAAAAAAAAAGAATTCCGTAAGGAACTCCTGGTAATTGTGTGCCACACTCCTATTACTCTCCCATAATGGATTGGCCCTTTTAATTGATTCATTAGGTAACCAATTTTAGCTCTGTCTGTGGGGAAAGATCCCAGTGAGGCCTCAAAATGATACTCCATTTGGTTAATAAATCCCCGGCATTCTTGAATATTACCATCAAAATGCAGTGGAGGAGATAGGGAGAAAGTAGGTGCATTGTGTACTATAGCTGGAGGTACACAAGGTGGAGGTGAGGCCGCAGGTTGCAGATGCGCTGTTCGGGTAAGAAGCGTACTGAAGGCCTGGGCAAATTGATCCATGCGGTGATCATTATCCTCCAGTTTCCTTTCACAAGCAGTTATGTGCTTACACAATTCTACAGGATCGATGGCCATGTCGTAATGTCAGGATTACAGAATGATCCAGCATGTAGAATTGTGTAACACAGAGGACTGATGGGTAACGTATACCGGACCTTAGAATGGCCGGACTAACGTACCAAAGAATAGTCAGGAATAGCCGAGGTCAAGGGAAACAGAAAGAGACAAAACGATAAGGAAAAGCCAGGAGTCAGGGATGCCAGAAAACAGGGAAGTCAAAAACAATGCCAAAGTCAAATAACCAGAATAACCAGAATCAATAACGCGCTCTCGGACAACCACAAGGGAAACCACGACAGGGCACTGAGCAGGATGAGAACTGGGCCTAAATACCCCTCCTCTAGATCTGATAGGCTGTAACCGGCCTTTGACCCCAAAGGCAGTTACCAGGTTCCCATTTGCATAATTGCTGCTCAGCATTAACCCTTCTGTGGATTTGGTTGCTGCTCGGCACAACCTTTCATGTGTGGACAGTAAATGCCATTAACCACATTTTTATAAGGACGAATACGTGACAGATTGCTGCAGGGCACCAATTGCTATATGTGTGAACTTTCCTATGGGGAAGCATTGGATTGGCTGAGATCATCAGTATTGATGATCTCAGCTAGCAGAAGCAGAGCAACTACAATGAGAAATGTGCGCTGGGTGGAAATAAGGGGAGTAAAATGTATTAATTTACATAATTAGTGCTCGCAATACTTTTTAATAACATGTTTAATAACAATAACACTTGAGTGTTCCTTTGACATGTAAGCTCAATAAAGTTCTGTTTTGCATAAGGATTGCCTTCCTGGACATATGTCATTTCTCTGTGTCATGTGGCAGCACATGAAAATGCCGCCTTGCAGTACTTGCAGTATGTAGTAGACATGTGCAATTCGTTTCGGGCTAAATATGAATTCGGACGAATTTCTGGCAATTCGGACATTCTGGTACTTCCGAATGTCCGAATAGCCGAAGTGCCGAATTACCGAGGTCCCGAAGTTCCGAAATTCCCAAATTTCCGAAGTATCCAAGTGCCGAAGTTCAGACGTTGCCGAAGTTCCGAAGTGCTGAATTGCCAAAGTTCCGAAGCACAGTATTGCCTAAGTACTAATATGCTTACCCAGTAGAAGAAGAAGAATGTTACACTGTATACAATTTTAAATAAGAAATACAAACGTAGCCAGGATTCAGCTGTAAGTATTTGCAACACTTACAACAATCAAGTAACACACATTCATATAAAATGTAAGTTTCTTGGTCAGTCAATGTAATGACAGGAATGAATAAGTAGATAACTCCCTAATTCCCACGGTTTTAGGGAGCTATCTACTAAAAGGCTGAAAGACCTAAATTGGTCTTTCAGCCAAATGTGCTAATACTAAGTAAAGATTACTTAGTATTAGTAAATTATGCCCCTACTCGCTATACCGCGAGTAGGGGCATGTCTATTAAACAGTGAGCAGCCTGTGGCTGCTCACTGTAAAAAAAAAAAAAACAGGTTCCCCTCCCCCTCCTAACCTGAAGGGGGCACCTATAGCACCCCCCCCCGGCCCTTAACAGCGGGTGGGGGCCCTAAAGTAAAATAAGGGGGGACCTATTGTCCTCCCCCCGGCCTCCACTCATGAGTGGCGGGTGGGGGCCCTAAATTAGAATAAGGGGGGACCTAATGTCCTCCCCCCTGGCCCTCACCCCTGAGTGGTGGGTGTGGGCCCTAAATACCAATTAGGGGGGGACCTAATGTCCTCCCCCTGGCCCCCACCCCTGAGCGGCGGGTGGGGGCCCTAAAATAGAATGAGGGGGGAGGACCTAATGTCCTCCCCCCTGGCCCCCACCCCTGAGCGGTGGGTGGGGCCCCTAAAATACTAATTAGGGGGGGACTTAATGTCCTCCCCCTGGCCCCCACCCCTGAGCGGTGGGTGGGGGCCCTAAAATAGAATGAGGGGGGAGGACCTAATGTCCTCCCCACTGGCCCCCACCCCTGAGCGGTGGGTGGGGGCCCTAATATACTAATTAGGGGGGGGGCTTAATGTCCTCCGCCCTGGCCCCCACCCCTGAGCGGTGGGTGGGGGCCCTAAATACTAATTAGGGGGGGACCTAATGTCCTCCCCCCTGGCCCCCACCCCTGAGCGTGGGTGTGGGCCCTAAATAAAAAAAAATAACCCCCCCTCCCCCGGCTGACTTAATCCACCAATCAGAGAGTTATGAGTCAAATTACACAGCATGGGAAAATTCCAAATAACTTTCCCACACTGTGTAAAATGACACAGAGCACTCTGATTGGTGGATTTCAAACCAACCAATCAGAGTGCTGTGACAGGTAAATGTAGAGACTTACCTGTCAGTCTCTTCATTTACCTGTCCGAGCACTCTGATTGGATGGCTTAAACCCACCAATCAGAATGCTCTGAGCCTAATTGCAGGGCAGGGCAAGGCTTTATAAGCCTTCCCCCGCCCTGCAGAGCTCAGTCTGCGCGGAGCCCTCGTCGGGTAAAGATGTGTTTTTTTTTTTGCGCTCGTTTTTTTGTGTTTTTTTTTATGTGTGTCGGTTATTAAGGCTTTTTGTTTGGCCTTTTTTGGGGCTGAAAAAAGAAGATGTTCGAAGAAAGAAAACATCAAATGGTAAGTTTTATTTTATTTTTGTATAAAGGCTATAACAGGCTGCTCACTGTAATCTTTACTTAGTATTAGTAAATTTGTCTGAAAGACCAATTTAGGTCTTTCAGCCTTTTGGTAGATAACTCCCTAATACCGTGGGAATTGGGGAGTTATCTATCAAGCGGCTTCAAGAGAAGTTCTGAAATTCCGAAGTTCCGAAGTGTCAACTTGCCGAAGTTCCGAAGTGTTGAAGTGCCGAAGTTACCGAAATTCCGAAGTGGCGAAGTTCCGAAGTGCCGAAGTTGCCGAAGATCTGAAGTGTCGAAGTGCCAAATTGCCGAAGTGCCGAAGTCCCGAATTTCAGAATGCCGAACTGAACCAAAATATTTTCCCATGCATATGCCTAGTATTTAGTTTGTAAATATATATGTTCCAAAAATACATTAAAATATTGGATTGAAAACATTTCATAGCATAGGTATATTCTTTGTACTTATATTCATAATTTACTGTCATTAGCAAACCGGTGAAACAAGTATAAAAAAATAAAATAAAGCAGGCTATTGATTCACAATTCACAATTTAATTAGTAAAACAGGGATCATTTGTTCGATATATAAATATTGCACCTATTGTCTTATTAATTTTCAATATATTAAAAAAAGAATCACATAGCCACAACCTGGAACTGCAATAAAAATGACAGATTTTTTTTAAAGCTTTCAGTAATGAACAGAGCTTTAAACCACAACTTACTCATTACACAACTTAATAACAATAAATTCATTGTGAGGCGGTGTAATATATTCTATCATTAATGACACATAAAATTTATTTAAAAAACTGCTTGGGAAATGGTTCCAGTGAAGCAATTTTAACAGGATTTGAGGTTAAACTTCCTGTTGCCACAACAAAAAAATGTACTTAAAACAGTCATGCAGTCATGCTTTTTTTTTTTAAGTTGTCAAGTGGGTAATAAAAAGGAGTGCAAACATAAAAAATTAAGATAGAGATTAAGGGTAAAAAAGGTTAGACAATAACAATAAAAATGACTCAGTGATTTATTTTTGGAGTAACGCCGAGGGCAAAAGGTTTATGGTGAAATAGTCTTCCAAATGTTCTGCATGTGCTTGAAAAATGGTTACAGAACAATAGAAGGCTCTGTTAACAATTCACGGGAACATATTCAGGGCCATTCAAGGACATTACACATAAATACTCATATTGTAGTGGTAGAACTTTACTTGACTTCTAACACTCCAATAACATTTTACTGAACAATATCAAAACGGTTGAATTGTTTTAAATCAATTTGGAGAATCCAGCTCACAGGCTCAATCATAACAAGCAACAGTTTGTGTGTTACATTTCAGATCAGCTGCTGGATAGCTCCACTGCGAATGCATCTCTGAACATTTGAAACAGATTGTGAAAGCAGATAAGAACTGACTGATCCACCTTATCTGCCTATTCCAAAACCCCATACTTTATATGTTGGTATGGTCTAGTTGATTATTATTATTATTATTTTATTATTTATATAGCGCCAGCAAAATTCCGTAGCTCTGTACAATGGGTGGACTCACAGACACGTAATTGTAACCAGATAAATGGACGCACAGGAACAAAGAGGTTGAGGGCCCTGCTCAATGAGCTTACATGCTAGAGGGAGTGGGGTATAGTGACACAAAGGGTACAAGTAGGGGTAATGAAATAGGTTGCTAGAAAAGTATCCACTGGTAGGTTATTTTTGACAGTTGCAGGAGAGGAGTCATGGGGGGGAGGGGAGGTGAAAATCCGCTCACAGTTTAGATGATATGCTTTCCTGAAGAACTGTGTTTTCAAATAATTTTTGAATGAGTGGAGACTGGGTGAAAGTCTAATGCAGAAGGGAAGGGAGATCCACAGAAAAGGTGCAGCCCGGAGAAGTCTTGGAGGCGAGCATCCGATCTGGGAGTACGGACAGAGGATAGACATAGGCAGGGCCGGTGCAAGGATTTTTGCCGCCCTAGGCAAAAGTAAAGTTTGCCGCCCTCCCCCCCCATATGATATCACAATGCCCCACCCATATGATCTGCCATGTTAACTAACGCAAGTGCTGCAGTGCCGCCGTGTTTACATTAAAAGGCCTGCAGGGACAGGCTATAGACACCAGAACCACTACATTAAGCTGAAGTGGTTCTGGGGACTATAGTGTTTCTTTAATGTGAGGTAAATTAGAGATTAGTGCCACGAATAATATACTAGATTGCCTACTTACAACCAGATGAGGATGATGATGGGCTCTAGCTGCAGTCTGGCTCCACTGGTCTGGTGTAGAACAGGCTCTCTGGAGGCTATTTGTAACTGTGGTAGCAAAAATCAATGTTCTGGGAGAACGGGAAGCAGCTCCATTTTTTTAACGCCCTTTACACAGCTCAAGGTCTGGGTCCCAGGGTCCACCTTCATGTTCCACCAATGAGTTTGTTCACAGGAGGTGGAGTAGGGGATGTCCTGATATGTGTGTAAGGAATGCATTGTGTGAATCTGTGTTTGTATGTGTAAGGGCTGCATGGTGTATTTCTGTGTATGTACGGGATGCAGTGTGTGCGTCTGTAAGGGGTGCATTGAGTGTGTGTAAGGGGTGCATTGAGTGTGTGCAAGGAATGCATTTTGTGTAAGGGTTGCATTGCTTGTGTGTGTGTGTCTGTGTGTGTAATGCATTGTGTGTGTTTCTGTGTGCAAGGGGTGCATTGTCTTTGTGTGTAAGGGGTGCATTGTGTGTGTGTGATGGATGTCAATCTCTCCCCTCTCCCTTGTTACTCTCTTCTCCCCCTCTCCCTCCCTTGTCACTCTCTTCTCCCCCCCTTGTCCCTCTATTCTCCCCCTCTCCCTTGTCACTCTCTGCTCCCCTGCTTGTCCCTCTCTTCTCCCCCTCCCTTGTCACTCTCGTCTCCCCCGTTGTCACTCTCTTCTCCCCTCCCCACTCTCATTCCCCCTCCCAACCCCGTCAATTCCCCTCCCTGTCAATTTCTTCCCCCCACCCTGTCAATTTCTTTCCCCTCCCTTTCAATTTATTCCCCTCCATTTCAATTTATTCCCCCCACCCTCCCTGTCAATTTATTCCCCCCACCCTCCCTTTCAATTTATTCCCCCCACCCTCCCTATCAATTTATTCTCCCCACCCTGCCTGTCAATTTATCCCCCCCGTCCATTTATCCCCCCCTTTCAATTTATTCCCCTCCCTGTCAATTTATTCCCCCCTGTCAATTTATTATCCCCCCTGTCAATTTATTACCCCCCTTTCCATTTATTCCCCCCCTCCCTTTCAATTTATTCCCCCCTCCCTCCCTGTTAATGTATTACCCACCCTCCCTATCAATTTATTAATCCCCCCTCCCTTTCCATTTATTCCCCCCCTCCCTTTCCATTTATCCCCCCCCCCCCTACCTCTGTTGTAGCGTGGCCGAGCCCTGTATGGTCCGCGGGTACAGGGAGCTTTTGTTTCCTGTACCTGGCCGGACTAAAAGGAAGTGCACACTCAGTGTTCACTTCCTGTTAGTCCGTCCGGGTACAGGAGACAGATGCTCCCTGTACCCGCGGACCATACAGAGATCGGCCACGCTACAGTGAGGGAGGGACAGGAGGGAGCGCTAAGCGCTGAGCGCTGAGCGCTTCCCTCCTGTCAGCCCCTCTCCTCATGCTGCGCCCGGGCGGTGCACCCTCATGGACGCACCAGCCCGGGCAAAGCTGCACCCGCCTGAGGCTCTCTGCAGAGCGCTCGGACGGCTGCAGCATGAGGGGGGCCGGCGCTCCTGGCAGCGCCCCTTCCCAAGCGGCACCCTAGACGGCTGCCTAGTCCGCCTTACAGGTAGTGCCAGCCCTGGATGTAGGTCTTCGGCAGAGCGCAGGGGCCTCGATGGGACATACTTGTGTATTAGGGAGGATAGGTAGGTTGGAGCAGCATTATGTAGGGACTTGTAAGCAAGCACCAGAATCTTACATTGAGCCCTATATCTAACTGGAAGCCAATGTAGGGACTGACAGATGGAAGGAGGCATTGGAGGTGCGGGCAGACAGGAAAATGAGCCTTGCCGCCGCGTTTATAAAGATTGCAGCGGTGCAATCTTGGGAACATGTAAGACCACTGAGAATGGGATTGCAGTAGTCAAGACGAGAAAGAACAACGGCATGGCCAGCACTTTAGCCACATCTGATGTTAAATAGGGACGGATGCGAGCTATGTTTTTGAGATGGAAGCGTCAGGATTTTGCGATCGACTGGACATGAGGGGTGAAGGAGAGGTCGGAGTCAAAGAGAACACCTAGGCAGTGAGCCTGTGAGGTAGAGGTGATGGTGGCGCCATTAACTTGGAGGGAGGTAGACCCGGGAGTAGCAACACTTGAGGGAGGAAAGACCAGAAGTTCTGTTTTGGACAAAGTGATTAGGCTCTTTTCACCCGTGCAGGAGATCACTTTGTGTGATTATTTTAATGTGTATCTACAAATAAAATAATTCTTGAAGGATCCAGCTGCTGTCCTGATTCTGGAAAGGTCTCTAAGTCCTGAGATAAGAGGACTTATGCCAGCAAAGTTAGAGCAGGATTTTACTGCTCTACCATTGTGAGTGTTATTCATCCTTATTCTATTTCACATATTTACAGTACATACTACCCCATGTTTTTTTTCTTGTGCTTGTTTCACATATATCACCCCGAGGGGTAACCAGTGCCATTGTTGCATTTCCCAGCTACTATTTGTAAGTTTTAACTTTCTCTATAAATGTTCATGTGTTGCACATTGCACATTCACTTTATAATGTAGATATATCATATGGTATGATATTCTATGGTTTACACGTACTAAAGTGTTTTAAGGTTATAGCGCACCTTATATCTGGATTGTTTACTTTTAACATATTGGCTAATATGACCTAAACATTTTCATCTCTTTTATCAGTACTCCACCGTTTTCAGTTTAGCAAATAACCATCATGAGTGTTACATCATTGTTTTTTCTTCTCTGACTACAACTTGCTAACAATGTATCATTGTATGATAATGTAGGACTGAGACACAGAATATTTCCTGTTTAAATTTCCATTTCCATTCCGTTTTTACGGTTAAATATTACAGTGCGAATATGATAATGTAAACATGCAGATGATATGTTGCTTATAAAGAATATTTTCTCACGAATAAAAACATGAACATCTAACCATCTACGAAATGCTATTTCAACCTATTATTATTTTTTATATCATTGAAACTGGCATAATGTTAGAAAACGTACTACATTTGTTACTTTTTTTTTACTTTTTGTTTGGTTAAAATTCATAAAAACAAACCTATGCAATTTGGCACAGTTACCATGTTACAGTTTACCCTCTTTCATGTACATTTCTTCATGGAGGGAGTGGCAATAATCTCATCGCAGAGCATCACAGGATTACCTCAATACACCAGTTTTATTTGCAAGGATGATTATATCCCAAAGGGATTATAGACTGCAGGCTAAGCTGCAGCCCCTAGACTCACTAATGTCCCATTCACTGTACTAACATCTGTTTTTATCTGATTTATATATTTATTTTTCTCAATATTGTCACGCAGTATCAGGCATACCCAGACAAGCAAAATATAAAACAGTTTGTGAGGAAACACATTGACACAAAACATCATTGGTTCCTTTTTAGATGTATGATTTTAAATTGTTTTATTGATTGGGAAAATACACTATATTTAGAATAATTTTTGCTGTCTGTTTAGTGTAGGCGTTGGCAAACTACATCTCCCCTGATGCTTTTCCGGCATTATGCTATACATTAGGACTTTCAGCATCATTGGAATCCCCATAGGAAAACAAGTGAATAATGCTTTCCTATGGGAAAATCCTAATGCCGCACATGCGCATTAGGTCTCACCTGCCAGCCGACGTCAGTGGGAGAGGAGCGTGGGCGGAGCCAAGCCAGAGCTAAGGGACATTGGCGCTGGACTCAGTATGTGAAAGAAGGGGTTATAAACCCCTTCTGCACCAAGTGGTGGAGGGGGAAGTGGGGGGGGGGAGGGGAGGGGGGAGCCTTGACAGAGGGGGAAGCTATAGTGCCAGGAAAATGGGTTTGTTTTCCTGGCACTATAGTTTCCTTTTAATATTGTCTTATTTGGGAGTGCTTGGTTTACAGCTAATGTCACAATTGGCAGAATCTGTAGTCCAGCTCCCTCTAGTCTACCGTGCTTGCCAGAGTCCCTGCCTATTGCATTTTAATTGGCTAGTGGCCTCACATACGCCATTGCTAACTGACAAATGGGCTGACAGAGGATTGCTCACTAAAAAACAACCGGTAGTGAATTTGAAACCAGATTGCAAAATATAGGCAAGATAGACTAGCTGTGCTTTAGATTTTTTTCACAATACTTTTTTGTCTAAATTGCATAATGTAAATACTGTGTTTAAATCCTGCGTTGTGCATAGTTTTTTACTAAATAGATGCCTACATATAGTATATGTCAAAACTAAATCTAAACATATAAAACGTTTTCAGGATACGAAGACTGTCAAATAAACAATGCAACAATCAGACATTCTGTACAAGTGCGCAGACTTCTGCAAATATTTCTTATCATCAGTGTCACTTACTACACAAAAAACTACTAATATTTTTTTTTTTTTTTTTTTTAAACGCCGCAAATTGTGATATTACCTTATGAGTACTCTAGATAGTGTTCGCCTGTAAATCACAATTATATTGATTTCGTAGCTGGTTATCTTTTTTTAATCTCTACTTACCCAGGTCAGATGTTCTTGATAGAACCAGTTGAATAATTCCCAGAGTGTTATACATCACCACTCATGCCCCCAACAGAAAATCATAATATCACTTCACCTCATTATATATGATACCAGCAGACAAACACTGATCCTATCCACGGATTGATTCACTTATCCACATATGCTAAATTGACTGTGGAATTGCTATTTGTTATACTAATTGAGACCCATCTTGAAAATTATCCAATACTAATCCAACTTGGCTATCCAGGCCTATCCTTCTGTTTAGTTGCCAATGCACTGTTTAGCAAAAACATCATCATTAATCACCAAATTTTGCTGGGATGGACAAAATGGTGAAAATGACTGAAATCTGACCACAACAGCAAATGCCATATTTAGTAAACCCAAAAATGGTAGAATCTGCAGCAATCACCCGGATGCATTTGACGTCCAGACAAAAATTGGTGCTTTTGCATCCAAGTTCTTTACAATGTAAAAAAGATTCACAAAGCACCGATTTTTAACTGAATAGGGACGAAATGCATCAAGCAGGATGGACATTCTCAAATGATTTTTCATTTGCTTTTATGAAAGCAAGCAATAATTATAAGTAGTAATTTAGTACGATTTAGGTAAACTAGAAAAATGCAAAGTTGTTGCAGCTGACGTTTAATGTGGATAAGTGCAAGATAATGCATCTTGGACGTAATAACCTAAGGGCAGAGTACAGAATATTTGATAGAGTCCTAACCGCAACATCTGTGGTAAGGGATTTAGGGGTAATTATTTCAGATGACTTAAAGGTAGGCAGACAATGTAGTAGAGCAGCAGGAAAGGCTAGCAGAATGCTTGGTTGTACAGGGAGAGGTATTAGCAGTAGAAAGAGGGAAGTGCTCATGCCATTGTACAGAACACTGGTGAGACCTTACTTGGAGTAATCTACGCAGTACTGGAGACCGTATCTCCAGAAGGATATTGATACTTTAGAGAGAGTTCAGTTCAGAGAAGGGCTACTAAACTGGTTCATGGATTGCAGGATAAAACTTACAAGGAAAGGTTAAAGGAACTTAACACGTATAGCTTGGAGGAAAGACGAGCCAGGGGGGATATGATAGAAACATTTAAATACATAAAGGGAATCAACACAGTAAAGGAGGAGACTATATTTAAAAGAAGAAAAACTACCACAACAAGAGGACATAGTCTTAAATATGAGGGGCAAAGGTTTAAAAATAATACCAGGAAGTATAACTTTACTGAGAGGGTAGTGGATGCATGGAAAAGCCTTCCAGCTGAAGTGGTAGATGTTAACACAGTGAAGGAGTTTAAGCATGTGTGGGATAGGCATAAAGCTATCCTAACTATAAGATAAGGCCAGGGACTAATGAAAGTATTTAGAAATATTGGGCAGACTAGATGGGCCAAATGGTTCTTATCTGCCGTCACATTCTATGTTTCTATTAATTAAACAATGGGGGTTGGATATGCTGTTGGGAGGGTGGATAACAGCATGTCCAACCTCCATTGTTTAATTAATTAGATCCCCCTTCCACTAACCATGGGTGGTTGGGGGCTGGAGGGAGGACATTTGGACCTCCTCCTTTAATATCATAATGAGGATCCTCACCGCCCTTTAATATTATAGGCGAATACAGATACCTCTATCTTCTTGACAGTATGCATAGAGAAAACAAAATACAGATGAAAAACACACACACACACAAAATACAGTTTAAAATATTACAAGGTTACTTAAAATGATGTATCTTAGCAAACAAAAATGGGGATTCAGTCCACTATATAGCCATATCATGTTAAGTCCACTATGTGACTATGTCACAGCACCCCAATATTGGTGGGTT
This sequence comes from Pelobates fuscus, assembly GCF_036172605.1. Lineage (NCBI taxonomy): Eukaryota > Metazoa > Chordata > Amphibia > Anura > Pelobatidae > Pelobates > Pelobates fuscus. The sequence continues at coordinate 363,438,174 of NC_086318.1, forward strand.
CTACACTAATTTTAACATCTCAGACAAACGTGCTAACTGCAATACTTACTTCTTAAACGTCTTTCAGAAAGTCTCCTCAAATGTATGCTTTCTTGTGGTCAAGTCTAAAGGAACACATTTGATAGAGGGGTGAGATGCTCAACCAAAAAAGGAATCTGAACCTTATTATTTTATTTATTTATTACTGGTATTTATAAAGCTCCAAAAATTCCGTAGTGGAGAACGTACAATATACACAGACAAATACAAAAGGTAGAGAGGGAACTGCCCGTAAGCTGATAACTAGCCATTGAAGCTCTTTTATACAAAGTGCTTAGCTAGATAGCCTGTGAGCTTGCAATCTAAAGGATAAAGTGAGGATTTGAGACAAGAGGTAGCAGGGGGAATTTGGAAGTGATGGCTAAACGAAGTTAACAGAGAGTAGCTGCTATTGGTAAGATATAAAGGGAACAAACAGGTAACTTGGTGAGTATCTCAAACAGCTGGAGGAGCATGCTGTATATATGGGTTGGTGCTGAGAAAAATGCAGAGCTTCACTATTGTTGTTCCTCTTCCTGAAGAACAGAGATGGAGATGGAACAATTACATGAAGGTATTTACAGCCAGGAGGAGCAAAGGAAAGAGGGAGAGGGTGAGGGTAGAGTAACCATGTGTTCTATACAATTGAAACGTTTAGCAGCCAAATTCTATCACCCAAAATATTAATAACTGTTTGCATGAAGTATTGGTCAGAAACATTACATGACAATGATAAAAAACTGCATGCAGAGAAAATTACAGTGGCAAACTACAGGTACAATTGGTAACAATTCTATAGTAACACATGATAATATAGTAGCAATGTAAGAATAAATGAAGTGGAGTATCTTCCAAGCTTCAGTCAGTACCTGGAGGTTGTGGGAGTTCCTGCAAGATTTTAAATGCAGAGCTTAACTTGTGTTGTTCCTGTGAGGTGAGACCTAGAGGTTGTGGGAGTTGCTGCAAGATGTTAAATGCAGAGCTTCACTATTGTTGTTCCTGTGAGTGTGAGGTGAGTCCTGGAGGTTGTGGGAGTTACTGTAGGATGTTAAATGCAGAGCTTCACTATTCTTGTTCCTATGAATGTGAGGTGAGGCCTGGAAGTTGTGGTAGTTGCTGCAAGATGTTTAATGCAGAGTTTCACTATTGTTGTTCCTGTGAATGTGAGGTGAGGACTGGAAGTTGTGGGAGTTGCTGCTAGATGTTAAATGCAGAGTTTCACTATTGTTGTTCCTGTGAGTGTGAGGTGAGTCCTGGAGGTTGTGGGAGTTACTGCAAGATGTTAAATGCAGAGCTTCACTATTGTTGTTCCTGTGAATGTGAGGTGAGTCCTGGAGGTTGTGGGAGTTGCTGCAAGATGTTAAATGCAGAGCTTCACTATTCTTGTTCCTATGAATGTGAGGTGAGGTCTGGAGGTTGTGGGAGTTGCTGCAAGATGTTAAATGCAGAGCTTCACTATTGTTGTTCCTGTGAATGTGAGGTGAGGCCACCTTAATCTGTATCTGTATAAATGTTGGTCCTAATGGTTGCACCACTTCTGAGAAATGCATATTTCGAGTGTGCCCCCAATTCCCAAGGGAGGGACAAGCTGAACTGTTTTACGATTTTGAAGTGTTCCTTTTATTGATTTTACTGAAAACTTTAATTCTGGGCAATGAGTTCACACACCGAGATAAAAGCAGAAATGATTCGTTTTCAGCAAACGCATGGTCAGTTTTCTTCTCTTTCCCAAATTTCTCTCTCATGTCTGTGCTATGACACTGGGGTTTATTGACTAAAAGTTGAATTGAAAATTTAATTTAATAATAGTCACGTTGGGATTATAGCTGAGATGGAGCATTTATACAAAACTGGCATCGTTTGACCAAATTTAGCAATTTTGGTTTTCAGTCCCCTACAGTTAGGTGTTTGGTGTTTGAACCTCTTTTTGATTGCAGTGAAGCAGGTATTTTAATACACTTTATAGTAGTGGTAGGCGTAATATTTTCCAATGATCATTATTCCATGTTTATATATACACACTATCTCCACAGAGATACAAAGTTCTTTCTTTTTAAGTCTACATTTGTAGGACAGAATAATCCATATATATATCACTGTAGGGGATAATACAATTATAGTATGATCACATGAAATGATGGATGCTGGGATTATAATAAATAACGTTCACTAGCAGACTGTAGAAGGATAACTGATGGAAAACCAATAATGTCAGTATGAGTGACATTATAGAATATTGTGTCTCTTCGCTGATAGTGCATAGATCTGCTACAGGAAGTCTTCAAATGAGAGATAATAAACTAGGAGGATTTTATGACTTCCTCGGAATGTGTCACTTAACCGCGCATTTGTAGAAAAGTGTCTAAATATAAATGTAGTTACAGAGGCAATGGAAAGTACTAACAAAAGACAATGGAATAGTCCAAGATTTAAAAAAATAAGAATACATGGTATTTCTGTTATAATAGATCACACATTCATGCGCAACATACATACAACACTTGAATATATGTCCTTTAAAAAACACTAAATAACAATAGTATAAAGGCAACACTTTCTTACCTGTCTGACTCTTAAAGAGTTACGCAGCATTGAGCACAACTGTTTGTTTTACTATGGAGTCAATGTCTATGAAATATTGCACAATGACTTTGTCTACTATTACATTTGCTTACATTATAGAAAATTAACCGTTATCCCTCCTTCACTGTTGGAGAGACAATCCATGATGCTAGGCTGATCATACATAAAAAGAATATTGTGTGAATTGTACAGCAGATTGAGAGTTACCTACATGCGGTCCACAACCTCTAATGACCATGCTGAAGGAACAATGGGTGGCTATTTCACTTTTTCCTCCGATGCTGCAAATTTATTTTTGTCAAGTCTACTCAATTATATTTTTCTGCTATTTTACTTTCCAGATTTTTGCATTGCCCACAAGGCAACAATTTTTTTTTCTTTTTTTAAAATAAGACACGATTCTGTTTCTTTGCATACAAAAAATAGACAATGTTTCATATGGGATTTATGTTAAAGATGGTTATGGTTTATGTTTAAAGATGGTTAAGAAAACTGTCAATTAACAAATTACAGTTGATTACAGCCTGCCTTATAAAACATTGCATTGTTTTTTTACATATTATAACTGCAGATGTAAAAAACAAGACTAAATAACAATTTACTACTTAGTGTATAAACGTCACTAGATTCAGCAATTAATAAAGTTCTCCAGTTGAGGTTAAATGGAAACTACAGTGCTAGGTAAACAAAGTTGTTTTCCTAGCACTATAGCTGCCTATAGTGCCCCCCTCCCTCGCGCACCTCCCCCCTTTTGATACAGGAAGGGTTAAAAAATATTTTGTCACTTACTTTATTCCAGCACCGATGTATAATGCTTTCCTATGGGATTTTGGGTGATGCTGTATGTCCTCATGCATAGCGTGAGGACGTCCAGCGTCGGTTAGGCGACCAAAAGTCGCCTAACCACTTGGAAGTCCCTCTAGTGGATGGAGTTAACCCTGCAATGCAATTATTAAAAACTGTAATAAGTAGAATTGCAGGGCTAAGGGGCATGAGACACTACACCCAGACCACTTCAATGTGCCTATAGTGTCCCTTTAACCTCTATGCACACTGAATAACATGCTGGGTCAGTCGCAAAAATATCTAAAAAATGAGTGAATGATTCAACACTATTGGGGGACATTTATCAAAGTGTCCTAAAAAGTGCTAGTAACATTTTGTCATTGTTAAAGTGTTCTAAAAGCGATATAAAAAGCAACCGTTTTCATCCTAATTAAGTCTGCTAGTTTTTTGCATGGATTTTCATTTCATAAAACTGCACTATTTAGAGTGGTGGAAAAAAAGAGAAGTAAAACAGAACACTTGTGGAATGATTGATAAAAGCACTGCATTGTCGAACAAATGGTAATTAGGATACAAATAAACCAAGAAAAACGTAAAGAACCAAAAGTTCTATGTCCCTGTGTAGCATCCGTGCACACAGCCCCCTGTTCACCAAAAAACAGGGGGGAGGGTGGTAGCGGGTGCCACACCGGAACGAGTGTACCAAAATGAGACTCCAGATGTCTCAAAGGGGCTTAACCCCAGGTGAAAAACAGAACAACGACAATTAAATATGCAAAGCAGTCTCAGTGTAAGAGTGAGACTGCTTGCATAATCTGGAAAATCTATACAGCGCGGTAGAGTCAAAAATCCAAGATCTGACTGTCAAAATAATATGGTCAAAATACCCCTATCGGGGGGGCGTGGCCTGACCGCACATGGAGTAGGACGCAAGACACTCGAGCTCCTAGGCCCCAACCCGCAAAAGCCTCGCCAAATAGCAAATACGTCGCCAAAAATGGGGAAAACTAAACGCCCAGCCACCCCAGGCCTGGCCCCGGCTGCACAGCCCCGGCATCAGCCCGGCCCCATGGACGAATTCGTCTCTACACCCCGAGGCCTACACGGCACTCAAGACCACGACATCATGGCGCCTACCTCTCCTGGCTCCGAGAGCATGACAGACTCGCCGCCGGAACCCAATGACGCAGTGACACTCACCCAAATCTCTGCGAACCTGGCGGCTATCTCCGCGGCCATGCTCACCCGCGCAGACAAGGCCGAAATGGTGTCTGAACTCCGGTCGATCATCCAGCAGGAAATAACCGCGGTGAGAAGCGACCTCTCTGCACTGGAACAACGTGTAGACGACCTGGAGGTTGAACGCCTGCAGGCAGAGCAACACCGCCAAGCGACGGATCTGGCGGCCACCAGACAGGGCAATCTCATCCTCGACCTCAGGAGACAGGCGGAAGACCTTGACAACAGGGGACGCCGAAACAATATTCGGATCCGTGGTATCCCTGAGGCGTATGGGGAGAACCCCCATGACATTCTCAAGAGCCTGTTCTCCCAACTCCTGGGCCCTGAAGCACCGCCGGACTTTGGCATAGAGAGAGCACACAGAGCTCTGCGCTCCCTCAGACGTGATGGCCTACCCAGGGATGTCATCTGTTGCCTCTTATCCTTCCCACTCAAGGAATCCATTATGAGAGCCGCCAGAGCACACCACGAGATCCCGTTCATGGACACCAGGGTCTCGTTATATCAAGACCTCTCCACGCTCACGCTGGACGCCCGCCGAGCCCTGAGGCCTATTACACGCCTTCTCCAAGAAAAATGGATCCCTTACAAATGGGGGTTTCCGTTCAGTTTGCAGGCAAGGACAGACAACCACTGGCATAGTATTAGATGGCCCAACGACGTACCACACTTCCTGCGAGCCACAGGTCTACCACAGGTACCCATCCCGAACTGGATATTCGAGGGCCCACCTGCTAGAGCTACAGGCCCCAACGTACCCAACCGCAACCTCCTGGTATCCCAAGACCGCGGAACGCAGCAGCTCAGAGGCGGCCCGGTAAGCCCAGTAGAATAGAGGATGCCGCTAGCCCACAGCCCACCCGCAGGTACACCACCGTGACTCTTGAAAGCCCGAAGGCTACTCGCAGACCCAGGGGTATGTACTTTTGCTGCCACTTACACACAACCCCCCCAGGATCACCACACAGTAAGGGGCCCTGGGACTATGCAAGCAGGCCTGGTTGAGGTAACATGGGGCCCACGTACCACAACCTCACCCAGCGGGTGGCCGAGGGAAGGGGCTTGTTCTGGGGAACTTTGGGGCGGGGGGTTTTAAGGGCGGGAATCCGGGACAATACACTCACTGCAACGATGCTGCCTCACACGGACACACTTAGAAACGAGGAGTTGGCCCCCACTTGCCGAGTACATTCACGGAGAAATCGTGGCTGTCGGGGCAGGTGATGGGGGATGGGAACAGATGGGCAGCGGGATTTGGGTGGTGGGAATGGGAGAGGGTTCCCTGTGCCCAAAAGCGACCCAGGCGGTCTGACCGCGACCTAACACGTGCTCGCAGCAAAAAAGGGGAAGTGATGATGAGCGGGAGATAATCTGGGCCAGGATTTGACTGTAAAACACCACTGCCCCAGTATCCTACAACAAGTTACTGCCTGAGGCACGCGAATGTTTACGCTGTCCAGCCTGCCGCACAGAGAACGCCCCACACCCGCAGCAACTGGCACCTCCCGGCCATGCCTAAGGCGACCGGTAGGAGGCCCGGTTGGGGCGACTGGGGGGCGAAACAGGCAGTGGTAGGGGTGATGTTAATTGTATATGGTCTACGGATTACAGTATTATTCCTATGTACACGGATAACTTTAACTGATCATTGCAACCTTAATGTTTATGTTATGTAGCGACTGCCCTACGACAGGTAACAGTGCCACATGCCCAAGCCTACCTACGGGAGGCGCCCCCCCCCCCCCCCACCCGACAGCATCAACCACAGGGGACCTGACCTGGATAGTCTGACCGCTACCTAATACAAGCTCGCAACAAAAATCGGGAGGTGGTGGGGAGTCGGGCGTAACCTGAGCTAGGATCAGGCCAATAGGCTTTACTGCTTTGATTGTACATTTAGATCCTGCCCGCAGCTTCTGACTGTTAAATCTGCTTAGCCCACCTCACGGAGGGCGCCCCACACCTGCAGCAACTAGCGACTCCCGACCACACCACCAATGACCGTAGGAGTGCCCGATTGGGGCGTCTGGGGGGAGGAATAGGACGCGGTAAGGGTGGTGTAAGCTATATAAAGTACTCGATATACAAGGTAATTGTTAAGATGTTGTAAAGCAATAATTGTCGACTGTGTATTTACTGAATGATTCATGTACCAACGGCCCTACGTAACGCTACAATGACGCATGCCCACCCACACTCATGAAGGGCACCCCCCCCCGTCTAAAGCCACCGACCCCAGTTGTCTACAACCCACAAGTGGTAGAAAACGCGCAGACCACAATGTCCAACCCATGAGCACCTGGCTCACCAACACGTAGGTCGCCCTCCCCCTTGCTACTGCCCACATAGGTTGACATTGGCAGTGGTATTATATGTCGCAAGCCACATACCCCGCTTATGCAAGTGAAACGCCTAACTGACGCCCCCATCCCGGACCCGCCTTAGCTGGCGGTGACACTACCAAAACCCGGGACCCCCCCCGACACTCCCGCTCCTGGCTAGCCTTAAGGGACTCCATTTCAACCCGGACCATCCAGCCCCCCCACCCGAACATGGCAAACCAATGCACCACACCACCCCTTCATTCAGAGTGAAGGAACATGAAACCCCACTAACACATACACAAATAGCATAAGGGAGCACGACTCGCGGGTTGGGAGCCAACAGGGGCAGAGACAAGGACTCTGACAACCGTACCTACATTATTGTGACGGGAAACCACTTGTCACCCCACGCAATAGATCTCCCGTGTAGATAAGAACGGGGCTCACTGGATAGGGTATCCTACCCCCAGTAGCGCATACTCACCCGCTCCGAGATCGACATTGCCTGCTACGGCACCCACCTACCCGCATTACCCTCCCCTTACCCGGACTAACCTCCTACCGACCCTCCCTCCCCCCTCTTTCGAACCGGACCTCGGGCCACGTCTCCACTCCCCCCCCCCGAAAGGGCAGGATGGCCATACGACCGGCCGGTCTCAAGTATTGGACCAATAACGTCCGGGGTCTAAACTCCCCAGAACGGAGAGCGCGCCTCCTCCGACAGCTATGGTCGGAGAGGGTAAGCATTGCGTTCTTGCAGGAGACCCACCTCAGGGGCGAAGGGGCCCCGAAATTGGGAAATAACCGCTTTCCCCAAACCTACTACTCGAACCACCCAGACTCAAAGAAGGCTGGTGTGGCGATACTTATCTCCCACACGGTACCGTTCCACTGCATAGCACAGCAGACGGACCCGAGTGGAAGATTTTTGTTCCTCAAAGGCACGATAGCCGACCACGTATATACCTTTGCCTCTCTGTATAGCCCGAATAAGAAACAGCATACGTTCCTGAGCAAAACGTTGGCCAAGCTAGAGAAATTCAGAGAGGGACTTCTCGTGGTGGCTGGGGACTTTAACCTCCCTCTTGACCCAAGCCTTGACACCTCTAGAGGGACCAGCACAATCCCTGTGCACTGCATCCGAACAACACTACGCTTGTTACACAGGCTGGGCCTGGTAGACTGCTGGAGGGCGAGACACCCTGATAACCGCGACTACACCTACTACTCGGCGGTACAACAAAAACTATAGCCGCATAGACTATATCTTCATATCCCAAGGTTACCTGACTACCCTACTTGATTCGCACATCGGGTTGCTCGACCACTCAGACCATGCCCCGGTACATGCCACAACAACCTCCCCGCTCTGTAAGCCAAGTGAACGACAGTGGAAGCTAAACGAAAGCCTGTTGAACGACATAGGGTTCACCGACAAAGCCGCCCACACACTCAAACAATATTTTGACACCAACGACACGCCTGACATCGACCCACTGACTCTATGGGAGGCCCACAAATGTGTCATCCGTGGACACTTCATATCAGAATGCACCCAACGTAAGAGAGACAAGACAAGACACATGACTGAACTGACTACACGCATAGCCGCACTAGAACTACACCACAAACGTACACTAGATGATGCCACATACCTACAACTCACGGAGGCTCGCAGAGAACTAAATGACATTCTCACTAAAGGGCTTCATCTGACCTTCCGGAAGTCGGACAGGTTCTACTACGAACACTCGAACAAAAGTGGGCGAATGCTAGCCAAATTACTGAAGGAAAAACGCCTGAAACAACATATCCACAAAATACGAACCAGGAACCAAGATATCACCAGGCTCCCAGTGGGCATACAGGAAGCCTTCCGGGACTTTTACGCAGACCTGTACGATCAAACCCAGGATAAGAGGGGGACCGCAGCCCCACAGCACCAGAAAACAATCACGGATTACCTGAACCAGCATGTAGCTCGCACAATATCCCCTGAACTAGCAACCGAACTGGAACAACCCCTGACACTGGAGGAACTGGCGGCGGCCTTGAAACAATCCAAGCCCCACAAAGCGCCGGGACCGGATGGCCTCCCACTTACATATATCACCACCTTCAAAGACATCCTGCTCCCGAGGATCCTGACAGGACTTAATTCCATTAGCTCGGGGGGACGGTTCCCCACAGACACTCTCGCCGCAACGGTGACGGTCATCCCTAAGGAAGGCAAGGACCCGGCCTGCTGCGCCAGCTACCGGCCGATCTCACTCCTGAATGCGGACCTGAAGCTCTTCGCGAAGGCACTTGCACTTCGGCTCATGCGGACCCTCCCGGACTTGGTCCATCCCGACCAGGTCGGTTTTATACCAGGACGCGAAGCAAGGGACAACACCATCAGGGCCCTCAACATCATACACCATGCTAGACGAGCCGGGAAGGAGTTGATACTCCTATCCACCGATGCCGAGAAGGCTTTCGACCGAGTGGACTGGACCTATTTAGCAGAAACCCTACGACACATGGGCTTTGGCCCTACGTTGCGGGCCTGGGTCGCAGCACTATACACCACCCCAACGGCCCGCATACGCATCAACGGAGCCCTGACAAAACCTTTCCCCATACATAACGGCACCAGACAGGGTTGTCCCCTATCCCCCCTCCTGTTTGCCCTCTCTCTGGAGCCCTTTCTGGAGGCGGTCAGACGGGATGGGGGAATTACGGGGCACTCCCTGGGGGAGATTGACCACCGAGTAGCAGCATACGCTGACGATATGCTGTTTTTTATGGAACAGCCAAGGACCTCCATCCCGAACCTACTGGAAGCCTTTCGGAAATATAACATGGTGTCCAACCTAAAACTTAATTTAAGCAAATCTGAAGCTATGCCGGTGACTAACTCCCCCACACAGATGCAGCAACTCATCACACAATTCCCGTTCAAACTCTGCAAAGACAAACTCCGATACCTAGGAGTATGGCTGACTAATGACCTCACCCTCCTATACTGGGAGAACTACCTCCCGATTCTGGCAGCACTACAGAAGGACCTCCACAACTGGACATCACGATACATATCGTGGTTTGGCCGCATCAGCGCGGTCAAGATGAACGTACTTCCCCGCCTCTTATATATGTTCCAGACCATCCCGATCCCAGTACCGAGAGCTTTCTTCCAATCAACGAATACGGCGATCAGGAACTTTGTGTGGAATCACAAACCTACCAGGATCCGCAGGTCGACTCTGGAACGACCCAAAGGTGAGGGAGGAGCGGGACTCCCCTCAATACACACGTACTACCAAGCCACCCATTTACAAAGATTAGTCGACTGGCATGCCAACCCTAGCCCAAAACAATGGGTGCATATGGAGATATACCAGGCCCGCGGAACGATACCGTCTAGACTTTGGCTGGGGAGCTCCACATATGCAGAGCTCCGAAGAGGTAATCCGGTAACTGATGCCATGCTACGCGTGTGGTGTTCTGTACGATTCGCCAAACGCCTGACGTCCTCACCTAGCCCACTCACCCCCATCACACACAACCCTGATCTGGCAGGAGGACTACACCCCTCCGCTTTGAGGAACTTTCAAGCATCTGACTGGGAATACATACACAAGTGGAGCACCGCACACACGCTCAGGCCGCAAACAGACTTACACGCACAAGACAGACCATCCCAATTAGACAACTTCCACTACTACCAGATCAAAAGCTATTACACGACACTTACAGGAAAGGGACACTTGCACAGACCGCTGACAAGTTTAGAAACCATATGCACAGCCAGGCAACACCTCTCTCACGGGGTGTCACAACTGTACGCCACCCTCATGACTAACGAAGGCAGACCCCCACTGAGATTCACGACTAAATGGGAGAGGGACACGGGGACCACGCTCACAGACCAGGAATGGACAAAAATCTTCCTATTAACACACAAGGGATCCATCTCCTCGAAGTACCAGGAGACAAATTACAAACTGCTAACATACTGGTACAGAACCCCCGACACACTACGACACATACATGATGCAATCCCCAGCAATTGTTGGAGATGTGGTGAGGGCACCGGCACCGGAATACATATCTGGTGGTCATGCCCACTCATCACACCATACTGGCGGATGATAAACAAAAAGGTCAGGGACATCACCGGAGCCGACATACCACTCCAGCCACTGGCGATGCTCCTTAACCATACGACACTACCCACAGCAGTCTACCGGAAAAGTCTAACGATGCAATTGCTCACAGCCGCAAAATCACTCATCCCGACACTCTGGAAACAAACGGTAACGCCCACCTTCCAGCAATGGGTGGCCAGAGTGGAGGACATATACAATATGGAGATAATGACCGCCTCCCTGCAGGGACGTTCTGACAAATGCGCTCAAACCTGGCACCCTTGGAGGGAGTTTGTCTCTAGGGGGATTGGAGACGGGCCCGGGACCACATAATGACCTAACCCCAATCCCACCGTGAAAGACAGTCGACACCACCCAACTGACCCAACAACCCCCACTCCCGCAGACCTGACACAGCCACATACTCTTCTGGAACAATCCCACTACCCGACACACGTACACACAGAGATAAAGACGGACTACACAAGACGTCCCTCGCATCGCTAAGTCACAAAACATAACGTCGGTACTATCGATAGTAACTAAGACACCAACACACAAATTAAGCACACACACACACACAGTTCAGACTACCTACTACACCACACCCACGCTCCCCAACACACCGTGCTACTACCCAACTACTGATGATGGTACCCCAGTCAAGAGGGTAACTCAGTTGCCCTGCCCCTATTTTACTGAAAGCCAGTACACAATTACCTACCCACAGTCGCCCAAGCTGTAACTGCGCAATGTTCATTGTTTGCCACTGTTAACATGTACTGATAACCCTGACCAGAGCTGGTTCACAACTATCTACCCACAAGTCGCACGGACTGTACCTGCGCGATGCTCACTGACAGCTTACATCGCCATATATTGTTGACCCTGTTCAGAACCTGCATACAACCTCCTACTCATAAGCCGCTTAGGCTGTACCTGCGCAATGATACTTGTTTACCTCTGTCACCATGTATTGTTAACCATGCTCAGAGAACGATTACAACTGCCTACTCATTACCCACTTAGGCTGTACCTGCGCAATGTTTTTTCTGTTTGCCTTTGTTACCATGCACTGTTGACTTTGATCAGAAACTGTACAACACATAAAATGACAAAAATGATAAAATAAAGATTGTCAAAAAAAATAAAAAAATACCCCTATCAAATGAAGTATATACAGGTAATCCTACAATCCCTTGCCAATCCAGAGTGCCATAGCTAAGGAGATAATTATGCTTAATCAGTATCCTCACTCAGCCCTAATAATAAGCTTTATTGTAATCTGCTATAGGGGTATGAGTGTCAAAAAGCTAAGCCTCCGTCTTCTAGACACCCTAGGAAATGTCAATGTTAGAATAAATATATGCTCAAAAATTGAGCCATGTCCATTGCAGAGAGAGAGAGATAGAGATTAGCAGAGAAAATGAAGCATCAGTCAAAAACAGACTGATAGTTATAATTAAGAAAGCCTCTCTCCCTGTAAAACTAACTAGACAGGCAAAGGAAAGAAAATAAGAAAATAAATTAAATAGTGATCATGGTGCTACAAACACCAGTGCCCAGTGCAGGAAAGAACGCCCAACGTACGTTTCGGTGCTTAGGAGATGCACCTTCGTCAGGGGCCAACATAAGACTGATAGGGAGTCTCTTAAATACCCAAATGACAGAAAACCTGAATACCTTCTGGCCAATGACGTGTGGGGGTGTGTGTGCACAGCTGAATGTGATATCCTGATAATCAGACTTCAACAGCTTCAAGCACCTATTGCCGTGGTGATTGTACACGAGTCCGAAGACGGTCACATGACCCTCTGTGCCGCGCGTCACGTGACGCCCGTCACGTGACGTCAATGCCACCTGACGTATCGGTCACGTGATACGTCTTACACTACCCTATGTGGGCGTGGCTAAAACGTCATCCCCACTTCGCTCCACCCATCATATTACCATGGGCAGACCGAAAAACGTCCGAGCAGAGCTGAAATATCTATAAACAAGGACCGGCCAGAAATGCCCATCATGTGAATATGTGCCAATATATACACATGTCCATACCTAACCAGAGACCTATAAGGAGTATGTCAATGTAATATAATAAATAGAGTATCCGGTCTCTAAAGGATGCCTAAGGTAAAGTGTACAGTAGGTAATAATGATAATGCAGAGGTACATATATATAAGGATGTAAGAGAGATAGAAACAAGTCTATATAAATGTAAGATAACATAGGTAGAAATGTCCAAAGCAGTGGTATATCCAACCCATATGTACCCCTTACTATATTTAATATATCCAATATAAACAATATGCTAGTGATTCCCTAAGGCATTTAGAAGAGGCATTGGGAGATGTGATCGGCCAGCTACAAGCCAAGGCAAATATATAGAGGTATAGATATTATGGATATTATAGAGATAATACATCCATCTTCTTATACCAGGTGGCCTTCTAGGTATGGTGGTCATTCTGTGGCATTCATGTCAGAGTGATATAGAAAAGTGATCCAATATAATATAAAAGAAAAATAAATAAATTATACTATTATTATGTACACATAATGAAACAAAACACACGCTCTATTTACAAATTTACAAGTATATCAGGCCAATTGAAAGTGTCTAACCCAGTACACATGTACATACTAAACGTACAAGGGACGGGGACGCAGGTACGTCAATATTTCTCTACGGTGTCAAAAGTCTGAGATGAAAGGTGTATATGAGAAACCCTCATTTAAGCCAGAGGGAGACAGGGTTTTAAGCTTATAAATCCAGAAACTCTCTCTTTGGAGTAGCTTCTTGTCCAGATCACCACCTCTTGGTCCCAGTGTAACCCTCTCAATGCCACTAAATCTGATCCCTTCAGGTGAACCATCGTGGTACAGTTTCAAATGTTTAGAGACTGGAGTGTCAATTTGTCTTCTGGGGTTAACCGAGTTGACATGTTCCCGTATTCTGAGTTTGAAGGGCCGGAAAGTTTTTCCCACATATAGTTTTTTACAAGAGCAGGAGAGCAGATATATAAGGCCCTTGGACTGACAGTTAAAAAAGTTTTTTACTCTGAATTCCTGTGTTCCTAGGGAGTCTGAGAATGTTTTAGAGGGTCTACGGATAAAGCGGCACGCCTTACATTTCCCGCATTGATATGTCCCTACAACTGGGGACTTTAGCCATGATGTTTTCTGCGGTGCGCTTTTTAAGTGGCTAGGGACCAACATATCCTTAATATTGCGTCCCCTTCTTGCTGTCACCGAGGCCTTAGATGTAATTACCTTGTGTAGATGTGGGTCCTGATGCAGAAGGGGCCAAAATCTATCCAAGATTTGCATAATTTGGTGCCAGCCGGCATCGAAATTCCCTATGCATCTTATAACTTCCTGTGTTGCCCCTGAGTTATGTTCACCCAACAGGTCCTTACGGTCCGACAAAAGAGCCAGTTTATATGCATTCTTTAAGCATCTATTCGGGTATCCCTTTTGTTTGAATTGGTGTTGTAATGCCTTGGCTTTTAGTTTAAAGTCGTCAAGGGTAGAACAGTTGCGTCTAAGGCGCAAGTCCTGACCAGTTGGGATCCCTTTCTTTAGGGAGGGGGGGTGGTGGCTTGTCCAATTCAGTAAGTTATTGGTTGCCGTTGGTTTGCGAAACAGGGTAGAGGCGAGGAGCCCTTCGTCTGTTAGTGAAATGGTGAGATCTAGAAAGTTAATTCTATTACCGCCAATTTCACTTGTCAGTTTTAAATTAATGTTATTGGAATTGAGAATGTGAACGAATTCCAAAAACAGATCAGAGGTATCTGTCCATATGATTAATACATCATCGATGTATCTTTTCCATATGTTGATGTGCTTTGTGTATTTTACCATATGTTCAGTGAATACCATTGTGGTCTCCCACCACCCCAGGTGAAGGTTGGCATATGATGGGGCACAAGCCGTCCCCATCGCCGAACCCCTCACCTGGTGGTAGTATTTTCCCTGAAAGGTAAACATAAAATAAAATAATAAATAAACAAATAAACCAACCAATGGAAATAAACCAACAAAATAAACCAACCAATGGAAAAAAGACAACAAATTCAATCAACTGCACTATAAATTTTCGGAAAATGAAATGTAAAAGTTTCAACGACACTTTGATATATTTCCACCATAATTTTATAATAATTGCAGCATATCAGCATGTGATATCCAGGACTAGAGCTTTTAACATTACACACTTATCCATAATTTCCCAGAGTCCAATCACTGTCTCTTAATGTGTGTAGCTTATAATGGGTTACACAGTGAGCAGGTAGGTTATGTGTCTCCTCATTTTCTGAATAAGAAAGAGTATTAAAGTTATAGTTAATGCCCCCACATTACCACCATGCCTTCAACCTCCCTGAAGAAGCGCTTATTCACTGTATACCCTTAAAACATGACAACTTTCTGGCATCTGTAATCATGACATTGCATTAACAGGCAGCACTAAAGGTACTGTAAGCAATTTATAGAAAATTATAATTGCATAATATTGAAGAGCAGAGAAGAAGGCATTTTAATTCATTCTCAAAATTACTAAGTTAAAAAAAAAAATGATTATGTCCTTCTACATGCATAGCAATTTCATGCAGAGACAGCCCTGTTTCTATTCCTTAGAACAGTGATGGAATGAATCATCAAAGAATTTAACCTAGAATTGTAGCTGTTGTGCGGTTTTAATTCCAGTGTTACATTTCTGCTAAGCTTTACACTTACATGTATCCCCTAGCACCTGAGGTCCCATTCAGAGAGATCACTACAATGGAATTTGTCCTTCTGCTTTAGATATATAATTATTGTCATTATTAGTATAAAATTAATCCAGATGTTACTCTCAACAATTAACTTCCATCCAAAAATCGATGGAATTGCAATCACTGCTACAGAGGTAGGAACTACAGCATGTGAAGAGAGCCTGGACCTCAAGAATCTAAGTAAGAGCTCAGTCACTTGAAAAGGGCTTGACCCTAAACAGTAAGATAGCGCTATAATCACTGACTCCTGGCACCATAATCACTGCAGTGGGCTGTAGTTTCCTTACATCAGATTTAAGTATCAGATTTACAAAGATTAATTGCTGGAAACTCTCTGTTTAGTGTGGTTTTCTCCAAATGGCAGGTTTCAGTGATTTTTTTAGTCCTGTAGGATAATAGTGTTAAGATTTCAAAGTTGTATTTCATAGGAAGTTGTATCCTAACCCTACAGTGACTTCAGGCCCCCCACTCCCTCATGCCCCCTACCCCTTTCAGCACATTAAGGGTTTAAAAACCCTTTATTTACTTACCTGATTCAAGCGCCAATCTCCCTCAGCGCTGGATAGCGCTCCGCCTCCTCCGATGTCATCCAATGGGAAGATCTAATAGGCATGTGTGGCGAGTGCCGCACGCGCGTTAGGCCTTCCCCATAGAAAAGCATACCTTAATGCTGTCCTATGGGGTTTTCTATGACACTGGACATTTACATGCAGAGCGTGAGGATGTTTAGCATTGTTTCCTTGAAACTCTAGGCAGCTCCTCTAGTGACTGTCTGTTTTTTTTCACAAATAGTTCAATGTTTTACAATGCAGGAATAAAGAGGACAGGGACCCTGTACTCAGACCACTTCGATGAGATGAAATTGTCTGGCTGCCTATAGTGTCCCTTTAATAGCATCTTGTTCGCCACAATCAGTGCTTTTGAATGATATGCAGCACTCCATAAGTAAATGTTGCATAATACTAATTTAAATGATAGTATCTAATCCCCTTATAGTATTGATTAAAGGAGAGTTAAAACCCTAATTATATATTTTCTCCCAACATATTCCTTATGCATTGTTATATCTACCCATTGCTACCATGTTATATCAGGGGACGATAAACGATAGTAATAACAATGTTCAAATACAAATATGGTTGGCTAAAAATTATGTGGATATTTGCAGCTACAAAAATGTCAAAATCTTAAGAAGCACACATTTCATGTCCAAAAGTTTTAAAGTTTTAGATGCATTTCACAAACATTTTCAACAACCATTGACAGCAATCTTAAAGTTGATGCTTGGTGGGTTGTTGATTGATAGAAATAAAGTCTTCTGTTCCTCAGTTTTTGCTTTTTTTAGTTTGTCTGGGGCAAACATTCCAGACATCCAGCACCATATAAAGGAAATGCATCTTCATGAGATATCACCGTGAAGTGTAAAGGAGAACGACATAGATGAGTAATTCTGTTGTGCTTGTAGGTGAACTGACAGTTGCTGACAACCCAACGGAGGTAAAGGCAAACTGTTTAGGTTGAAGATGAGGCTCTACAATTTCAAATGCAATACATGTTGCAACTATACTTGTAGATTTGTTGTTTCCGAATTAATTAATTTGGTCTGAATGTGGGCTAATTGTCTGATTGTGTGACTTCCCTATTTCGGAACTGCCACATAGACTACTCACTAAACCAATCACTCGCACAGTGGACGAGCATGTTCGTTTTGATCCACAAGCTAGAGTTCTGCCCGTGTGACCATAAAAAAACATAATTAATGGGGAAAATAATTATTGATGTCTACAGGACAGCCACTAAATGTTCATTTTATTCATAGATCCAGTGAGAAAAGACCAATAGAGGGAACATTTTCAATTAGTCTGAATCATTTTCCAAAATCTTATTCGTTTCACACAATTCTGACAAGCAGAAAAATTGTATATTTTTGAACCAAGTAGTTTGACTGAAAAAAAAAATTCCACCTTGCACAAATTTAGTTGCAACAAGTTCAATATAGTGTTATGTCTAACATTGTACAAATATAACATCATAACATTGTACCAACAAGTGGAGAGTCTTTGTGATTGACAGTAGATTCATTCAACAAAGACCATCTTAATAAAGATCACAAGATACCTGATATCTGTAAAAATCCAAATTACACATTAATCTAGTGATTGATTCTCTTTGGTTCTCTCTGATGAAATTGATCATCACCTACTTCACAACCTGCTCTATCCATGATGTATCTTTTCCCTTGATCATGTCATGCCATCATGTATTGTGCCAACTGGACAATGTGGATTGTAGGACTTCATTCTACTCCCTCCCTCTATCTTGTATTATGTCTTACAAAGCAACACACAATGTGTGCTTTTATTGCTGCCAACAGAAGTTGGTGAGTGACTTTTGGTTTGGAGTGGGCAAATATAAATAAACAAATAAAAATATATATATATTTTTTTTATAATTCTTTATTTTTTGTAGTGCATAGTTTTACATTCTGACTTGCAGAAACATTTCAAAAGATGGATTACGACAAGTCATGTATACTACTACAGTATGAAATGTCAAGAGAGGGCTGCACTTAGTTAAAAATATTTTTGCACATGACACACATATCTCTATGCAGATGTTCCTACTCCTAAGGAGTATGTGGAAGTGCATTTTAAAGATGAATGCTGTTTGGGATACCAGGTGTGACCTGCTCATTTCATATTGTGGTCCCATTAAACACCACCAGGGACATCATATATATTCATCATAGTCTGTTAGCCTGCTAAACCCCACGTACCACAATCCATTTGGAACTATCCCAATAGGTCAGCCCAGGCATCAAGTACATTGGAATTGGAGGACAAGTTTCATGCAGAAACACACACAGTACTAGACTAACAAAAACTTCACAATTCCTGCCTTCTTGTAACGATAATATACCCCAACACGCAGGATTCAGCTAAACAGAAGACAACACAGAGGGGAGATATGTCTACCGGACCTTAGAGTGGCCGGACTCGAAGTATATAGGAGAAGTACAGAGTCAGGAGCGATCCGAGGTCAAGGGCACAAAGAGACAGCGTAAACTAGGACTAGCCGGGGTCTGGTACACAGTAAACAGCAAGCCGGCAAACAGAACAGATAAGGATAAAGAGATAACGTAGTCAGAAAACAAAGCCAAGGTCAAGAACGAAGGAACACAACTAAAGACAACAAGCGCTAAAGGGAACTGAAACAGAAACCACGATAGGGCAAGGAACCAAGGGAAAAAGGTGAGTATAAATAGCTAAACAACTATTTTGATTGGTCCCTGTCATCTCCACGCCCCCAAAAGGTAAGTGTATGGGGAGTGTGGCATGACAGGGACCAATGGGAGGCCTTTTCCAATTTAGGCTCCCACTGTCCCTTTAAGAGCGCGCCCGAGACCCGCGGCGCGCTCTTAGAGTCAGGCGGAACACGTGACCGCTTCTCGCGGTCACTGCCCGCCTTCCTGTTCCTGCCTTCGGATGAGCCGCGCGCGGCTCGTGCAGCAGCAGGACCGCGCGCGGCTCGAACAGAGGACCCCGGCCGGCCCCTGGAAAGGGTAAGTACCGCTACACTTCTGCCTCATTCCTACATTACTGTGCCAAAAGACATATCAGTTCAGATCCTGCTATTTTAATCTTCAAAATAATGTTTGGGGTTGCAGCCTTCAACTCCTGTCTGCTAGTGGCATAGAGGACAATTGTTTCTTTGACCCCTTGTCAGCCCCTTCATGGTCATTAATTACAGTAATCCATCTGATGAGAAAGTGCACCTTTTTGAAAACAGTATATGTGTGAATTACCTGTCTATTAGTATGTCTGTCTTCCTGCCTGTCTATCTATCCATCTAACTAAATCTTTATTTAAAAAAAAATGAATTTTGTTTATTTATTCTTTTTTAATATTAGAAAAAATATATTTTTCTAATTCAGCTTTTTTGACCTTAAATTTGAAATTCACATAGAATTCTCACCTTAGTAAATGACCCTGTAGGAGTTGTACTTCAGCTGTGAATGATACATATTTAAAAAAAGGTTTATATTCTCTCTAAAATCAAGTGAGTGTTATTTTGCTTGGAGCATACTTAAAGGGGAACGTTCCATAGTTTTTAATACTATCCTTACTATTATTAGCCATTAGCCATATATTAAACAATTGTATATTTGTGAGGTGTACAATTAAGGTAAAATAGGAAAACCTAATGTCTATATCCACCAAGTGGAGGCTTCCATCTTAGCTCCCTATCAATCACCGTTACAAGCTCTGCCCTTTGTACCTGGTAGTCAACATAGAGAAAGCATACAGTAGGGAGATGAAAAAAAACAAGGTTTCTATTTTTCCTCTTCATTTACAATGTTTGTACTGGCTTCGCCTTTTTTGAACTGGACTATGGCGCGGTTCGTTAAATCTTTAATATAATTGTAAAAGAAAATGGAGCATCTCATGAAAAAAAGGTTAACACGAGTTATAGGTTATTTTTAGTTTGCTATTCAATTATGTAAATTCTAGAGAAGTGTCAGCTCTCATTTAATCTGTGCTGATTAGCTTCGGCAGTGCTTTCTTGAGATGTCAGAACCATGGCAATCTAATGCAGATTCCATAACCTCATGTCAAAGTAACTCTCTTAGTTGGGCAGAGTTAACACAGCTTCCACAACAGGTTGTCACTTGGTGGTGCTACCGCTCTGACCAAAAAGGGGGTGGAAGTGTTGCTAAGCCAGTTGGGGTGATGTCTGTGCTCCACAAAAGCTGTGAATGTCACAATATTTGACTCAAGATCTTGTTCCCAGCATGAAAAGTCTGGGCGTGAGGGACAATATTCTCATCCTAGAAACACTCTGACACTTCCTTCTTTGTTTTTGTTTTTAGCAGAGGAACGTGATATTAAATAGTTTCATGCCTGTTTTTTTACTCTCTGATGGAAACATGAAGAAATAGAAGGGAAACATGCAGAAATACCGAATTTCTTCACACCAGACTAGAGACAGTATGGAAGGCGGGGTTTACAAATGTCCTCTTACGTTTTGTGGGCAAAAACCACCCCCTGGCTCATTTAACTTCAAAACCGGCATCAATTAAACCCTCTACGTGTGCGGCCAGCGTTCGTACTGCCGAACGCCACGTGGCTGAGAAAACCGCGGCCATCTTTTTTCATACGAACAAAGGCAGCGGGACTTGGTCGTCGAGTGTCTGGAACTAAAATCGGACACTCGACTTCCCGAACACCGGTCTCAAACACACGAACGCTGGAACTATATGTACCGATTAGCTAGAAGAGCGAATGAGGGGAACAATCGCTGCTAGGAGCCAGGGGAATCTATTCGGTACTTTTGTTCATTTTCTCCGTTTATAAAGTGACCGGCAAAACCACCCAAATTGTGGAACTGTTTTGGGCAGACCACCCACGGTCAACTGGTCACAAAGGACTTCCATGGGTTTTGAGAACCCCTGAACCGATCTGGGTGAAATTTGAATATGTTGGTCACCCAGATCGGGGCTATCAGGGGACATATTATTTGTGGGGATACTCAGTGGTGTATCCTGGTTTTGTGCTGCCCTAGGTAGGACAAAACTCAGGCGCCCCCCCCCGCGCCACCCCCACCCAACCTTTCCCCCCGCCCCGCATTCTAAATACACACACACACACTCACTGACAGATATGCATACACTAGCTAACAGAAACACACACTCGCTAACAGAAACACACACACTAACAGACACACTCACACTCAGTAACAGACAAACACGCTCACTAACAGACACACACTAACAGACACACACTAACAGACACACACTCACAGGCAAACACACACACTAACAGACACACACAGTCAGACACACACACACACACTCACTAACAGACACACACACTCACAGGCAAACACACTAACAGACACACACACTCACAGAAACACACTCACAGAAACACACTCACAGAAACACACTAACAGAAACACACTGACAGAAACACACTAACAGAAACACACTAACAGAAACACACTAACAGAAACACACTCTAACAGAAACACACTCTAACAGAAACACACTCTAACAGAAACACACTCTAACAGACACAGACACACACTCTAACAGAAACACACACTAACAGACACACACACTAACAGACACACACACTCACAGACACACACACTCACAGACACACACTCACAGACACACACTAACAGACACACACTAACAGACACACACTAACAGACACAGACACACACTAACAGACACAGACACACACTCACTCACCCACATTAACACGTTTTTTAAAATGTATTTAAAACACCCCCGGTCTCAAAACACACGAACGCTGGAACTATATGTACCGATTAGCTAGAAGAGCGAATGAGGGGAACAATCGCTGCTAGGAGCCAGGGGAATCTATTCGGTACTTTTGTTCATTTTCTCCGTTTATAAAGTGACCGGCAAAACCACCCAAATTGTGGAACTGTTTTGGGCAGACCACCCACGGTCAACTGGTCACAAAGGACTTCCATGGGTTTTGAGAACCCCTGAACCGATCTGGGTGAAATTTGAATATGTTGGTCACCCAGATCGGGGCTATCAGGGGACATATTATTTGTGGGGATACTCAGTGGTGTATCCTGGTTTTGTGCTGCCCTAGGCAGGACAAAACTCAGGCGCCCCCCCCCCGCGCCACCCCCACCCAACCTTTCCCCCCGCCCCGCATTCTAAATACACACACACACACACACTCACTGACAGATATGCATACACTAGCTAACAGAAACACACACTCGCTAACAGAAACACACACACTAACAGACACACTCACACTCAGTAACAGACAAACACGCTCACTAACAGACACACACTAACAGACACACACTAACAGACACACACTAACAGACACACACTCACAGGCAAACACACTAACAGACACACACAGTCAGACACACACACACACACACTCACTAACAGACACACACACTCACAGGCAAACACACTAACAGACACACACACTCACAGAAACACACTCACAGAAACACACTAACAGAAACACACTCTAACAGAAACACACTCTAACAGACACACACTCTAACAGACACACACTCTAACAGACACACACTCTAACAGACACACACTCTAACAGAAACACACACTAACAGACACACACACTAACAGACACACACACTAACAGACACACACACTCACAGACACACACACTCACAGACACACACACTCACAGACACACACACTCACAGACACACACTCACAGACACACACTAACAGACACACACTAACAGACACACACTAACAGACACACATTAACAGACACACACTAACAGACACAGACACACACTAACAGACACAGACACACACTCACTCACCCACATTAACACGTTTTTTAAAATGTATTTAAAACACCCCCCCCCAGCCTCCTTACCTTTGGGGAAAAGGGGGGGGGGGTGTCTCTTCCTCCCTGGTGGTCCAGCAGCACTGGCGGGCGGGCAGCTGGCGAGGGAGCACTTCCTCTGAGCTGTCTGCTCAGGTCCCTCGCGCGCCTCAGAGTGAGGCTGGGAACCGGAATATGACGTCATATTCCGGTTCCGAGCCTCACTCTGCGGCACGCGAGGGAGCTGAGCAGACAGCTCAGAGGAAGTGCTCCCTCGCCAGCCGCCCACCAGCGCCGCCCAGCAGCCCGCCGGCATCCCAGCATGTCTGTTAGCCGCAAGGCTAACAAGACATTTGCCTTGGGCATTTGCGGGCGGCTTTTTTTGCCGCCCCCTGGAAAATGCCGCCCAAGGCAAATGCCTTGTTTGCCTCGTGGCTAATACGCCCCTGGGGATACTCCATGTATAAAGGGGTGTTTGGGAAAACAGTTATTTTTCTACCTGGAGATAATCAAGTTATTACTTTATCAAACTTGATTATCTCCAGGGCTAGGGGAGGGAATTATGTGTTTGTGCTGGGTGTGCTTTATGTTTTTACTGTACGGGATTGGTTACATGTTGTCCCTCCCTGTGGGATGTCCCCTTGCATGGGGACTTGCATAAAATTCTGTGTGTGTGAATTAAAGCCAGTTCATCTTGTATCCTAATTCTTGACTTCGGCTGTTATTTGGAATTCGTATGCTTTACTAAGGGAATTATCTTGTGAAGCTATTGCTATTTCGTATGGATTTAGTTCATTGCAACTACCGTATGGAGAGCTATATATACTAGGCTCTGGCGGTTCGGGAGGAAACTACCGAAGGAGGTTTAAATACACTTGGATTCCTTACATCTGGTGTCGGCAATCGTGCGCCGCGTCATGAAAAGGGACGTGCCCATAGCAACCGGCGTCCTCGAGGCTGAAAGATCGGGCCGGCGGATCAGAAGAGGTGATCCCTTCGCTTGCTGACGCTGCCGATCAGCGGACCTCCAGGGTAAGTAAAGTATTCTTGACACTTGCAGCCCTTGGTATACAACACTGAGGTTCCTGAGGAGGACTTACACAAGGGACTGCTACATGGTACACAACACTGAGGTTCCTGAGAAATTACACAGGGGACTGCTACAGAGGAGTTCATTTTGGAGGATACCTCATCCCAGTGAGGTGTGCGCAGGAGATACCTTTCTGTCGCTCTGGACACTTGTTGATGGGATGTAACCATCCTAACTCTTTCGCTGTAGATATCTATATATGCAACTATTTATAACACGCTGACCCTGAAACATAACCTCCACAGGGACCCAAATAGACAGGGTTATATCAGATCATGCCAAACTCAGTTCAGACTGTCACCCTGTGGTTTGCAGCAAAATAAGAGAAGAGGGTAGGTCTTTCTTTGAGGCAATGTTCCTCTTAGTCCATGAGTTGTTCTTGGCTCTAAAATTCAGGAAACAAACAAACCTTTCCAGATGGTACTGAACCCCAAAGCAGATACATAGGTTTGACTAGGGTGTCCCGGACATATGTTGGCAGCACTGTGGAGGGGTCGGATCACTGATGCACGTATTGTGGAGCTGCCCATTGATAGCTCCATACTGGTAAATAATACACAAGGAGCTGACTAAAGATACAGGTGACTCCACTCTTTATACAGGAATGTATGTTGCTGATTATACGACAGTCTCTCTCTCTCTCTACTTTCATAAATAGGACCTTATGGCTGAAATGTTATATCATTGTTTTGTCTTTTGGACCATAATAAAATACCTGACTTTTCACCCTGCGCCATGTAGCATGTGGCTCTATACTTTAGGCTCTACAAACAAAAAGAGTATTACTAGACACCTGCTAAATGTTTCAAAGCCCTCTTTCCGATAAACTAGGAACAACAAGTGGTGCCCATGTTTAAGGAGTGGTGGTCCAGAGTGGATAACATTTATGAGACAGTGGGACTCCAGGGTAGGTCCAAAAACTGAACCCAATGTGGATGACCTGGCTAGAGTATATATCTAAAACCCTGATTTAAGCCTGAATTAGATCCTCTACAGTGTTACTGTAATTTCTTTTTTTTTTTCTCTCTCATCCTTACAGTTTTCTATTTTCTAATTCATGTAACCAAAAAATATTTTTGAAAATAAAGATTGTCAAAAAACAAACAGAAAAAAATGGTAGCTCCAACCAGTGAGCTGACCTCTATGTGGTGTAAGTGATAGTTTAAAAAATAATAATAGAATTAGGGATTTTGTACAGCACCCTGTCAAATCCAGGTGTTGGATAACATGAGTGTGGCAGAGATAATGTATCTAATTTAAATTGCACTCTATGCTCTGCTTGTATTGCAGATTACTGTGTTTTGCTCAAATGTATTATTAGCCAGTGTGGTTAGTGGCAGTTCTACATGTTAACTATTTTATGAGAACATATGTCATTTAGAATCTGATTCAGAATTTTTATTTTCAATTTAATGCCTGGAAAAAAAAAGTTTTATTTAAACTAAAGAAACTATATCTTTGATGTTTTCCAGATTTTACATTTCCAATCTTAGTAAATTTTATGCTATCCCTCTACATTTTTAGTATCTTTAATAATGAATTACACTATGCTATTAACTATTACTCGTTATTCATGAGACAGTGATTAATGAGGTCCTTGGACAGTAATTTCATCAATGCTAATTAACTGAGCACAAGTGATGGAATTAATTCACTCAAGTGCTGTATCAGGAAGACAACCCATGCAGTTAGAACTCGTAGGGAATTGTTAAATAATGGTGTAATAGCAGGGCCGGTGCAAGGATATTTGCCACCCTAGGCAAACAAAAATTTGCCGCACCCGACCCCCCTACTCATATGATCTGCCATATGAGCCAACTCCAGTGCTGCACGCAGTGTCTTTTCTCTGAAAAGGCAGTATGTTTACAATAAAAAGCCTGCAGGGACAGGCTATAAACACCAGAATCACTACATCAAGCTGTATATGGTTCTGGTGACTACAGTGTCCCTTTAATGTGAGGTAAATTGGGGATTAGTGCCACTACTAATATACTGGATTGCCTGCTTACCACCAGATGAGGACAAGTGTATGATGATGGGCTCAGGCTGCAGTCTGGCTCCACTGGTCTGGTGTTAAAACAGACTGTCTGGAGGCAGTGCTCACAAAAACAACAAACAGGAAGCAGCTCCATTTTTTGGGACCCCCAGGTCCCACCAATAAGTCCACCTACTTGGCCCACACATGAGTTCGCTCACAGGGAGAGGAGTGTATGTATGTAGGGGATGTGTTGTGTGTTATTGTAGAGGATATAATGTGTATGTGTTCTTATGAAATGTAATGTATAGGGATACCAGTTTGTGTAAGGGCTGTAGTGGGTGTGTATAGGGCATGTAGTGTGTGTTTGTGTGTAAAGAATGCCGTGTGTGTGTATGTGTGTGTGTGTGTGTGTGTGTAAGGGGTGCATTATGTCAGTGTTTCCCAACCCAGTCCTCAAGGCACACCTACCAGTCCAGGATTTAAGGATTACCCAGTTTTGTCTAAGGTGTTTTTTCTTTTTTTTCTAAAAACACCTTAGACAAAACTGGGTAATCCTTAAATCCTGGACTGGTAGGTGTGCCTTGAGGACTGGGTTGGGAAACACTGCATTATGTGAACGTGTTTGTATGTGTAAGGGATGCAAGGTGTGTTTCTGTGTCTGTTTGTAATGCAGTGTGTGTGCCTGTAAGGGATGCATTGTGTTCTTATGTGCAAGGGCTGCATTGTGTGTGTGTGTGTGTGTGTGTTTGTGAGGTAAGCATTGCTTGTGTGTAAGTGATGCATTGTGTGTGTGTAATGGATGCATTTTGTGTTTCTGTGTGTGTAAGGAAGAATAGTGTGCTTCTGTGTGAGTGTAGGATGCATTGTATGTTTCAGTGTGTATGTGTGAGTAGGGATGCATTCTGTGCATCTGTGTTTCTGTGTATGTGTAAGGATGCATTGTGTATGTGTGTAGTGTGAAAGAGAGGGTTTGTGGGGTAGGATAGGGGCTGTGAGGAGAGTAGCTCTTTATTTTTATTATTATATTTATTTTGTTAATACATTTTTTTTGTATATTGTTTCTTTACGTTTTGTGTATTACACTCCCCTTTAGTGTATATCTTACAAACCCCTTGTGTGTCTCTTATTCCCCCTCTTTGTATGTCTCATACATCCTCCCAACCCCTTTGTGTGTCTTACTCCCTCAAGCCCCTTTGTGTCTTACTCTTCCCAGCTCCTTGGTGTGTCTCTTTTCCCCACAGGGGGGAGGGGGTGGAGGTACAGTGGCAGGAGGTAGGAGGGGTGGAGGGGCAGTAACAGGGGAAGGGGGGGAGCAACAGGGGGTAGGTGGGTGGAGGGGCAGTAACAGGGGGTAGGGAGGTAGTAACAGGGGGTAGGTGGGTGGAGGGGCAGTACCGGGGGTTGAGAGGTAGTAACAGAGGGTAGGGGTATAGAGAGGCAGTGACAGGGGTTAATGGGTGGAGGGGCAGTGATAGGTGGTAGGGGGAGGGACAGTAACTGGGGGTAGGGGGGTAGTAACAGAGGGTAGAGGGGTGGAGGGACAGCGACAGGGGGTAGGGGGTGGAGGGTGGAGGGGCTGTGACAGGGGGAGGGGGTTCATAAATACCTTCCCTGGTGGTCCTGTGGGCGCCCTCTCTTCCTGTTGCTCCGGCTCTCTGGTCTGCAGCTCTGCCATGAGTAAGCTGCAGACCACATGGTAAATCTCGCAATCTCCAGTTAGAGCACTGCCGTGGACATATGTATTGTTTTACTAGAGCCTAAAGCTCACCTCCCCTACCTGTGCCAAAAATAACATGTTGATAAAAGTTATTACAAAATTATATTTCACAAAAACCTCTCCGTGCAAATAAGAAAATTCCCATTCAAAAGAATAAAAAAATGTACCAAAAACAGCAGAGAGAAATCACATTATATATATATACACACATAACTTACTACATCTATCAAATAATCAACATCATAACTCATATTTATCAATTCAACATCACGTCTAGATAAGTTTTAGATAAAAATACCTACTAAAGTGCATATAGCAATGGTTGGTGCAGACATCATATTCTGCAATCAGGGAACCCTATTTAAGACACCTGTGTCTACTTGTTCATAATGTTAACATTTGATCTCATGAAATCCCAACTCACCCCAGATTCTCACTGCTCTCGATGCTAGGAATACTTCCATGTAACCAGCAACACTCCAGAGAGATAAATGGGAAGGGCTAGAAGACTACAGGTATACTGCACAAAGAAGAATCTATTAAAATTAGAAGTCAAAATTCATTGTGTTAAAAGACATGCATTGATTCTGGAAGAAAAACAGAAGACAATGATAAAAAATGCCTCCAACTCATATGGTAGCCACGGCAACCCAAAACATTTAACATTTTACTTGATCAAAGTTGTGAGTATTGCCTGCATTACCAATGAACCTTCATTAGAACATTCCAAGTGAGCATGGCTAGCTACAAGTGTGACAATATGACTCTACTGACCTTTCTAAAATACTTGGCACCAAGACAAGCCATTATAAACAAAACAATAAGGTCGGAGAATAAAATCCCAATGACATTATCATCTAGAAGGACCTGTATTTTATGAAACAACTGTATTTCCAGTATGATATCTCTGAGATGGTCTTTTATATTTGTATCAAACAAACTTAGATTAACCTCTCTCTTCACTTTATGGCCAAAATGTAACCTTTACCAAGAAATGTCAAGCGCACTGTAATAGTTATCAGATGATTACTTTTGATGATCTGGATGAGAACAATAGTTGAAGGTGAAATAAATATCATTCAGAGCCCGCAAAAGGATTTTCCTCGGGAAATATTTTATCTTCTGAACAACAAGAATTGGAAACAGATATTAAAGACGGAAAAAGGAAATCACTCAAAGAAGTATCCTTAGGATTTATTGTGTTTTAATAACTACAAGATTTACAGGTGACATAGATTACTCAATATTTCCAGGAATAGGCATTCTTCACAAGCAAGTTTCTCAACTAATTCCAATGTTCCAGATATCTTTTACTATTCTTTATTTAAAGAAATTATGATCAAAACTATTAGTCTGTTATCAATTATTTCAAGCGGTTTATTTTCAACAAATTGCAGTCCAAAATATTTTAAATGGATAAAAACAATGTTTTTCTAATTTTTGCAAAAGCGATACTAATGCTATATAACTCTTCATTTAGTGAATAACACAAATGTTATTAATTTTTGTGTTTCTATCTTTATGAAATACAAATTTTTCATGGCTGGGAGGGTTGACAGTGCTTCTCTAACAGCTGCTGATCGCGGTCTTATAAAGAACAATACTTACAATACAAGCCAATAATCAAGACTATAGATTTTAGTTAATACAAATTAAAGTTGTAATGGACCTTTAAGTATTTGTAGGTAAAATATTTCACTAATGAATTCCTTAAAGGGTTGCTCTGAGCACATTACCAATACAGCACACTGTAGTGGTTATGGTGCCAGGAGTTTCCTTGGACTTCTCTACTGTCCTGTAATTATGAGTATCTAGCTGCTACAATAGAAGATGTGTAATCCTCATTAAAATACACATAAATTATACAAATCAATAGTAAAACACAGTGGAGCGCTATTTTACCCATAATGTGCAAATATGATAGTGATATAAAAAGGGGATAAAACACATAGCTTTTTTTTTGTATATTTAAAATACAGAAATACAAACCATAGTGTAAAACGTTCAAACTATGTGATTAGAAAATAAATTTAATGGAACACTCACATGTTCTAGAGCTAAAAATTCTAGCTCTGAATTTTAGTCTGTTAGGGCGACCACTCTCCTCTTCTACACAGCAATTGAAGAGAATATCCTCTGTCCTTCCCAGATTTTGGCAAATAGTCTTCGAATAAAGAAAGATATAACATAGTTTAATACAGCTTTAATAGAATATAAAATATTTTGTAAAGCTACTATACTCACAAAGCTGGAGCCACTTGTCTTAATGTAGGGGCTCTGAATGGGTTAGGACCATACCATCTTCGTTATGAATACAGGATGACCAGTACTAAAAAGTATATATTTTATTAGATAAAAAAAAACAAATAAATAAAATGATTAATATAACTATTGTATATTAAGACATAAAGTCCTTATTCAAGTCTCAGAAATATGTTTTGTCGTTTATGGCTTCCTCAGGTGTGGCTACCATTTGTGATTTCCTCTTGGTCAGTGTCTAGTGTGTATGATTAGATTTTTTTTAGTAAAAAAAAAAGGAAACGGGGGGTACCCCCAGAACATGCATTTCTCAGTAGTGGTGCTGCCGTAGAGATCAAATTTTAAAAATGACCACTATAGGCACCTATATTCAGCTTAATGAAGTGGTCTGGGTGCCAGGTCCATCTAGGATTAACCCTGCCGGCTGTAAACATACCAGTTTTAGAGAAACTGCTATGTTTACATATGGGTTAATCCAGCCTCTAGTGGCTGTCTCACAGTGAAAAGACACCAGCATCCATAGGAAAGCATTGAGAATGCTTTCCTATGGACTGGCTGAATGCGCGCACGGCTCTTGCCGCGCATGCGCATTCAGCCGATGATGACCGAAGGAGGAGGAGAGTCCCCAGCACCAGGGGAGCCCGGCGCTGGAGAAAGGTAAGTGATTAACCCCCTTCCTCCCCCTTCAGCCCTCAGGGCACTATAGTGCCAGGAGAACGAGTTTGTTTTCCTGGCACTATAGTGGTCCTTTAAGGACCAGCGCATACACAAAAACACAGTCTTCCATTTTACGAGGCTACTTAAAATCATCTATCTCAGTTCCACCATAATAATATATCACCTACTGATATTGGAGTACTACTGATAGTGGTGGGCATAACACAGGATGGCCATATGGTGGAACTGAATGCCCATATTTGTTTGCTTAGATAGGTGTTTTTAAGTAGCATTGTAAAATTTAAGACTGGGTTTTGTGTGTGCACTGTTACTTAATCTGTATTTTGTATAGATTTTTTAGTAAGCATGAATATGTAAAAAAAATGTGTTTTTACATACATTTATTGGGATAGTGCATTAGTTGTGGGGCTTCTCTGTGTCAACTCATTTTCTGGGCATGACTTAAAATTGTGTTAAACATTTTATGTAATGTTCACATTGCTTTATGTTTTGTCGCAGTGCGAGAAAGAACTTAGAATCTTTTGATCTATCACTATATTGGTGCAACTTCTTTGACTAATGTTTTCAGAACTCCAACTGAGAATGGCAAAGCACACTCTCAACCGCTGCATTGAAATATTTTTTTAAACCCTCTATGTGGAGCACGCCAGTTTTACCTGATTTTAAGAGGGAGGCCCCACTGTGGTTTTGGGGATCGTATACCCACTGCGCTTCCCCTCTGGTTACTTTAGACTCCAAATTTACAGCATGTGATATTATAATGAAATCTGCCTTATGGAGTAGTTGATAAAAATAGGCTTTTGAGTTTTATGCAGGGTTTTTAAATTCATGTCAATATGTTGAGATGAAGAAAGGTACTAATTGGCAGGAATAGTGACATCTATCATCACGAGGTTTAAGTTGTTGAGATCTTTGGGTCGTGTGGTTAAGCCCTATGTATGAGAGGTCAAGTCGAATACTATCAGGACAAAGCTGTAAATAATTGCTACACAATGAGTTGTGAGAGTGCAGATAGGACTTCTTTGTCAAATGCTTTAACAAATCAGTGAAGTGAAACTACGGTACAGGTAGACAGATGTAATTGATCATCTGTAAATAATGAATCAGGTTCAGAGAGACAGGTGATACTTTCTGCTGTAGGTCAGGATATGAATAGGCTAATTGGTGTCTGGATGTAAATACTGATGTAGGAGGTTCTAGCCTTTATTATACAAAGTACTAGTAAAAACATTGGGTGGTATGCTCATCGTCAAAGGTTGGGTTGCAGTTTCATAGTGTAAGGACATGAAGGGGTGCTGCCCTGACACAGCACTGTCCCTTTAAGTGTGGGAACCAACTTAGCAGAGAAATAATTCTAGGACACGATAAATGGAGTAATAAAGAAAATGTATTAAGGCAAACCAAAAGGATATAGATATATATACAAAACATGACAATGCCACAAATATATAAATATATACAATAACCCAATATATACAATAGAGCAGGCAGAGTCCACGATAGTCCTAGGCAAAGGTAAAGGCTTAGTCAGGTTAGTGCAGCCACCAAGTACAAAATGAACATCAAGGGGCAAAGTCCTAAGCAGGTCACACAAAAATAATGCAGCAAGGTCAGAATCACTGGAGAAGGAGTCTAGACAGGAACACTGCAGGCGAACACTGGAACAGGAGGCACAGGACACAGGACCATAAGGACATCGGAACACCGGATCAGGAAACACAAGATACTCAGGATACTCAGGAGACAGGAAACAGGAGCCAGGAGCCAGGAGCCAGAATCACGGGAGCCAGGAAACAGCAGGTACAGGGTCAAGGATAGAGGATAATGATCTGACCAGGAGTGAGGGGAGAAACCAGAATATATAGGTGCTAAACAAGGGCCAGGTGTAGTACCTAACGAAAGGAAATGAGAAACAGTGCCAAACAGAAAGAGTGGTGAGTGTGAGTACTGCACGAGGGCATATTGACTAAGGAGTGTCGTGACAGTACCCCCCCCCCTCAAGGAGCGACTCCCGGCGCTCCAAAACCCAAAGATCCCCCACGGGTGACAGAAGAAAATCAGGACCACCCAACCAGTAGAGGAAAACAAGGAGGAGGCTTAGGAGGAATGAGAGGTGGACAATCCCATGGGAGAAACCAACGAGGCAGAATAGAAACATACAAAAGCAAGGACTGTAGAGTAACATTTAGCAATAGAAGGGCAGACACAGAAACAGAAGGTAAAGGCACATAAGATAAGAAACACTCCATACCAGTGACCGACAAATGTGTTAACCCACTAGATCTGGGACTATTGCTAGTAACCGGTTCATCACTCAGAAGTCCTGGGTCTGACTTGGTCTCTGGCTTGTGGGATCCTCGGAACAAAGACTGCGATGCAACTTCAGTCGAAGGGAGAACAGTCTCTGCGTAATCTTGGGTAGGCACCACTGGAACCAAACAAGGAGAATCCCCTAAATAAATAGGTACAGGATCAAGAACATTCTGCGAGCCTTCCTCCACAGACCGCAGATATGCATCAAGGAAGGGTTCCCCAAATTTCTCTTCTTCCCTTGTGAACTCAGCTCGAGGTAGTTCTTTATTTGCCGTAGATAGACTTTCAACTGAAGGCAAGTCTTCATTTAACACTTGCTGGAGTTCAGGTGGAGTGATAGACATCATGGTAACTGAAATGTCATAGAAGGAGCTTCCTTCATCATGGGAACAGGTACCTCCTTGTTCGGTTACACTCCTTTCCTTTGGCGTTTGGTTAAGCGGCTGATCCATCACGGGTTTGTCACGTTGCACCCAGTTTGAGTCTTTGTCTTCTATTTGGAGATAACTGTCTTTACTTGGCGACAACTCATTTTCCACAGTTGCGGTTGGGAGAGGGGTGCCAATCTTCAAACCCCCAGAGGTAGACGGGTTAAAATTGGAATCATCAAGCCTCCCCACATCAACGTCATGAGCTGCCTTTGGCACAATAGCCTCTTCTTCCACTGGTTGTTCTGAAGTTTTCACCTTTGGTTCTTCAGCCTTCTCAGCCAGTGTCTTGAAAGAAGTAGGTCGTTTACCACGTCTCTTACGTGGTGACTTTTTGACAGGAGATTCACCTTCAACGAGATTGGTCCCCAATTTCGATGGTCCAGCCTTGTCGTCACTTGCATCACCCGGAGCACATGTTATAGGTGACTCTTCTAGTTCGGATGCATTGTCCTTTGTGGGACAGGCCTTCAGATCAGATCCCGTTACCTGGTTAAGGTCACTGGTGGTCTCCTCAATTGGCACGGTGAGGTAGGAATTCGTATCTCTGGTTGCAGACTCAGGGGAGTCTGTTTCTGCTTCGTGGTTGGGCAGAGTTTGCTTGAGACTTTCTCTGACCAGACATGTACCCTCTTGAACGGTGTTGAGATCGTTCATCTTGGTAGCCGGTAGCTTCACCTTGGGAATAGGCGAGTGGATCTTGCAGAAAAGAGATGGTAATATATGGGTACTATGTGTCTCTGGTACTGAGACAACATTAGGAAACTGCGTACTGGTACTACCTTCCCATTCAGACTGCTCGTCCTCTAAAGCTGCTATGCAACGAGCACCCAGTTCATCAAAGACTTGGTCCATGAGGGGATCGCCAGTGCTGTATAACCCCTCAACATCTTCGTCTTTTGTTTGGGCAGGAAGGCATTCAGCTTTAATTTCCAGAGGGACTTCGGTTTTGCAGTCGAGAGGACCAACAAGCCATTTTCCCAAGTCAGAGTCAGGAGGATTTGTTATGCTATGTACATCAGAAAAGGGAATACCATCATTATTATAAGGCATAAAGACAGTCATTCTTTCTTGTACAAGATCAATAATAAATTGCACTTCAGGTAACAAGGCAACAAGATTATTGTGCATTACTCTCACTTGTCTCTGCAAATATGATAAAGATTTTTTATGTGATATCTCTTTAAGAGACATACGGATAAGTGTATACACCCTACTTATCACAGGAGGCTCTCTCAACCATATATCGCAATTAGGTAACTGAAAAAGCAATGAATCACATATGTTTTTGTGAAAAGTTTGAAGTTCATAGATAAATCCACATAATACAGATTTCTGGATTTGACAGGAGACATCTATAATAGATAAGCATAAATTAGAGGCCTTTCCAATCTGCCGCTGAATTTTTCCTAACTGATTACAACAAGTCTCAATGAGAGCACACTCTTGCTGTGAATCAGCATGAATACCAACAAGGTTCTTCATTGTGATCCTAGACATTATACTCTGCCGGTTCCAAGTGGTCAGATCATTCTGCAAGTACATGAAGGGGTGCTGCCCTGCAACAGCACTGTCCCTTTAAGTGTGGGAACCAACTTAGCAGAGAAATAATTCTAGGACACGATAAATGGAGTAATAAAGAAAATGTATTAAGGCAAACCAAAAGGATATAGATATATAATTATATATAATATATACAAAACATGACAATGCCACAAATATATAAATATATACAATAACCCAATATATACAATAGAGCAGGCAGAGTCCACGATAGTCCTAGGCAAAGGTAAAGGCTTAGTCAGGTTAGTGCAGCCACCAAGTACAAAATGAACATCAAGGGGCAAAGTCCTAAGCAGGTCACACAAAAATAATGCAGCAAGGTCAGAATCACTGGAGAAGGAGTCTAGACAGGAACACTGCAGGCGAACACTGGAACAGGAGGCACAGGACACAGGACCATAAGGACATCGGAACACCGGATCAGGAAACACAAGATACTCAGGATACTCAGGATACTCAGGAGACAGGAAACAGGAGCCAGGAGCCAGAATCACGGGAGCCAGGAAACAGCAGGTACAGGGTCAAGGATAGAGGATAATGATCTGACCAGGAGTGAGGGGAGAAACCAGAATATATAGGTGCTAAACAAGGGCCAGGTGTAGTACCTAACGAAAGGAAATGAGAAACAGTGCCAAACAGAAAGAGTGGTGAGTGCGAGTACTGCACGAGGGCATATTGACTAAGGAGTGTCGTGACACATAGAAGGCCAATTGACTGGAAATACTGACGCTTCAAAAGTTTTCAGATTATGCGCCATGCTCTGAAAAAAACTATAGTAGGCAAGATAAGTAATACATAATTATCTTAAACATTGGCAGTCCAACAAAAAGAAATCAGTAAACCTTTAAGGCAAATAAAATTAATTGTAGTTACTTTGCATGTATGGGGAGGAGAACTGGGTCCATGATAGGAAGTCTTCTCAGTTGAGTTAAAAATTAGACTTGTCGACGTCCACACAAGCATGCATAGCACAACACACATAGTACCCAGAAGGTACACATAGCCTGGCACTTGATACACACATGAAATCATCCTGAGATCACGCACATGCGTAAGCTCCTGCACAGCATAACACCCTCATGTAATACAAAGGAGCATACCTCACATCCTACGCCTGTAGTACTAGCCTGTAGAAATCTAACCAGCTCCAGGTTTGTCTTCAAACATGATCATAATAAAAAAAAGTGCTAGCCAAACGCATTTCACAGTATAGCTTGACACTAACCCCAAACACTGAGAGTATACTCACTACTGTTGACTAAATGTAAACTGACGATCTCATGAAATGCTGAATGTAACTTGCTTGTACAACTGAGCACAGAAAAATAAAGAATTTAAAAATTAGACTTGTGTATGGCAAATAAATTTGAACAAGCTGAATCGCTCTTCGGTATTGCAGAATTTCGGCCATGCATCGGTTTGCCTCGTCTGAAGTTGACTAATGAAAAGAATTAAGGAAAACAAACAGACAAACCAAAAGGGCACGGAAATGGGACATGCGTTGCTGATATGTGCGTTTCCCCTCCCTCCCTAAATTTGGTTTATAGATCGAGTGAGAAAATGTAACCAATAGAGAGAAAATAGAGGAGCAGTAAAATAATACATTTATAAATATATATTGCATATTTAAAGTAAGTAGTGCAGCGCTAGAAGTGTGATATCAAATACAAGTAAAGTATACACTGTACACTTACCCCTCACAACAAACAGGGGATATCCATGTAAAATAAACAGAAAGAGTTATAAATAGGGTAATATTGTTTGCTATCAATTATTATTTGGTGAATTACATTGGGTGAAGAAAAAACTCACATTTTAAAGAGCCATTTATGGAAATACAGGCTCTAAACACTTTTGCGCCTGTGCCTTTAAGGTAGGTAACGACAACTAAATGGTGGAATTCGTTCCTCTTTTTTCAGCAAGTGGTTTATGTCCAAAGGGAACAAAAAAGAAGAAAAAAGAACTCTGGGTGCAGATTATACTTAGATACTGGTGCACAATATACAACAGTGGTCAGTGCTCACCTTTTAATGAGCCTTTTAATAACAGGCTCTAAGTATAAATGGTATGTGTGTCAATTTAATGGGATGACACTCCCCACAACTGGATCCAAAGAGAAAAATGGGAGGTAGAGGTAAGTATATTAAAATGAATTTGTTCAAGCATATAAAATAAAAATATATGTATGAAAAAGATAAAAACCTCTATGCCCACGAAGCACTCATGTTCGACACCATCATACCCAAAAGTGCCAGAACCACGGACGCACCCCTTCTTCTATGGCCCTCCAGCACAAGGGACAAAGACGTTAGGACTGACTAAGCGACCCACACTTACGTCTACATAAAAGACACACATAGCAGAACCTAACTACCAGTTTATAGCATGTTAAAATATAAAATACAGTGCAGACGCACATGATGTTATTATCCTTCAATAATTGTATATCAGACTTATTATTACGCAACAAATTGTTTATTGTATGGCTTATGCAACGCACTGCAAAAATAAAGAATAAAAAAAATAAAAAAAGATAAAAAAAACAATAAATACATCAAGCTCCTTCCTCTCCTGTCGTACCAAGACACGTTTCGCCTTTAATGTCGGCTTTCTCAATCGGTATACAGCTCTTTCCTCGATGTCCGGTTTTTAAATGTTGCCAATCCCCGCCTTTTTCGTGAAATTCGAGCGGGAAATCAGCTGTTTCTTCATTACAGCCGCATCTTAAAACTCAAAAGCCAATGGGCTACACATGGTTTTAACTCTGAGAAAACTGGTAACCTTGTTCTCTGCTATAGATATAAATATTTAAAGGAAGCCAGAAACTCACTTAAATGCTAATTTACATTCTGCTAGTTTAATTAGTTTGACTTTATACAATTTTTATTTTAATCTATGCCTGAACTTGGTAATGCAGTGGGTTCTAAACATTTATGCTTTATGTTCAAACTCTATCACTTTGATCTCCTCGCAAATAGTTTTCCAGCAATGCCTAATGGCAATGGAAAAATGAATTAGCCCAGGTTAATTTGTTTCTCCTTTACATGCAAGAACAATCCCCCTTGGGAAACAGTGCTGAGCTGAGATTTGTACTTGGATGGTAGTTTTTTAATTCATTCATACTTTTTATCGACAGGTGCAGCTTTGAAAAACATTCAGATAATTGACTTTGTGTCATTTACTAAGTGATAACTTTAATTGTCTTGCTGTAGTTGCTCACGCATTTAATGCATGTGTGTATACAAACACACAAAGCTTATTTATACACATAAACACACAAACATGACACACATAATGCTGATATAACTCCTGATCTTCAGTGTGGTTTTCTCAAAACAGCTGTGTTAAATAGTATGTCGACAGTTATCTCAAACGAATATTAACAGTTCTAAACTTGGAGGTAGTTTGCCATGTTAGTAGACTTTTATATGACTATATGCATGATTTATTAAACAAATAACGTGTAAAAGTGAATGGCAACACGTATCAACATTCTTTTGTTATGAATACGAATATTTTCTGTATGCAGAGAAAACAGCATGTACAATATGTTAGTATGAGGGAATAAAATTACAATTAATGTTTACAGAGTATGCAGAAATAAACATATATTTTAAGAACAAATCATAATCACCAACGGACTTTTTATGAAAAGTTATTTTAAAGTATTTAAAGTTGGTCATTTTGTTTACTTATAACTGTGTATGAAGCCAACTTACTGACTTATCCATACTAAAAATGCCAATTTTATGACACTGGGACAGTCCCTTTTTGGAAGGGTGTGATATAATGACAACCTGTCTTTCTACTCACAAAAAAAAAAAAAGTTACTTGCACACTATCCCAAATCTCTATGCACATTGAAATAACTGGAGGATTTTAGTATCACTCCAAGGGCCATTTAAGTGTAAGCTCACCTGCCACGTCAAGGCTAAACTTCTTAGGTGAGTCCTATACTAACAATTCACCTTGCTTCATTTAGCTTTGGTTAAAAAATCTCTAATGAGACAGAAGGGGGTATTTTTTCAAACCTCTACATACTTATTAACCCTTAATATGGAACGTGTGTGGTGAGCGGCAGCATTGTAACATGGCTGTGTAATACAAATGCAAATACAACACAAAATACACACTCCCACAACTCCTGGCAGCAATAACTATAGTACACATCAGTCCCAATACATACACTAAAAATTAAATAAAAGAGTTATTTGCACACTATCCCAAATCTCTATGCATAACCCCATGTGTTCCATATTAAGGGTTAATAAGTTTGTAGGGGTTGAGAAAAATACCCCTCTATATCTCATTAGAGATTTTTTTTACCTAAAGCTAAAAATAAGAAAGGTGAATTGTTAATATAGAACTCAGCTAAGAGGCTTGCTTTGACGTGGCAGGTGAGCTTACACTCAAGTGACAACTGGAGTGATATTAAAAAGCTTCAGTTGTTTTAAATGTGCATAGAGATCTGGGATAGTGCACAAGTAACTCTTTTCTTTGGTTTTTATTGTGTGTATTGGGGCTGATATGTACTATAGTCGTTGCAGAAGTAGTGGAAGTTTGAGCACAGGACTTATTTTTATACATTCCTTTCTACTCAGCCCAACAACTATCAAACATTTTAGTATAATCTGGATAAGCCTTTCAGTACTGTGCTACAGAAAATATATCTGATATATTTCTCCATCTTTTCCTCATGTATCTGTTCTGATTTAGTTTTTTGTTTTTTTTAATTCCTCCAACTTGCTCATATGCTGTTTCTCAATTTATGAATGGTTTTACAATATAGTCCCTATGCCATCTGACAAAAACTACATATAATACAAAACCAAATATAATTACATTTTTAATTAGATACTAAACAATCTCATAACAATTCTGAATAGTGGAAAAATGCAGCAACAGAAACTCAGCCTGAGCTAAACTGACTAAACCAAAGGAATTAATAGAATAAGACTATCCGTTATTCTTAAATTGCCCGAATGAATTTCAATTTGCAGCAAGCACTGAGGGAATCATTTCCAAATATTTGTTCATTCATTTTATGACTGTGATTTGATCATAAGTGGCCGAAACGAACAAATTTAGTTAATAAGTCAATGAATTCCAGACATAAAATTAATGAAATGACCGAATATTCGGAGTCCAATAGCTCAACAATTGGCAGGATGCAATTTTATTCAGACAATTAACAAATAGTGAATATTTGCACAAGTCGAGGGAATAATTTTTTCAGCCCCAACTAAACAGTTCTATGCATTCGTGACCCATTTAAGAACAGGAAGTGCATTCATTCGTGCTCATTCTGTCAATACATTTTGGAATGGGTTGCACTTGGTCTAACATAACAATTGTCACTTATTTGCACACCCTTCCATGACTCCTCTCCAATATTTCATAAAATTTGGGATCTTGGTCTTGTCCTGCTCTCCTGCATAGCCCTGGGCGACCCCATTTTTATGCTGTCATCTCTATGACTTATTATCCACTTTAACAATTACATAAACTCAATAAAGTTCTATAACTATTTTACAATGTTTTACACAGATTTCCTGATTTACTGAAAAATCAACTGAATGCTACTGAAAGATGCGTGAAATAAGATCAGTGAAAACAAAGTGGAAAATATATTTTTTATTCTATTACATTTTCAAATGGTAAATCTATTAATTCACTAAAATTTTCACTATTATTTAGCTACAAATAAAAATAAATCTATTACTATTATGTGCCGAACAAGTTGTATTATTAAAAGTTCACTAGTAAGATTATCTTGCTTAGCTTATCAATAATAAGGCAATTTTGGTAGGAATGCTCCCCATTTTTTTTAAACTTGGCATAAATTCTTTTTTTTTTCTCTCTTTGAGAGAAAAATGTTTTGGATCTTATAGTTATCAGTGTGGTGGCAATTATCTTAAGAGGACTATAGATATCTATTGTAGAACGTTTCAAAACTGTAAACAATTTCATTGAAGTAGGAGATAGAAGAAAATTATACTTTGTTCAGTATAGTACACCTTCTAGATATGTTGTAACACCCTAGACCTGTATTAGAAACACAGTGCAAATGTGCTCAATGTAGTCTTTTTATATATGATTATTATATTTTAATTTTTTTTTTATTTATTTTTTAATCTATTTTTAGAACAGAAGAGCAAAATATGTTGTAAGGGTAAAACCCTAAAATAACACGGTTAAAGCATTTTAAGAACATGGCAATTCAATAATATACTGAAATCTACAATGTGTCTGCCATATAACAAGTCAATAAGCAGATTAAGTTTAAAACAAGGTATTGATTCTGCAGGCAGCAGTTTTAGAAAAATAATGTACAAGAAAAGGTAATGTAAAAAACAGAGATTATTATAAGATCGAAAATAGCTATATCAAAGGGCAGCATAAGCCTAGATAAAAACTTCAATTTAAAAAAAAAATATCAAAGGAGGGCATCTTTGATTGTATCACCAGAGGTATTGGTTTAATCCGAGGCACCTAAACCGGCCAGTCCAATTTTACCATGACTCACATTTGCCCAAGACTGTTTTGTTTTTGTACAGCACTGTTGCACTTGTCATCAGTAAAACTGGATCAGGA
This sequence comes from Pelobates fuscus, assembly GCF_036172605.1. Lineage (NCBI taxonomy): Eukaryota > Metazoa > Chordata > Amphibia > Anura > Pelobatidae > Pelobates > Pelobates fuscus. The sequence continues at coordinate 363,480,017 of NC_086318.1, forward strand.
ATCTACGTGATTTTGTTTTGGAGAGGGGGCGCAGTGGAGTCGCAATGAAGTGATCCTTTAAAGTGATGTCATTAGTGATGTCATTAGGCTTTATGTTACTTGTTAAAGAATTGCATTTCAAATTTAAGACCATAGAATTTGAGGTAGAGGTTGTTTCTAAATTGATATAGTTAGACATGCACCGAGTTACATCCTTTAAAGGGAAGAGAGAAATGTATTTTGGTTAAATAGTCTTTGCCTATTCTAAGTTATCCTTTTTACCCAGGTTACTACAATTTTTGCATATCAATATAATGATCTAGCCATTTGAAGAACAGGTACAAAAAAATGTCATGGTGTAGATTTTCAGTACATTTTTATTGTGATACATATTTTATATTTATTAGATTTTCTATTTTTTTATAATACTTTTTCTGGACCACAGAAATACTTACGCATGTAGTTAAAGGAAGACTCCAAATACATAAAGCATTTCATTTTGCTCATTTGTGACAGTTTCTAAAATTGTTGATGTAAAAAAAAAAAAAACTGCACATTTATAATTGGGGGCAGAAAAAACTCCCTGACTGTCAGTCAGAAGGCTAGGCAGGGTTTTTTCCACTTTAATTAACTTGAAGGAGCTAATGGAAGAGTCAAGTGCCTGCCTTCCCAATTCTCAACGAGTTGTATTACAGCTTACGGAAAAGCATTGGAAAGCCGTGATGTTTTTTTATTTAGAACATTATTTTTAATGTATTCTGTTTAGAGTATGTTTGAATTAAAATTACCGGTAGATAATTGTAAATAAACTGTATGTTAACACTGTAAAAGTTGTTTAATTGTGGGTAACACGTTCTACAGAAGGTCACTAAAAATCTCAGTATCTACAGTGAAGGAGGCAGGGTAAAAAAAAACAAAATGTACCACACACAGGGTTGTTTATTCACTAAAGTGAGAACTCAACGTGATTTTAAAATTCAAGGTCAAAATCGATGGACTTAAATTTGAAATTCACTTAAAATTCTCAAATAATAAAAAGTCTGACTATAAGAAGTAAGCATGTTTATTTGGCTCAACATCACTGTAAAGGGCTTCCACTGCGCCTCCCCAAACAAAATCACTAGTAGATAACTAGTAGTAATCCCCGATGAAAACATGCAAACATTTATTTATGCATTTTTTTTCAATAGGGTATATCTAAAACACTGTAAGATATCTTGCCTGCAGCCTTTGCAAGCCCTCACCTTCTTATCCAGACCAGACTTTCTGTGGCTGTCCAATCACAGACTTCCCAATGCAGCTCAATAAGAAGTCTTCTTGTTCAACAGTTGATCTGTTCAATTGCCTCTTGAGTTTAGGTCCACTGAACTAAGTACCAGCAAGTAACATAACCAGTTGTCTGATTGACAGCCAGGGGAATATAACAAGATCAATTTTTAAAAGTGACAGTTTTTACTGAGATCTCATGTTATGTCAAATGAAAGAAAAAACTACACACTTTTCACTCCTCGGCATGCTAGAGTGCTTTAGGGGATTGTAATGTTCCTTTAGTTTTTATCCCCAACCAGCCATTATGATGTATTGAGGTCACTGGATTTGAACGCACTTTCTATTTCAGCAACTCCTGGTAAACACAAATTAAGTCATTTTCAGATTGAATATTCAGTTTAAATGCTATACTCGGAGAGAATGTATAGATTTAATTGCGCACAAGGGAACCTTTCAGTTTAATCATCTCCAGTTCAGTAGTTTATATTTACATAGAGTCAATCATAATTTATTGACATATGTTGATCACCAAAATTCACCAAAATTCTGTGTTTTGGGAATCGTTACCTGCAGATATACTGCCCATGATATTGGCTATATATCAAAATACAAGATGTCAGTTTTATAAGTTTTCAGTTGTATCCACCTACGAGATAGCATGGCCATCTCTTTCTTTTTTAATATAGTCACACAGATGTTTTCAGTTGTGCAATATAATTTATCAATTAAGACAAGATATACCACTATGTAAAAAATACATATACCTAAACAACCACCAAAAGTGTAACCTCCCAAACACACCAAAACACAGTGAACAAACAAAAAGACAATAGAGTGTGTGTGTGTGTGTGTGTGTGTGTACACATCAATAATAGACAACACGTGTACAGAGAATAATAATAAAATACAACATATGAGCTGAATATCACATGTAATGAAAACTGTCAAAATTACTGTGGCCTCACCTTGTTTGTCTTTGCTGCCTGCCATAACCTTTCAGAATAAATCATCTAAATCATGGTAGCCAGTTAAAAGATGGTCTATTATTATGATATAATTATTATCACTCTTAGACAACCTTTGACTTAGGGTAACAGAATCTAAAATAAAGTCATTCAAAAATATATATGGATTCTGTTTTAAATAATTATTCAATACAAAGCAAATGCATGTAATTCTATTAAAAGATTTCATATTGATAATTAAAGTCAAAATCTGAAATCCCACATACAAATACTGACATCAATTACAGTGCATTCAAACTCTAAATATGGCTCCAATTATAGCAGTATGTGTCATGAGGAAGGTATTTTTGAGATTTTTCAACCTACCTAGAATATATAACCATGTATCATTGTGTCTCTTAGAGCTATCATTTCTGTCATTCTTCATTTTAAAACACAACTCTTTCAACTCTACAAATTTGTCTTTTGATCAAACAGTTGTAAGTATTCATCATTTGAGATTGTTTTACAGAATTTCTCTTGTTTTTATCTAGCTTGTAAAATTAACAATTCACAAAAGTCCCAAACTGTTTGTCATAATAGTAGCCAGAAACAGTTCAACTAAGTACACCCTATGGGTTCCAGTAATTACAGCAGGTAGTCTAGCATCCTGGGACTAGGACAATGCTCTGATCTTTCCCACCCACTTCCTGCTCCTGTAGGGAGAGTGAGTGGAACGTCGTCTACAGACACTTCAACATTGCTAGGTATTTATAAAATCTAGAAAACTAAAGTGCTTTAGGCGTTTGGAGTGTTGTGAGATTATACATGCCATACCATTTTTAAGTTAAACTTTGTATGGATATGAAATACTAGCAACCCAAATGGTACATTTTAAGTCGGGGCTCAGTAATCTTGAGGGGGAACATATTCAATTTTCAACTCCTTTCCCCCCAATGAGTTGGGCTGAAATACTATGAATGGATGGGACATGCCAATTGTTACTGGCTAGATCTTCAATCAAAAAGCTAGTGAAAGAGCAAAAAATCAATGTAGCAAGCCATCACGCCACAATATTTTTTTTTTTTACCTAGATGGTGATGGTGCATGAGAGTTTGCATCTTTGTGTTGCTTTTTTTAATGTATTTTTTGTTGTTGTTGGCTTTTTTGTTTCTTGTTTTAGATTAAAAGTATTGGAAGATGAGGATACAAAGAGTGTTGGTTACCAATGGTGTATTCGGTAAGCATACCTTTGTTTTTCTCCCTACCGCTATTGGTTAATGATAGATTTTAATAAATAGTTCTCAATGTGTCCCTTTAATTATAATGTTTTTTTAAACATTATATATTAAGTTTTATATGAAATAGACACTTTTTTATTTGTGGCTTGACCTAAAAGGTGTCATTGTAATTTTTTTCTTTAAAAACATTTGACTTCTCTATTTTTTTTCACAATTGAAACATATTCAGAACAACTTTTTTGAACCATTACCATGTTTATAAAATGATTGTCAATGAGATAAATAAAAAATAAATAAAAAAAAAGTCACAAACTTACAGATATTAGGCTGACACTTTTTATTTCATGTATCAATAATTATTGTAAAGGTTAGTTATAAGTATGCCTGTATGGAACTGGAGGTTAAAAGACTGCAATCATTTTAATTTATAAAACCATTTCAGCCTTCCAGTCCCCTTACAATAAATGTTTCTAAAAAATATAGCTTTGCTGGTTAATATAAAGTAAGTATACACCACAGGGCAGATTGCTCTGCTAAAATGAGAACACAGCTAGTGGTCCCTTTATATTTGAACTCACTTTTCTGGCCTGCTGCTAAAATAACGCAGCTTATGTATTTGCAACAAAGAAAGTCCACGTCAAACAAGTATGGTTTGTTATATTACTATATTTAATTACTTTTGTTAAATCTTAACAGATATTAACCTCAGAGTGCCTTGATAATCTATTAACCAGGAATAAATGTTTTTATTGAAGTAACTAAACTATGAATTAAGTAAATAATTGAATTAATTTAATTTCTAAATAAATAGTATAATTAGTTTTATGATTTTAAGGGGGTTATCTATTAAATTAGTAATTGTGAATACTTGACAAGGGAAAAAGAAAATATTTTAATAGTAACAATGTGACAACGTTTTATTTTTTTCAATGGTAATTTCCTTAATTTAAAAAATGACTTCAATGACTTAACAGACTAGTTACTTCCCTAGTTCTAAAAAAAAAAAAGAAGTAATTATTAAATATTATTGTAACATTATTTAGAGTTTGTTCAAAAGTGAGTTAGTTTGCTTTATTAGCAAATATTCTGTAAGCATTGCTGTGTTGCTTAGTAGTGCTATCACTATCCCAATGTATCACTTCACCGATCTGCTCTCCAGAATTTTGAGTTTGCGTAGATCAGGTAAGAATAATGTTTGCTGGTTGCTAGGAAACTGGCCAACATAAAGCACCTGTACAACAAAGGCCGAAATCGGGAGGTTAATGAACCAAAGCACACAGAAGTTAATCAGCATGCATAAGGGCTAAAAATAGTTTGATACAAAAGACCATATGTTGTTAGACACTTCACCATTTTATGTGACAAAGTAAATCTTACCCAACTGTAATAGTGTTCTCTTTTATGAATAGTAGATTGAATTTACAAAAGGCGTGCAGATCTATTGTGTTATATTTTAATAATGATTTTTAATAGAGATTGCAAACATTTAAAACAAAGGATTATATTTTGATGGGGATTTTTAATAAAGATTGCAAACATTTAAAACAGAGTAAATTGAATTCAGCAGAATATGCTGTAATGAAAGATACATTTAGTTATTTTTCCCCATGACAGTGTATCCTTTAGGTTGCCTTTGTGTATGCACAAGATTCGTTAAAAACACTGAAAGAAAAAACAATAATATTTTTTATAACATAACAATTATAACCTAATATGCAAATCTTTATATTAAAATCAATTAAACTAGTATTTGGGGGGGAGTGTTTAATGACAGTCGATGAAAACAAAATGCGTAAATAACCTATACTCCAAATTAATTTTTGTTACCTCTTCTGATTTGGCACAGCGGTCACAGTATTTTTTTCCAGTGCTAATTGTTCCGTACTTATTTTTTTAACACTTGAAGTTTTATAGATATGATTTAAAACACCTTCTCTAATGTGTCTTGGAGTTTCACCTTAACTCAACGTTAGAAAAATCTTTTACCTCTCAGTTTTCTAATGCAAGGTCAATAATATAATAATATAATAATTATTTAAAAATAAGAAACTCAGGGTAATACTAGATTTTCTACATAAAATTAAAATCACTTCTCTTGTTATACTATATACAGTGAGTATTTTAAAATGCCAACTAGTAGACTTGTGCGTGGTGAAAAACTTTGTTTCAGCCAAAGTACCTCGCCCATAAATAAAAACATTAGAATTTTGGTCATATGACAGTTCGGCTCGTCCAACTTTTGTTAACTTTGTTTGATTCAGACGAACGAAAATGGCAAAATATGGGCCAATCAATGTACTGCAAAATATCTACATAATATTAATCTTGTGTATTATGTATATATTTTGAAGGACACAGGCACATTTTCCTGCCACTTGACTCGCAGATCAACTGAGAAAAATAGGTAAAAAGAAGAGGAGCAGTAAAATATCTATATTTGTATATAGCTTAAATATTTACAATACATAAATATAGATTTTTATTTATTTATTTTTTACTATAATAAATAAAATTACATTTAGTGGGTATCCCCTAGTCATTAATCATCAGCGAGTGAGTGCTATTACATTTATACCGAGGGACTTAATATCCCCACTCGTCTCAACCCATGGATGATGGGTGTGGTCTATTATAATATAAACAGGGGGACCTAGTGTTACCCAGCCCCTACCGAATAGATGTAACTGGGGGCTCTAAATAATTAAACCTGGGAGCCTTAATTGTAATATTAAAAGGGAAAGACCTAATGTCATTCCCCTGAGCCCCCAACAACTGCAAACAGGGCACTAATAATAATAATAATAATAATAAGGTGGAGGACCTGGTGTGCCCCAGGCCCCCACCCACTATTGGCAGGTGGAGGCTCTTAAAATAAAACAATAGGGAGTGAACATGCCATTGTCCACCCCTCCAGATAGTGGCATGTCCATCCTCTCCCGCCAGGGGGCTAGGGATTTGCACCCACAAGTCACAACCCATTAAAAATAAAGAACCCTACCTATACTCCTACCCTAATAATAATTAGGGTGTCCAGTAAAACTTATACCTGTAAAAAAAATCATACCTACCATCTAAAGTCTTCTTTCTTTTAAGTCATTTTTTATTACAGCATCAAAAATGGGGTGAATTAAAATCCAGGAATACAGACACAACTAATGAAAATAGAGGGGCATGGTTTCGGCTCCGTCTAAGATGGCCGCGTGAGGAGAGAGCTCCGCTCCGCCGAACCCCCGTTACAGCAATTATAAGCGGCACACTAGCATTGATGGGGCGCACAAAACGCTCGGAACACCCCCAGACCCCGGGGAACCCCCAGCAGGGACCTATTGACGGTTTCTTTCAGCCGCAGCCTGGAGCAAGCGGCGAACCCGCGAGCCCCAAGATGGCGTCGGAGCCACCTCATGCCACAACACACAGCGCACTGGAGAGGATTGAGGGCACCCTCAAGGAACTAACTATGGCTATGGCCACGAAAACTGACTTGCAAACCGTCGCAGCTACGATACAGGAAGCCCTGCGGGCGGAGGTGGCAGGGATCCGCGCTGAACTTACCACACATGCAGGCCGCATTACCGCGCTTGAGGAAGCGGATACGGCCCTCGCGGCCCACATGGCGTCTACCGACACTGCAGTGGCCAGACAGGGTGAGATGCTGCTGAACATGCGTCGCCACCTCGAGGATGTGGATAATAGAGGTAGGCGATGCAATATTCGTGTGCGAGGTGTGCCTGAGGCAGAGGGGGCAGAAGATGTGACAGACGTTCTTAAAGAGCTCTTCCGCTCCATCATGCTACCGACATTGCTACCACAAATTGAATTCGACAGAGCCCATAGGGCCCTGCGTCCTAGGAACGCGGAAGATGGCCTGAGGGACCTTATCTGCTGCCTGAGCTCCTTCCCGGTGAAGAACAACATTATGGTTAAGGCCCGGGAAAGGTCCTCCTGGCCCTTTCGGGGAGCCCAGGTGTCGCTCTACAACGACCTATCCCCTATCACCTTAGACGCCAGGCGAGCCCTCCGCCCTGTGACAGCGACGCTAAGGGACCATAATGTGGTCTACAAATGGGGCTTTCCCTTCGCTCTGATGGCACGGCACCAGAACCGATGGATTACCCTGAGATGGCCGGAGGAATTGCCGAGATTCCTGGGGGGAACTGGGCCTCCCGTTACAGACTGTCCCCAACTGGATCCTCAGCACGCTGGGTCCGCCCCCAAGACCACGGAGAGAACCACGTCAACGGGCCGCAGGTGCTCCCGCTGCCTCTCAACCTGGACGGTATGCGAGGCCGACATCTCCGGAGGAGTAACTGCTGCTCCCTCCATCCTCTGCAGGTGATCACATGGAGCTCCTCACCACGTCATCCCTGGCGGTTTCAGCTCATTTCTCGAGAGACCACTGGCACCGCAACAGGTACTCCTCTTTTCGATTGGGCTCAGGGTCCCCACGTTTGCCTTAACCACTTCGTGAGGAACAAGACGCGCCTACAGTGAGCTCTAAGGTACTTTGGGACATTTTATTAAAGGCTGGGGTGGGGGATGCCGGGGTGGACGGGCTCCTAGATGGGTATGCCATGATTATGCATACAGCGCTCCGATCACATGGCGAGACACTTGAACTCCAGATCGATGATATTGCTCACTGTGGAGTGGGTAAGCGGATCCTTGGGTGGGGGGCTGTGGGGGGAGGGATGGGTTTATGAAGAAGCTTTCCACTCCGCACCACTTTCCTTACTAACATATTGGGACACACCGTTAATGAGACTCTGGGAAAACGTTGGGCTTGTTCTTGGGATGGGGGCCGGGGGGAGTTCTGTGGGGATGCGGGGGGGCGTGGGAGGGGGTCTGGTGGTACTCATTTTTATCGTATGTCTTTACTTGATGTCATGTATTGATCTGCATATTACGTTACATGCAATTGACCGTTACAACTGTTTATTACTGTAGGTGCACCTATGGCTACCAGTACATTCATCCACCTGACATCTGTAACTCACACTCTTGACAATCGTACTCACGGACGCACACCATAATGGGCCCACTCTCTGCCCCCCCCTTCCCCCCCCTCCTGGAGACATGACATCCCACACTATGATGACTAGAACAGACGTTGCGCAACCCTGCAGAGGGTGGACCTGGGGAAGTGACTACAGAGGGACGCCCCGGGACGAGTGGGGATGCCATGACAACGGGTTCCCATATACGCTGACGCCCTATGGGACTTGATGTATGTCACCTGACCATCATTGCTTTACACGCCTGACCCATGGGTTGAAGGGGGACGACCAGAGCATGCCGAGTGACACAGAGGTACCCTGTGGGGGGAGACACTTGGGGGATGCTGAGTTCCTCTAGAAACAGCTAGATTGTATAAGACTCTTAGCGCATCCCTCGCTTATCTAACGCATGATGCCTATGTATCTTTTTACTGCTGACGCCCTATAACGGGGATCGTCCTGCCATGGTGGCATAGCGCTGAGGGGGCGGTTAGGGGCGGGAGCCTGTTATCCCTCCGTGAGATATCATTTGGGCGGAGCTCGAGACACGCTTCTACACTCATACACTCGTGCTACACGTGGCGCGGCCGCATAGAGGGTGCTTCGGATTCCTGGGCTGGTACCGGAACGAGGTCCCGCTAGTGTCGGTTGCTGCACGAGATAACCCCCCCCCCATTCTGGAGGGGGGCCATAGAGTTGGAACTAGTCCAAACTCTGAGAGGGTATCGACGACAGGGATACACACCTCCTTTTAACTACCATAGAGATAACCAGATCCACGCCCGGGACGCCGACCCCTGGCTCATTATTCTACCTATCACACTTGCCTTCTACTTGCCGCTCTATACCACCTATCTTTACTCCTCCTCCCTCTCTCCCCATTCGAGCATTGTACTAACTGACCTACCGACTGAGAGCCTTCCTTGGAGCTTTTACGTGCTCTAATCACCGATAGCTCCGGTAACCATGGCCTACCGCACCAAGCCCCTGAAGATTGTCACACAGAACTGCAGTGGACTTAACATACCAGAACGCAGGACACACCTCCTGAGAGAACTGAGGAAAAAACATGTATCAATAGCCCTGCTACAGGAGACTCACTTCAAGGAGGGGACACAGCCTAGGCTACGGAATCGACACTACCCCAGTAACTATTTTAGCAACCACCCCACGTCGCACAAAACCGGTGTAGCCATTCTCCTAGCGACAGATCTCGGATTCGAAGAATTGGATCGGATGCAAGACTCGTCGGGAAGGTATCTCTTCCTTAAAGGTGTTATAGCTGGTAAGATTTACACAATAGCTTCCATCTATGTGCCCAACAAGAGGCAAGCTCCCTTCCTCCGTAACACCCTTCAGCAGCTGGAAGATTTTTCGGACGGCATCCTAATTGTAGGAAGTGATTTTAACACTCCACTGGACCCGATATTAGACTCCTCGATGGGGCACAGCTGCATATCCCAGCGTACTATTAAATCCATCCGACAGTCGATGGAGGATTTGAGATTAGTGGATTGCTGGAGGGCGCTACACCCCTCGGTGAAGGATTTCACCTACTATTCGGCACTCCACAACCGCTATTCCCGTATATCTCTTTATCGCTCGGGAGGGCCTTACGCACCTACAGGGAGCTGATATCACCCCGGCTACCTGGTCGGACCACGGTTCTGTTGAAATGGAGCTGACCTCCCCCCTATTCAAACCGACGGTTTGGAATTGGAGATTGAACGAAGCCTTGTTATTAGATCCGCACATCAAGGAGCAGACACGTCAGGAGTTGGAGCAATACTTCCTGGAAAACGACACTCTGGATATCTCCCCGATCTCTCTATGGGAAGCTCACAAGAGCGTGATTCGCGGCACACTTATCCGCCTTGCCTCACAGAAGCGGAAAGCGTTTATGCAAGAACTAACTGAGTTACACCAAGCAATCACGACGCTAGAACGTAGCCACAAGAGATCCCAACTAAACGCAGTATACGGCGACCTATGGAACATAGGAGGAAACTTAAGGCACTCCTATTGAAAAGACATCTAAGATCAGTGCAACGTAATAAAGGCTTTTATTATGCCCATGCTAATAAAGGCAGCAGATACCTTGTGAGACTACTGAAGGGTCCTGTCCCACACAGGCAAATCCGCCAGATCCGCCTGTCCACGGGGGAGATCTCTCCCTTCCCCGAAAAAATCGCAGAGGAATTCAGGATTTTTTACGAGAAACTCTACAACCTATACCCGCCTACCATAGGCGCCGAGGCTGAACGGGACCACTCGACGATCCATGACTACCTATCTGAAACGGCCCTGAACATCATGGACCAGGACTCGGCGGAAATGTTGGATGCACCAATCAGTGTGGCAGAAATAGCAGCTGCCCTTAAGTCGTCCAAAACCGGCAAAGCACCTGGCCCAGATGGCTTCTCCCTGGGATATTATAAAAAACTTCTCGGGACTGCTCCTATCACGGCTCACTGATGCTCTTAACGCAGTAGGTGAGGGGGGAAAGTTGGGCAGGGAATCGGTGGCGGCTACCATCACCGTACTTCTTAAGCCGGGGAAGGACCCTCTACAGTTTCGGCAGTTACCGCCCGATCTCGCTACTAAATGTGGACTCCAAATTGTTTACAAAGGTCTTGGCGACCCGCCTGAAACATCTTCTGCCTGATTTAATACATGCGGACCAGACGGGGTTTATCCCGGGTAGGGAGGCCAGAGACAGCACACTGAGGCTTTTCGCTATCCAACATCATGCTAGGAAACGAGGGACCCGATTAATGCTCCTATCGACAGATGCGGAAAAGGCATTTGATCGGGTCAACTGGACGTACATGATGGAGACGCTGAAGTGGCAAGGCTGCGGAGAGAGGCTTCTAACATGGATTTCTGCCCTATACACGGACCCCAGAGCGACAGTACGGATTAATGGTGCCACAACCGCCGACTTCACGATTCGCAACGGCACCAGGCAAGGATGCCCGCTCTCGCCACTGCTGTTCGCGCTCCAATTGGAACCCCTCCTGCAGGCGATCAGGCAAAACCCAAACATCATGGGTTACGCATGGCAGGGTGTACAGCATAAGGTAGCTGCTTACGCAGACGATCTCCTCTTTTTTGTCCACAACCCTCGAGTCACTCTGCCTTGCCTCCTCTCGGAACTCAGCCGATTCGGGCGGATGTCCGGCTTCAAGCTTAACATTTCGAAATGTGAAACGCTCAACATCTCGCTCCCTGCTGAGGAATTCCATTCCCTGGAGTCACAATTCGCGTTCCATTGGTGCTATGGCAAGATGAAGTATTTAGGCGTCTGGGTGACCACGGAACCAAAGGATATGTATGACCATAACTTTACACCTCTCTTAAAGAAAGTCCTGATGGACATGGCTAGCTGGTCCTACCCGCATATCACGTGGCATGGCAGGGTGGCTGTGATTAAAATGAATATCCTTCCGAGGATTTTATTTCTCATGCAAAATGCGAGACTTTCTTCTCGGCCCTAAAAACGGGGGTGATTAAATACGTCTGGCGCAGGGGTCGATCCCGAATACGACATGACGTTCTATGCCGACCTAGGACACAAGGCGGATTGGCACTACCCGATTTTAAAAGGTACCATCAGGCAGCGGTACTGCAACGCATATTGGACTGGCACCTAACACCACAGACCAAACAATGGGTGACCCTGGACAGGGGCCTCATGGGCCGGGCAATGGAAGTGACGATCTGGGGAACGCCTGGGAGACAGATCACCTCGGCGACTGACGAGGGATTGACTCTACAAACCTTGATTAGCTGGCGAGCACTGAGGGGGATGGAGCACGTATCCCCAATACCTAGCCCTATGTTGCCAATCACGCATAATGAAGAATTAGGCGGGGGGGCTCCCAGTGGGAGTATGGCCCATTGAAAGTTCGCGCGACTATATACCTATATATACGGTTCTCGCCGATGGAAAATTGCGGGATTTCTCCTCACTGCTGGCAGACAGGCCGCGGACACCTCTTTTCCAGCTCCGATACCTACAGTTAAAACACTACCACGCCTCAATACCACACAACGAACGTTTACGTAGAGACCTTACGTGGTTCGAAAGACTCTGTGACCAGGGGACCACCCTCGATCACGCACTCTCAACGCTGTACCCACACCTGCTGACCGGAGGCACACCTACTCAGATGGCATTTAAACGGCAATGGGAAGGACAGCTGGGGAGAACCATCACCACTCGACAATGGGATTTAGCGTTGCTATGGCAACATAAGAGCTCTATGAGCTCCTACTACCAGGAGATGAACTACAAACTCATATCCCTATGGTACAGGACGCCGGTGTTTTTACACCGTATTTGTTCATCCCACCCCTCAGATTGCTGGAGATGCCAAGAAGACCGAGGCACGGTATACCATATCTGGTGGGAGTGCAGAGTTATTGCTCCCTACTGGGACCTGATCAAAACCACGGTGGAGCTTATCTTGGGAGACATACCGGACTGGAATGCGGAAATGGCCTTGCTACGCATCTCCACTCAGCCCATTTCCGTATACAAGAAATCGATCTTACGACACTTGCTTAATGCCGCCAAGGCGAACATACCGGCCCATTGGAAGACGACCACGGTGCCGACTAAACATGAATGGATACGCAGGGTGGAAGAGATCCAGGGGGCAGAGGAAGCCCATGCCACCATCACAGGCAGGGGAACCAAGCACGCCGAAATGTGGGCCCTGTGGTTCTTATACATTGCCAGATACCGACAGGAGACGGACGCTCGAGGGAGTACTGCTCAGATTACAATGCTCCCCCCCCCTTAATTCCCTCTTCTCTCTTTCTGTTATGGGTCATCGGGGGATCGGCTCGCCCGGGACCCGCACTGGTAGAACCATATACAGAACAGGTAGAAGACGACGTACGAATTATGACAGACGGTGACACCAACAGATAGTAATTCTCGGACTGGGACCTGATGTGGGACACTGGACCCTGGTTGCTAGCCCTGTTTTCAGGGATGTGTACCACCACGACTGTTACACAGATAGGACATAATATACCCCTTGACGCCCCGATTGACAGGTGCTTATTATAGGCACACGTAACACAGTAAATCACCGCTGACAAGACGCTCCTATGGCACGGGGTAGAACTGATGACATGGGGGCAGAAAAGCCTAATGTATAACTCTCGAGCTCTGCTATGGGTGATGGACGCGGGGGATGGGTAGGTTCCCGCTACTGACAAGACTCGTACGATGAGGGCACTCACTAGTGGGGACTGCGGGTGGAGGAGTAGGGATCGAGGAGTGATGAGGAATGGGCGGATAATCTCAACAGAAAAAGATACTTAAGCACCATAACACTGATAGACGCCCATTTAATGCACACCCTAGCCGCTGAAGAAGCTCCAATTCTGATACAAGGGCATACACACCCGACTCGACCCAACGGACCCTCCGACCATACACCGATACCATTCTATTTTTCCTGGTCCAAGTCGGCAGTCCTTCACTACGAGAGCAACTGGCCCTCCTTCTTATGACGTGATACTGAACGATCTACCCTATGTTCCCACAGCGGTGACTGTACATATGTGAAGTTAGCCATGCGTAAAACACGCGGGTTAAAATACAAGCAATGTCCGACACCTGAGTGACAGTACGTCGAAAATATGCACCCGTACATATATTCTCTGCTCTGGTATGGGGCTTGATATACATTCTCTTATTTTATTGCTTAAAACATGTGTAACTTCATTGACTGTTGTGAACGAAACGAGTGCTCTGACTTGCTATGAATACTCACTTCAATAACCTAGTAACCGGATCCTGGATCCATGACGTAACATGTTAAGTTTAATTGTGCTTTATTGATCTGTGAACCTTATTGTTTATATTGTTACCCTTTGGAAATAATGCGTTCTTTTCTGGCCTGCGAGCCGACCTGAAACTACTGTTACACTTCAATAAACAGATTTACAAAAAAAACTAATGAAAATAATAAAATACAAAAATTGCACCAACAAAAAAGCAACGGAAAAATTAAAAAACATGACACAATAAAATGAATCCATCTTCGACCCACAAGGACTTGCCACAAACTGAGCTCTCCTCATGTGGAAAGCCCTTATATAGGCTTCTTCATGCTATGTCAGTTATTACAGAGCATTCTCGAGGCAGCTGGGGCATAGGGAGGTGAAATACCTCCCTTATATTAATGTGGTGACTGTCTAGCAAGTGCTGGCCATCCACTACATAAATAACCCTCTTCCCACCAAGGGATTTGCTAATGCTGCTTGCGTGCAAATGTTACTTAAATAATCACTCGCTTGCAAAGAGAACCTTCCGACTTTTAAACTTAGTATAGGAATCGGATGAGAAAGCACTGATATTAATCTGGACACCAAATGCGTCTGGGTGCATGCTTCAAATTTGGTTGGACCGCTTGGACTTGGCTTTAATAAACCTATTGATAGTCAATGCAGTCGGAAGTGTTATTTTCCTCTTGGAACAAATATGGTGTCTAGTCATTTTACCTACTTTCCTGCACCTTTTTTTTATTTTACCTAGTTCATAATTTTCGTGCTTTATTCTTTTCCAACATTGTTTTCTATATATTTCTTACCCTCCTCTTTATTTTCTTGTTTCTTTTGTATTTTTGGTTCTGAGTTTGTTCTGGGTGTCACCTTTTACCCTTAGCTACCCATGTGGTCCTAGTGGAAGATCTTTGTGTCCCCATGTTTTTGTTATTTTTGTTTTTTTCAGGTCTGCACGCTGCAGTCCAGCACCATCCAAACCATTTAAACGTATTAACCTTTCACATGGCATTTCAGTTTACTGTTCTACTCGTATGTGGCACGACAAACTGCAGTGTATGATTATATCATCAAATTATGTGGCACGTTTTCAAAAATTAGACATGAAATGTACATTGATGCCACAGTCATTGTGAATGCACATGCCCATGTTCCTGTTATCCTGTTATTGTGGGCTTGATACTGTTTTAGTATTATCGTCTCGTCTGCCCATATTGAATACTTTTATATTTCTTTTTTCCCCATATCTTTTATTCTCATACAGTTATTCCATTATGTACCACACTTTTATTTTAATCTGAAATCTTTTTTTTATTCGTTTATTGAATTTTTAAATCTGATATCTTTTTTTATCCGTTTATTGAATTCAACCTTTATTTTCTACTGCAAAAGGTTACCAGGTAATATTTCTTAATTTTCCTTCTTGGAATGGGTTGGTTGTAAAATAAACTTTACAATACGTCTCTATAATTTTTTTTTTACTTTAAAAAGAGACCAAGTTTGATTATTGTTAAGTGTATTGATGATCATGGAAATTAAAGTGTATTTGGGGAGTTTTATCAAGGTAAAATGGTTGTTTTTTTTAGGGGGCAAATCACCACGGAAGCCAGTACGATGAATGTCAACATTTAGCACATTGCATCCAAAATAGCACCTGTTTTGCTCTGATAAACTTTCTCCATTGATTTTAGTATTTCAATTGCTCAAACAATGTAATTAATCAATAAATATGAATTTTGTCCCATTTCCTCCACTAAGTTTGATCAAAGCATCTCCCAAAATGATTAAACAAAGTGGCACATGATCACAACACTGTAACACTGAAGATAACTAGAAAAAAAAAAAATCATTTAGGGAAAGGAAAAAATAAAATATGTATACTGCTGTCACTCTACTGATTTGATGTAATAGAGTTTGAAGTAAAGGAACCTCTTCAGTAGAAGAGGGAAAATGGAAATAAGAAATAATGAAAATAAAATCTATTCAGTATTATTTCTTCGTTTTGCTGTACACAATATTTGTAAGTAAACGTAGCGGCCACAATCCATATAATATAATTCAGAAATATTAGATATTAGAGAGTTTCTAGCTCGAGGCATTATTTGTGGAAGATTATTGCAGGTAAACTTATATAAAACAGAATCCAAGCACAAATTAAGTCTAACAGCCTCTGGCTTGTAGTAATAATTGCGAGCAGATTGCGTAGGAAACTTATAGCAACTAAAGTCCAGGTACAATTAAAGAATTCACAGGGGCTTAAGTTGGCAGAGACTGAAAGGGTAATACGGATTTATACTTATTCATTTGAAATCTGAGATAGCTGAACATGAGTGTTTGCAATCAAGAAGCAGCAACGCTAAGGATAGGAATGAGCCAATTTCTGAGTGAACACAGTAATTCTTAGGGTTTGACAGGCTGCAGATCTGACTCTTGCAAGTGTAGACAGAATCATCTCACAGTGCATCGCTGTGTTTTTATAGCACTTGAGAGTCTTCACATTGTGGAAGAGGATTTGTGAAGAAGGAGGATAGTGAAGACAGTTGCCGGGTTGGATTAGCATGAGGTGTAATTATAGCTGGAAACCAGATTGAATTAGCCACTAAAGTCAGACACCTCTCACACTCAACAAAGAGACTCACAGCTTTCAGAACCTCAGAGTTTATAAAGTTCCATATCAGGAGAGCAGCACATAAGAAGGTTCACCAGCGCAGATTGCAGTAGAGGAGAGAGCTTGCAGTATTATGCTGGCTTTACTGATTTAGGGGCAGGATAGTTGTAAGTGAGCATAAGTAGGAAAATTGCTGTTCATGTAATAATAGTCATAGTGTATATACTCACAGTGCATATCATATATCTGCTCTATACCAAATGCAAATTATAATTAAAGTGACATTACTATCCAAAACCTCCTCAAATTATACTTTTCTGTGCTTACCTTCAAAGGGGCATCTGAAGCTTGGGGGAAGGACAGGGTGCTCAACCCAAAACGAATATGGTCTGAACTCAAAACTTACATAGTAAGGATAAATAGGGAATTGATACTGCATTTTTTAAAATTGCGTTTATCATATTAATTTAGCATCATATATTCACAATGCTCTTACAACAGATTATTTAAATACACTTTAGCTTATTTAGCACTAGCGCTATTTGATTTGTCAACCACATTGAAATTAGTGTAGGACCCACCGATATTGGAGTACTGTGAAGTAGTGTTGGTCTTAACACAATATAGCCATATGGTGGAACTGAATCCCCATATTTGTTTGGTGAGATAGGTTATTTTAAGTAGTGTTATAAAATGTAAAACTGTATTTTTATGTGTGCGCTGTTCCTTAATCTGTATTATGTATAGATTTTGGTCAGTACGGCAGCACCATTCCTGCAAAAGGCATGTTTCGGGTGTGCCCCCAATTCCCTTTTTATCTTTACAATCTAAATATTGACCAGGATTTCAATGCCTGGGTCTGTCAAAAGTGGGTAAAAACCCTGTCCTGAAGTCATAGCAGTCCACTTTGAAAGCAGCTAAACTGTTCTGATTGTACTCATACAAGATCCAGATGGGCTGATAGACCTATAAATCAGAGAAATATCTAGCAAGTCTTCACACCTCCATAAGGTACTCACAGCCTCCATTTTGGACTTGGCCCACTCACCTAGAAGTTTTGAGCTTAGACAGGTGACTTTACTTATGAGACAAACGTATTATACTGTTCACACCTCTATAAAAATGTCTGGATAATTTCTTCATGAGCCTGGCAAAGACATTGGCAAACAATGATGGTAACACTAAACTTTGGAGCACCCTAAATGGTGCAGGGAACATTTGTGAAAACAATAAACCAACCAGTCAACTAATTGTTTAAAGAAAATAAGCTGACGTTGCTTTATGTCATATTTTTCATGAGTAAATATAACTATGCTACCTGGCTTTAAAATGATTAACCACATGAGAAGAAAGGGTAATCAAGCATAAAAAAAACAACACCCATATACTCTAGCCCAGCAATGTCTAGGACAACACAACAGTAATGAGAACATGTGCACATAATATGTTGTAAGATGGAGACTCCTATAGGACATGTACCTGCAGGCAGAAGACTACTCTGCCTATTAGCAACTTTGTCCCTGACATGTGGAATATATAGTAAAGAACATATTTTTTTGGTATCTTGGTTTGATGTTAATTTTTTTTATTTTATTTATGAAATAGTATAAAAGTACCATTAAAATCGTTGAGAAACACTGTGTGAGAACATCCTATTCCGCATTCAAACTGTGCCCTAAATCAGCTAACCTTTCTAAATGAAATGCATGCCTGTTCTCGACAATGACCTCAATATACAAGCAGGTAGAAATAACATTTTGTTTAGACCTCAGTTGTCAAACAGCCATTCTGTTTTGCCTCAGGCGATTTTCTTTGATAGGACGCCATGCTAGTGGAATACTGTATAAATAAAATTCAATATTATTCAGATTTTGAAAGTCAACGCGGCTCTGAGCTCCTCTTAATAAAATCCATGCCTATATATGTTTTCCATATACTTAAAAGTGCAGAACACCCTACTGTGATCAAAGATTTAAGCAGAAACCTTTACATATTAAGATATGCGTAGCAACCTAATTGGAGTCCTCAAAATGAATGTAAGGTAGGCTATGTTCATTATTCAGTGTCCCTGAAGAGCATTGTACATTGGAAAATGGATATGAAGTGTTAGTATATTTCTTTGCTTTTAAAATATATTTGAGGCAAGATTGCAATTGGGCGTTACAAGCAATACCATAGTAAGGGATCTGACTGAGTACGGTGTCCAGAATGGGCCCTGTAACACTTTGCAGCTGAGGAGATAGATGTGTCTCCTAAGCAGACTTCTCTTGTACATAGGAAGTCTCTTAGCAGAAAGAAAGCCTGCATAGCTTCCTCGGGGCAGCAAAGCTGGGAGCATATGATGTTGTATCACATCCTCCCACCATACTGAGTGTCTGATCAGTCAGGAGTCTGAGTGAAGGGGCAGGAAATCTCAAGAGGATTGCCACACCCCAGAGCCTCAGTGTTGAGGCTGGGATGCATATACAACTTTTTTTTACTGTTAGCTGATTCAGTGGAATTAAAGGGACATTATAGTCACAAGAACAACTACAGCTTAATGTAGTTATTATGGTGTCTATAGTCAGTCCCTGCAGGCATTTTCATGTAAAGACTGCCTTTTCAGATAATCACTTCTGATGATGTCAGCCACGTAGGCAGATCAGGGGTAGAGGCAGCAGCTGCAGACATGTATTCCTGAATCTATAGTGTTCCCTTAAGTCGAGATGTAATTATTTCTGTGTATTATTGCACTAGTCTATTCTATTTTGGTTTTATTTTTTTCTTTCAATGTATTTTATTATTCCCATAAAAAAATAGTATGTATTATTGTAAGATCTTCACCTGTGACTGTGGTTATGTGGTTGGAATTTCATACTATATGTAGTTTTACTTACATATGTGTCTGTGTTCCCATTAGTTTTTTCATGATGGCTATTATTTTCTACTGAATGAAGTAGTAATGGAGTGGCTGGATATCAGCAGCATTGCGTTTTTCATTTTTTCAGAAAATAAGCTGTGTGACCTAGTTTTAGCTGTTTTATTTGTGTAACGGTAATATTGGTAAGAAATATACGAAAATATGTTGATAGGATGGAACTCTATAGTAGAAGCTCGAAGTTCTAAAAGTGGATAAGCCTGCATTCATTGCCATGGTGATCGCCCAACTTTTAAAACATAATATTACAAATTGTCACTTCCCAGGATTTGTAATATTATGTTTAGTTATCCATATGGTTAACAAATATGCATGCATTCGGTATGAAAAATAAAGCTTGATGTGTAAATCCATATCTCCTTATCATGCAATTGGGCACCTACATCTTAGCTCCCTGTTGGCATAACCAACACTGCATTTTAAACCCCTTAAGGACCAAACTTCTGGAATAAAAGGGAATCGTGACATGTCACACATGTCATGTGTCTTTAAGGGGTTAAGACACATTGCTATTCATTAACTGGTATAACTAAGCAGCGCAAACAGAAAAAGTTACCTTTGACCAGAAGTGTTCCAAAGATAATCATCAAGCCAATGGTTACAAAATATTGTTATAAAATTTTAAAGTAAGATGTCACAGTGCCCAACTGGTGCAGTCACATGAGGTCTCTTACCCTTCCACGGTTGCTGCCTCCGTCCACCTCCTATGCAGCCGTACCTCTTTCTGGCATCCTTTACAATACCTCAAGTGTAGATGAGAAAGCCCTCCCGTTGGCGAAATGCGTTGTGTTGTTTTAACCTTTGTTTTTATAGCATTAAAGTATATTTGGCATTTATTACTAGTCATACCCTTGCAGCTGAGGTAGACTGGACAAATAACTCTTTAGTTTCTGCTTTTTCAGAAGGCTTTCTGACACTCTCCTAGGTGACACACTAGGTAGAGCTCTGCCATAGAGGCTGGAGGACTATATAATCCAGGGATAGGCAACCTTCGGCACCCCAGATGTTTTGGACTCCATCTCCCATAATGCTCTTCCACCCATAATGCTGGCAAAGCATCATGGGAGGTGTAGTCCAAAACATCTGGAGTGCCAAAGGTTGCCTATGCCTGATATAATCTATATGATGCACATTGAAAACAGACTTATGGAGAGAGAGAAGACCCGTAATAGGTCAACATGCCCTTCTGTCCCACAAGTTGCTAATTTCACCTCACATACTCCTCCAGTTGTATCTAAACTTGAACCTGTGTAACTATCAGTAACTATCAGTAACTATCAGTAATGCAGTTGAGAGCCTAAAAAGCAAAATCGAGAAATTACATGTCTTTAATTTTGAAAAAAAGGGACACTCGCTTAGATCTTGCCCGGTCCCAAAACGTATGTTTTCAAGGACTACCAGGGGACCAGCCTTAGGGATTATGCATATGTCCCCTGCTATGCCTCAAAATAGACTCCTCCTTTCAGTTACCTCCTCATGGGGTTCTTTTGAAATGTCTTGCATAGATCTAGTAGATTCTGGCGATGTTGACAATTTCATAGATGAAACATTTGTTGCTCTACACCAGATGCCATTGAAGGAGAGATCCACATTTACATTGCCATAATATAGACATGGGGCTGTGTAGGAGGGGGGCTGGCAGGAAGCTCTTACTTACCGCTCCTGCAGCTCCTGTCAGCTCCCTATTCCCCCGCGCCGGTCCGGTCAGCTCCTCTGTCAGCTCCCAGTGTAAGTCTCGCGAGAGCCGCGGGGTCATAGTGCGGCTCTCGCGAGACTTACACTGTGAGCTGACAGGGGAGCTGACCGGACCGGTGCGGAGGAGGAGGGAGCTGACAGGAGCTGCAGGAGAGGTAAGGGCTGCCAGACCCCCTCCTACACAGTGCCCATCCACTGGACCACCAGGGAGTGAGAGCCCCCCTCCCTGGCCAGCTAACAAGCAGGGAGGGAGGACGAAAACAAAATATACATAAAATAAAATTTTACAATAAAAAAAAATGAATAATAAAAAAATAATAATGAAAATAAAATATTAATAATAAAACAAACAAATTAATATTAAAAAATAATAAAAAAGGCTCACCCCCCACCAAGGCTCTGCATCACACACACACTGCACTCATACACACTGCACTCATACACACACACTGCACTCATACATACACACTGCATTCATAAACACACACTGCACTCATACACACACTGCACACATACACACACTGCACTCATACACACACTGCACTCATACACACTGCACTCATACACACACACTGCACTCATACACACACACACTGCACTCATACACACACACACTGCGCTCATACACACACACACTGCACTCATACACACACACACTGCATTCATACACACACACTGCATTCATTATATACACACACTGTAAATAAATATTCAACTAATATAACTTTTTTAGGATCTAATTTTATTTAGAAATTTACCAGTAGCTTCTGCATTTCCCACCCTAGTCTTATACTCGAGTCAAGTTTTCCCAGTTTTTGGGGGTAAAATTAGGGGCCTCGGCTTATATTCGGGTCGGCTTATACTCGAGTATATACGGTAAACCCTAAATTCCAAATATTTGTGCAAAAAAAGTACTGTTTTGGAAAAATTTCAACTACAGCTATACCTATATACATTGTCTATTTTAGCCTGAATATTGCAATTTACATTTCAAATCACAGCAATTTAGTGATTGACACCCAAGACTACTGCTTTTTTTTATAGATACAAGGTAGTTTTTTGATTTAATGACTCTTCCCCTATGTATAAACTGTAAGATTGCTTTCTGTATGAAGAATGAGGTCACGAAAGGAATAACCATTCTATTTTAACTTAAAGAAACACTCACAGCGTGCTGTAGTGGTTGTGGTGCCAGGAGTGTCCTCGCCGGCTCATTGGATGATAGTTTTAACTGATTGCTTTCGGCCAATGAGCACGGATCTACACCATCAGGCTTAGCACATTGGCAGAGCTTCTACAAAAGGCTTAGTGGTTATAGTGATTGGAGTGTCATTTCATAAAATATCACTCACATATCAGTCAGCTAATAAAGCATAAAATGCTACTTATAGAAAATGTCAATCATTGGTTATGCTCATATGCATCCTTTTTTTTCATAGCTAGGTATTCATAGCTAAAAGGCCAGAGGCAGAAAATGGCGCCTAATATTTTTGGGGAATGATGCAAAAGTATTTTTAACAGTCGTAACATCCGCACCTACTAAATAACCTTATAAATAAGTGTGTGCCAACATGCCTTACACTTACAGTAACAACTAGCTTTAAAATAACCCAGTAATGACAAGGAATAATCATAATCACATTCCGTTGTATCAGAGTTTGCAAAACGCTGCCATGCTCATGTCCACGTGGCATTTACTTTGTACATGTCAGTTCAGCTGGGTTTGTATCTAGGAATTCTGGGAAATGCATGCCAATGAGTAGAAATAGGGCAGTAAAGGACTGTCTGAAATATGATTATGTGGCATCGGATGACCCAAGACATAGGAATATGCCCATTACTATTTTGTCATTAGTTTACAATGCCCGCCAGTACATTTCTGCATCATATAAACTATTACCAGTTTAATTTAAAATATTGACGCCATCTAAGGACACCACAAGCAATCAATATGAAGTTTGAGCTAATGCTAATCCAAATATATTCATAATTAAATCGAAGCTGAGAGTCTGTACATTCCTATCAAGTACACTGCTTTTAGAAAACGCACACGTTTACATATGTATTTATACATTAAGACTGTAAGGTGACTGTAGAGGATGTTTTTCTACTTATATAAATGCTTGTTCTTATGGTAATTGTACATGCTCTTTTCTCAAAAGTATGCATTTGATATAATTTTATGGAATAGTTTAGTCCAAATATCAGTCATTAGTTTGGTACGAAGTCTGAGTGCAGATCATGACAGGTGCATTGTCGCCATGTGGGTAGGTGGCGATTCCCCCAAAACCCCATATCCACCCCTGTTACCAATCAAATGCAGAGGTATGGGTTAATATGTCCACAGCTTTATTCAAAATATAATAATATAATAACATCTTCAAAATATCAACTGAAACATGTAAAGTCATTGTCCCACCCCTCCACCCATACATCACAATACATTTACCATATGTCATAAATAAAGGTAATGACCCATATAGTAAACATTATAATAACAACACATAAATATATACACAAATAAAGTGCAACATAATGATTAACCGCCTCCTGGAAAGGGTATACTCAGATACCCCTACACCTCCGAGGTTCTAAGCCACCGACGTGCTCGAAACCCACCAACATTATACCAACATTGTAACCAACCAATTTGTAACCAATAACCAACTTCCTTAACTCTTCTTAATTTAACCATAGACCGTATTTCTCCCTAGCCTTCCCCTCACCATCCCCGCTGCTGTGACTAAGCAATGCCAAAACCATGTAACCTAACCAAGGGAGGGATGGGGGACCAACCCAAACTGGTGAGTAAATTAGTTGGGACAAAATTAAGATGGCCGCCCTATATATACTAGGCCTGCCACCATCCTAACCTACCAATCCCTGCCATCCAACCTAACCTCGCCTCCAGCCCTGTCAAGGCCCCATTTTACTTAGCCTGTGTTTGTTCCATGGGGCTACATTCTATGCTTGCTGAATTTTGCCTTTATACAGACTTTAATATTGGAGGCGGGTTAGTTGGAAGTTTAATATTGGATAAGGGTTAGTGAAGAACATCTAAGCTCAATTAATTTGGTAATACATTTGTAGATAAGGCATTTAAAAATATGCAAAAACAACCAATACAAAACAATAAAAGAGGACCCAGGTAAGTATCAAACCATTCAAAAACAGTTTGACCAAGTACAGTTGGATGTTGCCAGTAGACTGTAACCACTACGCAATTGATTAGTTGTTATGGTGCTTACAGGGCCCCTTTAAACAAAGTAGCATGCAAAAACATGTATTATATGTATAAAGAAGAACTCACTATGCCTAACACATTACATTAGAACAAGAGAGAGAAATATAAGAATAATAACAAACAGTCAAGGAGAGGGCAAGTGATTTACCCAGCAAAGAGAAATATATACAAAGCATTTATTTTGGCTACAAGGTAGACAGGTTTGATGTCATGTATCCAAGGAATGCATCTGTTGCTCCCTATAAACACACACTATGCGACATCACTGACAGGCGTGTGGAGGAACATTACGTTATTTCAGCCGGTGAATGATCAAATGTCCGGGTGATGAAACTTATGGGAATGTACTAAAAAGGTAACACGTTATACACAAAGCAATCCCATCTTCTTTTAAGGTCTCTGCATCTTTACAATTTATTACCATACCTTCGTCTTTCCCTGGGACTATTTTTATGCCAGACCCTCGTTTGCACTTTGTAGATATAAACAATGAGTTCATTGACATGAATATAGAAGTATGCTTGACAGTCGTAACAGGCACTTGCTTAGAAGATTATCCGGACTGACACTTTCTTTGTTACAGTTTTATTTCCTTTACAAATAAGTAAGGAAATGGCAGCTCTATGCTACACTGACGACACCAGGGGTGAGGAAATATGGCTCTAGAATAGAGTTAAAACATCAAGTTATATGTTAGTATATGTTAAAATACCTGTTTGAAAAGAAGATATATTTTAAACACAAGTATCCATACTGTAACAGTGTTTTAAAAATACCGGGGATACTAGGAGTACTTGGGGTACTCAAAAGGGACACCAGGGGGGCGGGGCCGGACCGCCGAGCCGAGCGGTCGCAGGGAAGAGCAGCTCCTGCATACCATGGCCTTTACACGTACTAAATCGTGAATTCCACGGACCCAAGTGACCAACACCATGACCGGCAACACGGGCGGGCTACCTGAGCCGGGGAGAGGCTTGCTCCCGGAGTTCTAGTCCCCCGGGGGAGGTTTCCCTGCAACGGCCGAAGGGATCCAGCCTGGCGGTGAGTGGAGTGGACGGTGATCCCGGTCCACGCCTTAAACTACAGCCGGAGACATTACCGGACCAA
Source organism: Pelobates fuscus (assembly GCF_036172605.1). Taxonomy (NCBI): domain Eukaryota; kingdom Metazoa; phylum Chordata; class Amphibia; order Anura; family Pelobatidae; genus Pelobates; species Pelobates fuscus. The sequence goes on from NC_086318.1 coordinate 363,505,817, forward strand.
CATGCAGGCCCAGAGCCAAGATGGCGGAGGCCACGTGTACGATGACCGACCTGCAGAACCCGAGCTGTAAAATGGCTACCCCCAGACATGGCACTTAAGGCTACAACTTGCACCACAAAGAGGCACCCAAGCCCAGAGAATCGCCGGGCGCAAAGCCCTGAAGACCCTGCTCGATATCCTGCTCACGTGGATGGGGCTGCCCATGAGACCGCTCGCCCTTCTTCTGGGCTGGGCGCTCAACAAGAGGGACCCCTCTACAGCCTGCCATACACCCTGGGAGAAGATACCGGAACCCAGGGCCCACGATCCTGCTGAAGGGATCCATGGCACAAGGGCACGAGCGACTACAAAGGCCTCAGGCCGAAGGTAGGTGGCATCCGGACGCAGTACCGCCACAACACCGGGGAAATATGGGGAAGAGCGACGTCCAATCTGAGCCGCAACAGTACCCGGTGGAGTATGAAGACGAGCAGAGGGAATCTATCATGTAACCTGGACTTGGGCCAGAAACCTGTGCAACAACCGGACGCAACATTAAATTCCTCCACGTTAAAGCCGTAAAGCAAGGAGCCGCAAAGCAAGGAGCCGCGAAGCTGCCCACTACAGTAGGCGAGGGGAGCTGAATCCTGGTCCAGAGGTGCCCCAGGGACAAACACCGTAGGCAAGAACCAGCCACTGCAGAGGGCTTAGCTTAGAGAGACTGCCTTTGTATCCCATGAGCGAGCGTGTCCCAAAGGGGCCAGCCAGCAGTCACCTGTATACCCTGACGACCCCCATCCTGATGGACTTATACTTGCCTTTCTGCTTTATAAATGCATACGGTAAACCACCTGTCCACTTTAGTAATCTGAGACTGGCATGCTTAACAATGCAGTGCTCCCCATCTATGTCTCTCCTCTGATTTTTCTTGCCTGTCAGACCCCTCTTGATGCCTAACTAAAATGAGAATCTACACAGTAGTAGACATGGTATAAATGTACTTAATGACTATTACAGGATTATAGCACATTTTGGATAAACAGCCTGTTTAAATCACATGTACATTATTACTAGCTCATGTAACCACACTAGCCTGTTTCTGATTTTAGCATGTTATAATCACTTTTGCAAGCAGCATATCACTTACTGTGTTCGCGAGTTTCTACTATCTGAGTTAAACTTCCATAACAGAGAAATATTGAACCTGCATATTTATTTTATGCGAAGCTTGCGCACTCACTCCCTTACAACTAGCTAATGTTAAGCGAATTAAACTGCATACTGACTAATCCTGAATACAAAAGCAATGTTAAACCATAATATATAAAAAAAGAGGTACAAATGTTAAAGAAATGTTAGATACCATTGTTAGTAAATCCTATACTGTATCCTAAATGCACATTTCCCTCTTTCTATTCTGTATCCCATCTAATATACCTCAATAAAATACAGATTTACAAAAGGGACACCAACTCCTATGATGCTCTGCCAGCCTTAACGCGTGTATAGATAATGAATGTATGATCGAGCATGCATATAGGTAAGGTCTTTGAAAGGATCCCACGTAATTTGTTTTATTATTTTGCCTCGACGGTAAATGTCAGAATTAGGATAGAATCAGTTCTTCTTAATTAAAACATTTTCAGATAGAGAATTGACTGCTTTCCTTGAACAGAGCACAGCCACGATTTTGTGTTTTAATTAAATGTCAATTCATTTTTGAAAGCATGTTTTTAAGTTCAGGAATTAGCATCTGAACAAGATGTGTCATTTGTTTGATTAAAATCTAAACCTTCAATAAATCGGCATCATTAGTCATCATTCCCATTCTCCTTTATCAATGACATTGACTCCAAATATAGCCATATCACAGCTATGCTCTCGGCATTGTTCCTTACCCATTGACAAATCGTAGGGTAATATTATGAGATATGTTCAACCGGGATACATATATAGAGAGTATGAAGGATTTCCAACAGTAGTACATCAAAAGGTTAGCAGTGTGTGAGCTCCTCTAATATAAGATAACATATGAGCTCTCCAGCATAATACAACATAAAATATGATCGCCTGTCAAGTATTATACCATAGATACAATACTAGCTCTTCTAAAATGCAAGACTTGGTGAAGAATTACTAAGATGCACAACTGCATGTAATATAGGTTTATTTGTGTATATATTTTATAATTCAGATGTATGCAATGAGATTTGGAGCATTAGCTCTGGAGAGATGATCTTCTTTAATAGCATACAGGGAGTGCAGAATTATTAGGCAAGTTGTATTTTTGAGGATTAATTTTATTATTAAACAACAACCATGTTCTCAATGAACCCAAAAAACTCATTAATATCAAAGCTGAATATTTTTGGAAGTAGTTTTTAGTTTGTTTTTAGTTATAGCTATTTTAGGGGGATATCTGTGTGTGCAGGTGACTATTACTGTGCATAATTATTAGGCAACTTAACAAAATACAAATATATACCCATTTCAATTATTTATTTTTACCAGTGAAACCAATATAACATCTCAACATTCACAAATATACATTTCTGACATTCAAAAACATAACAAAAACAAATCAGTGACCAATATAGCCACCTTTCTTTGCAAGGACACTCAAAAGCCTGCCATCCATGGATTCTGTCAGTGTTTTGATCTGTTCACCATCAACATTGCGTGCAGCAGCAACCACAGCCTCCCAGACACTGTTCAGAGAGGTGTACTGTTTTCCCTCCTTGTAAATCTCACATTTGATGATGGACCACAGGTTCTCAATGGGGTTCAGATCAGGTGAACAAGGAGGCCATGTCATTAGATTTTCTTCTTTTATACCCTTTCTTGCCAGCCACGCTGTGGAGTACTTGGACGCGTGTGATGGAGCATTGTCCTGCATGAAAATCATGTTTTTCTTGAAGGATGCAGACTTCTTCCTGTACCACTGCTTGAAGAAGGTGTCTTCCAGAAACTGGCAGTAGGACTGGGAGTTGAGCTTGACTCCATCCTCAACCCGAAAAGCCCCCACAAGCTCATCTTTGATGATACCAGCCCAAACCAGTACTCCACCTCCACCTTGCTGGCGTCTGAGTCGGACTGGAGCTCTCTGCCCTTTACCAATCCAGCCACGGGCCCATCCATCTGGCCCATCAAGACTCACTCTCATTTCATCAGTCCATAAAACCTTAGAAAAATCAGTCTTGAGATATTTCTTGGCCCAGTCTTGACGTTTCAGCTTGTGTGTCTTGTTCAGTGGTGGTCGTCTTTCAGCCTTTCTTACATAGTTACATAGTTACATAGTTACATAGTTAGATAGCTGAAAAGAGACTTGCGTCCATCAAGTTCAGCCTTCCTCACACCTGTTTTTTGCTGTTGATCCAAAAGGCAAAAAAAAAACCCCAGTTTGAAGCACAATTTTGCAACAAGCTAGGACAAAAAATTCCGTCTTGACCCCAGAATGGCAGTCAGATTTATCCTTGAATCAAGCAGTTATTACCCTACATTGAAAGATTATATCCTTGAATAGTCTGTCTTTGCAAGTATGCATCTAGTAGCTGTTTGAACATCTGTATGGACTCTGATAAAACCACTTCTTCAGGCAGAGAATTCCACATCCTGATTGTTCTTACAGTAAAAAAACCTTTCCTTTGCCTTAGACGAAATCTTCTTTCTTCCAGTCTAAACGCATGGTCTCGTGTCCTATGTAAAGTCCGGTTTGTGAATAGATTTCCACACAATGGTTTGTATTGGCCCCGAATATATTTGTATAATGTTATCATATCCCCTCTCAGGCGACGTTTTTCTAAACTAAATAGGTTTAAATTTGTTAACCTTTCTTCATAGCTGATATGTTCCATTCCTTACCTTGGCCATGTCTCTGAGTATTGCACACCTTGTGCTTTTGGGCACTCCAGTGATGTTGCAGCTCTGAAATATGGCCAAACTGGTGGCAAGTGGCATCTTGGCAGCTGCACGCTTGACTTTTCTCAGTTCATGGGCAGTTATTTTGCGCCTTGGTTTCTCCACACGCTTCTTGCGACCCTGTTGACTATTTTGAATGAAACGCTTGATTGTTTGATGATCACGCTTCAGAAGCTTTGCAATTTTAAGAGTGCTGCATCCCTCTGCAAGATATCTCACTATTTTTGACTTTTCTGAGCCTGTCAAGTCCTTCTTTTGACTCATTTTGCCAAAGGAAAGGAAGTTGCCTAATAATTATGCACACCTGATATAGGGTGTTGATGTCATTAGACCACACCCCTTCTCATTACAGAGATGCACATCACCTAATATGCTTAATTGGTAGTAGGCTTTCGAGCCTATACAGCTTGGAGTAAGACAACATGCATAAAGAGGATGATGTGGTCAAAATACTCATTTGCCTAATAATTCTGCACTCCCTGTATATATATATGACCATGGGTTAATATGAAAATATTCTACATAAGCTTTTTGTCACGACTCCTAGTGTGGCCCAACATGCAGAACTATGTAACATCTACATAGAAATTAGAAAGGAAATAAAAAGGATAGAACGTAAACCGGTCCTTAGAATGGCCGGACTTATACATTAGAGACAGAGAATGGTCAAGGGATAGCCGAGGTCAAGGAAGCCAGAAATACACAAATACCGTTTAACAAGCAAAGCGAAGGGAACTAGAAATCAGCGTAGTCAGGAATAGCCAAGGTCAAAATACTGGAAATCACAATAACAGCAAGGAAAAATACACTCTCAGGAACCAGGACTGGAAACCACGACAGGGCAAGGTACTGGGGTGAATCAGGGATTTAAATATCCCTCTCTAGGCTGTGATTGGTCAGAGGGTGACCTCTGACCCCAGAACATGCGTGTGCGTTGGCGCCGTGACATCACACGCACGTTCCTGTAACCTTAGGGTGTGGAGCCATTGATGGCCGCGACCGCATGGTCGGCGCCATCTTTGTTTTGGGCACACTGCCCAGAAGACGCGGAGGAGCGGTTCCCGGCTCGCCACCGATTAGGTAAGCTCAGCTTGTCGGCGCGGTTGTGCCGGTCGGGCACAGACATGCCATGCGGCGAGCCGGGAGCCATGACAATTTTGGAAAGCCACTATAATTTGTGTGGATTTTTATATTTTATATACCATAATGGTTTCTCATAATAAAGTATCTGAACCCAAAATAATGCCTTGGTCCACGTGATCAAAGAGCCATCTCGAAGCAGGCACATGGAACTGCATTACAGGGGGAGTCCAAGTCTAACATGTTTTGGACTGGACATCCTTACTAATTCCTCTGAGTTGGGGGCCTCAGTGCCTTATTAATATACTGCAATCTTTAAGTTTGGATTCCAGTATTGTTGAATGTATTAGGCAGTGGTTGAGTGACAGGCAAAAGAGGGTTGTAGTCAATGGAATATATTCGAAGCAAGGTCTAGTTACCAGTGGGGTACCTCAGGGATATGTACTTGGACCCATTCTCTTTATTTTTTTATTAGTGATATTGCAGAAGGTCTTGATGGTAAGGTATGTCTTTTTGCTGATGATGCTAAGATATGTAACTAGGGTTGATGTTCAAGGAGGGGTTAGCCAAATGGCAAATCATTTAGGTGAAAAAGAAAAATGGTCAGAGTTGTAGCAGCTGACATTTAATGTGGATAAGTGCAAGATAATGCATCTTAGACGTAAAAACCCAAGGGCAGAGTACAGAATATTTGATAGTCCTAACCTCAACATCTGAGGAAAGGGATTTAGGGGTAATTATTTCTGATGACTTATAGGTAGGCAGACAATGTAATAAGAGCAGCAGGAATGGGTAGCAGAATGCTTGGTTGTATAGGGAGAGGTATTAGCAGTAGAAAGTAGGAAGTGCTCATGCCATTGTACAGAACACTGGTGAGACCTTACTTTGAGTATTGTACGCAGTACTGGAGACCGTATCTTCAGAAGGATATTGATACTTTGGAGAGACTTCAGAGAAGGCCTACTAAACTGGTTCATGGATTGCAGGATAAAACTTACCAGGAAAGGATAAAGGATCTTAACATGTATAGTTTGGAGCAAAGACAAGACAGGGGGGATATGATAGAAACATTTAAATCCTTAAAGGGAATCAACACAGTAAAGGAGGAGACAATATTTGAAAGAAGAAAAACTACCACAACAGGACATAGTCTTAAATTAGAGGGGCAAAAGTTTAAAAATAATATCAGGAAGTATTACTTTACCGAGAGGGTAGTGGATGCATGGAATAGCCTTCCAGATGAAGTGGTAGATGTTAACACAGTGAAGGAGTTCAAGCATGCGTGGGATAAGCATAAGGCTATCCTAGCTATAAGATAAGGCCAGGGACTAATGAGAGTATTTAGGAAATTGGGCCGTCACATTCTATGTTTCTATGTCTGTACACATGCAGCCATGGAGCCTGGAAGTACAGTAAAAGACCCCTTTCCCCCCCCAAAACAGCTTGTTTTAATGCATCTCAAGGATGTCAACAATGAAAAGAGCACCTAGTTCACAATCAATAACTATACCTTCCTGTCAGCATCTAACTACGGGCTAGCAGTTGACCATCAAAATGGGACACTACATGCAAGGCAGTTGGTAGTGCTGCATAGGGAGAAGGCATTGCAGACACTGGTACAGGGTTTCCTCTAGTTTCAGTCAAATGGGGCACTAGATGTGCTATGCATTTGATAATTTATCTACAATATTCTCAGGGGTATTTGAGAACTTTTGTTGAGTGTAAACAAAGTGATATCATGTGCTAACAATAAACAGATGAAGTAATCAGTTGTATATGCATATTGAATTATGAAGCCTTCTTTATTTAATTCGGTTTTGATTATGCAAATAATGAGCTAGACGGAGAGGAAAGTTACAGATGTCACAGCATCTAATCAAGGGTAAGTGCTTCATTTTTAACATTCCCCGTACGTATGTCACCTTCTAACATAACAACTGAATCAACTGCTTGGGAAAAACAATATATATACACTGCTCAAAAAAATAAAGGGAACACTTAAACAACACTATGTAACTCCAAGTCAATCACACTTCTGTGAAATCAAACTGTCCACTTAGGAAGCAACACTGAGTGATAATCAATTTCACATGCTGTTGTGCAAATGGGATAGACAACAGGTGGAAATTATAGGCAATTAGCAAGACACCCCCAATAAAGGAGTGGTTCTGCAGGTGGTTACCACAGACCACTTCTCAGTTCCTATGCTTCCTGGCTGATGTTTTGATCATTTTTGAATGCTGGGGTGCTTTCACTCTAGTGATAGCATGAGACGGAGTCTACAATGCCATCCGGCCGGGAGGGGGCCCGCCATCAGGGGTCCGGCGGCACACTCTGAGGGGGCCGGCCGCGTTCAGGGCTGGCCCTTTAAATGCTGCAGCTGCCTGAGCGCTCTGTTAAGAGCGCTCAGGCGGCTGCAGTTGCTTCTCACCTCCCCTGTAGCGTGGCCGAGCTGCTCTGCTGTCCGCGGTGCCCGGCCGGAGTGATAGGAAGGTGCACACTGAGTGTGCACTTCCTGTGAGTCCGGCCGGGTACAGGAAACAGAAACTCCTGTTCCGCACGGAGTTTCTGTTTCCTTTACCCGGCCGGACTCACAGGAAGTGCACACTCAGTGTGCACCTTTCTATCACTCCGGCCGGGCACCGCGGACAGCAGAGCAGCTCGGCCACGCTACAGTGGAGGGGGGAGTAAGAAGAGAAGGGGGGTAAGAAGAGAGGGGGGTAAGAAGAGAGGGAGGGGGGATAAGAAGAGAGGGAGGGGGGAGTAGAAGAGAGGGGGGGAGTAAGAAGAGGGTAAGAAGAGGGGGGATGGGGGAGTAAGAAGAGGGAGGAGTGAGAAGAGGTATGAGTAAGAAGAGGGGGAGGTGGGAGTAAGAAGAGGGAGAGGAGGGAGTAAGAAGAGGGGGAGGGAGGAGTAAGAAGAGGGGGGAGTAAGAAGGGGGGTAAGAAGAGAGGGAGGGAGGAGTAAGAAGAGGGGGAGGGGGAGTAAGAAGGGGGTAAGAAGAGGGGGGGTAAGAAAAGAGGAGGGGGAGGGGAATAAGAAGAGGGGGTAAGAAGAGGGGAGAGGGAGGTAAGAAGAGGGGGGAGGGGGTAAGAAGAGGGGGAAGGGGGAAGAAGAGAGGGAGGGGAGAGTAAGAAGGGGGGTAAGAAAGGGGGGAGGGGGGAGTAAGACGAGGGCAATTGCCCGCCCCCTCCCCTCCCCTGTCCGCAGGCACTGTGCGGGCAGCCGGCAGGAGAGGGAGGAAGAGAGGACACGGGAGCTCAGCCTGCAGCGCCTCTGGGTCCTTCTTGCACGAGCACAGATCGTTGCTGCTGTTACCACGGCAACGTTACGGCTCTTGCGAGAGTAAACTCTAGCCCTGGAGCTACGGGCTAGAGTTCACTCTCAACACTGTGACCACCAGGGATTCCTGGTAGTCGCAGTGGTGAGAGTGAACTCTAGCCCCATAAACACACTGCCCCCCCACACACACCATACACATTCACACACTGCCCCCACACACCATACACATTCACACACTGCCCCCCATACACACACACTGCCCCCACACACACCATACACATTTACACACATTGCCTCACACACACACACATACACTGCCCACCCATACACACGCAGCCCCCCATACTAACATTGCCACACACATACACAGCCCCCTCATACACACATTGCCCCACACACCCTACACATTCACACACTACACCCCCTCACACACACTGAACCTTTCACACACACTGCACCCCTCACACATTGCACCACTGCTCCTATACCCTACTACAGCCTCATATCCCAGCAGACCCCTGGTAAGTTGTCAAACTGTTCTTAAACGGTTTGACTACTTACTCTGGGAGGGGGCCCGGCCCTCCTGGCACCATAACCACTACACAGAGCAGTAGTGGTTATTGTGCATGGATTATTTCTTTAAATAATCTACAAGTGCCCCAGTAGCCAGCAAGCCAGCCAGCCCACAGGCCGACCAGCCAGCCCACAGGCTGGCCAGCCAGCCAGCCCACAGGCCACCAGTTAGCCCACAGGCCAGTAGCCAGCCCACAGGCCTACAGCAAGCCACATGCTTACAGCCAGCAAGCCCACAGCCTGCCAGCCGCAGCCAGCAAGCTACAGCCTGCCAGCCAGCAAGCCACAGCCTGCCAGCCAGCAAGCCACAGCCAGCAAGCCACAGCCTGCCAGCCGCAGCCAGCAAGCCCACAGCCTGCCAGCCGCAGCCAGCAAGCCCACAGCCTGCCGGCAGTAGCCAGCAAGCCCACAGCCTGACAGCAAGCCCACAGCCTGACAGCCGCAACCAGTAAGCCCACAGCCTTCCATCAAGCCCACAGACTGCCAGCCAGCAACAGTAATTAAGGTAAGAGGAGCCAACTTGGCCTAAGCATCAGCGAGCTATGTTGTGTTGCTATATTGTGAATAGGAACCAGAGTGTTGGAGAGACCCCCCTCCAGGCCCCATTAGACTCCATTGTAGTCTCTAATGGGACCTGGAGGAAATTCTTTCTAACACACTCTCTAAATGACAATGAGATAGTCTCTGCTAGAATGACCCCCCCCCCCATGGCCCATTAGCCCTCAATTGTAGTCTCTACTGGGGCCTGGAGGCGACTGTTTCCAGCAGGGAGGCTGAGAGGGCCTCTGTTAGAAAGACCCCCTTCCAAGCCTATTAGACTCCATTGTAGTCTCTAATGGGGCCTGGAGGGGATTCTTTCTTACACACTCTCTAAAGGACACTGAGATAGCCTCTGCTAGAAAGACCCCCCTCCATGGCCCATTAGCCCTCAATTGTAGTCTCTACTGGGGCCTCGAAGGGATTATTGCACTTTTGTTCCTTGTGTCTAAAGATTGTGTAGGGTGTGGCTGGAGGCGGTGCATGGAGGCGGGACAAGGGTGGCGCTTGCTGCGGAGTATGGGTGGGGCCTGTAAGGGGGCCCTTGATTTATTTTGCTCGGGGGCCCTGACGGTTCTCAGTCTGCCCCTGCTTTTGGTGTTTAACACAGAGGTGTGTTTGTATGTAGTGTTGGCATGTCACTTGGGTTGCAGGTTGCAGACCTCAATGATTTACCAGTAGTATCTGGCCTTTTCTCTCTGGCCAGTGAGTTCTGCACAAGCCACAAGCCATGTTCACCTAGGCGGTCATATATACAAGGTCTAGCCCTGGCTGAGATCAACTGCATGAACATCCTGGGCATTTCTGGATGAGCGAGGAGCCCTGGAGTAAGCAGAGAGAATTCTGTAAATTTGCCTTACTCGGGACTTGTCATAAGAATGCCACATCCATAAGTTGCCCTAGTTAGTTATCTTTTGTTGTGTCTGTTGTGCTTTATTTTGCTGATCAGAGTTATGTCTTCTAATATGCCATTTGGTGCTGCATGTGTTTTTACTGAAAACTGCATTTTACTGATAAGCATAGCTTAAAGCTAGTGCAGAAATCTTGACATGTATCATGTATTCTTGGTTAGCTATTTTATGTTTTACGATGACATGTCTATACTAGACATGTGCAATTAGTTTTGTTCCGAATGTACATTCGGATGAATTTCGTGCAATTTGAAAATTCTGATGCTTATGAATATCCGAAGTTCCGACATGCCGAAGTTCCAAAGTTCCGAAGTGCTTCAGATTTCTGAAAAGTGGCAAAACAAGAGAGAGGGAGGGAAAATTACTTGAATGGTGACAGGAATCTTGACCAATAAGCTAATTCCTGGCACTGGGAGCCCTATAGATGTGTAAGTGGTTGTGGTGGCAATCCTGGCACTGGGAGCCCTACAAATGTGTAAGTTGTTATGGTGGCAGTCCGGACACTGGGAGCTCTATAGATGTGTAAGTGATTGTGGTGTTAGTCCGGGCACTGGGAGCCCTATAGATGTATAGGTGGTTGTCGTGGCAGCCCTATAGATGTGTAAGTGGTTGTGGTGGCAATCCTGGCACTGGGAGCCCTACAAATGTGTAAGTTGTTATGTTGGCAGTCCGGACACTGGGAGCCCTATAGATGTGTAAGTGATGGCCGTGGTAGTCCGGGCTCTGGGAGCCCTATAGATGTGTAAGTGGTTGTGGTGGTAGTCTGGGCACTGGGAGCCCTATAGATGTGTAAGTGATTGTGGTGGTAGTCCGGGCACTGAGAGCCCTATAGATGTGTAAGTGGTTGTGGTGGTAGTCCAGGCACTGGGAGCCCTATAGATGTGTAGGTGGTTGTGGTGGTAGTCCTGGCACTAAGTCTAGGGTTTTAATGGGGGACCTCATTCTCTAATGGATGCAATTTCAATTTGGCAGTAATGTACCTATTCTTATTTCTGCTTATTTTTGCAAGGTGAGAGAGGATATGTCCTGAAGTCTCTGTTATACTGTTTTTTTATTTATGTTTACAATTTTAACATGAGGTGCCAGGGTGATGGCGGCCTTACTTTGCCTCCTGCGTCGTTCTTTGATGGTATTGGGCGGGAGGGAGAGGGACCTACGCACTGACATGCCTGTCAAAGTGGCCTGCTTGTGCATTGTATATACCTATTACATAGAAATGGATTAGTCACATGTACATCATTAATCTGTGTGTGCACATGAATGTGTGTCTTTATTTATACGTCCGTGTTTGTAAATGAATGAATGCATGTGTGTATCTGAATGTGTTTATATATGAATGTCTATGTGCATGAATCTGTGAGTGTATATGAATTTGATTAAATGTGTGTAACAAAAGGTAACAAAAGGGTTAATAAAGTTCTGCTCTGAGTGCCATGTAACCCAGGTACGCCTCTGGAAACAATGTATTTATTTCTAATCTTTCTTTATTCTTTCCCTATACTATCTGTCAGGTGCTAAGGACAGAACTCATTCTACGTTTCATTTACATTTTTTAAATTTCAGAAATACACAAAAGCCAATTATAGGAAATAGGTAACAATATTAAAACTCATAGGTAGTAACAGCTCTCCTTTAAATCTAAAATCCAACCGTGACAAATAAATGTTCATTAAAACATCTGTTTTAGCTTAAATGTTGAAATTCAAACATCAATTTATCACAATTCACTGCATAATGAATACATTCTAAAACATTTGTATTAGTTTTTGTAAATATATATATATATATATATATATATATATATATATATAATTTATTAATTAAATGTGCTATAGTGTACATTATTTGTAGTGGTAGCAGTATAATCCAAAATTCAAGTAATTCTGCATTTTTCAACTTGATTCAGGCATGTCCCAAATCATTATATTTAAACTTGATAAATGATTTGAAACCAGTGAAATGCCCCAGAAAGACACTCTCATGCCTTGTTTTGTTTTCCGATGTTTAAAAATAGCAGTAAAATTAAGGGGAGCAAAAGTCATTGAGAAAACAAAATTATTTTGACATAGCTGGATAAGAAAACATAATCGTTATAAACAAGTCGCAAAGCACGATGACTGTTTGTAGAATCTGCTGGTAGTTCATTATCACTAGCTAAACACTCTCAAAACAAAACGGTCTTAAGTTAGCAAGTCCCACTGGGGTGTTTTTCCATTGCATGTGCCAATTTAAATATTTCGTTCAGAATTTTGGTTTCCAGTGTTGTTGCAGAGAAGTGCGGGAGGGAAACAAATGCAGAATTTGGACTAACAACTTTAAAGGGACAATCCAGGGTAGATTTGCCACTCACAATTATTGAATAATAGAGACAATGCAGTGAAAAAATGCCTCATTTTTTTTGGAATCCCTAAGCACCAATCCAGAGCCTGTGATTCTTAAAAGATTGCTAAGGTGTAAAATCCAATCCTGGTTGCCCTATAGGTTTTTATAATGTGAAAATTGCCAAGAAAATTGTAAAGCCAGAGATGTTTTCATTAATTAGATTAAAAAAATTTACAATTAAAATACAACGGCAAAGGTATGCAGACAATATGCATGCATAGGCGAGGTGCAAAGGCATTTGTAAGAGGTTTATAAATCCCACAACAAAAGAACATCTTAGAGAGTTCTGAGTTCTTATATTTTTCTGGTGGTATGGCGCCTCCAGAGACGCCACCGTATGGGAAAGGCGCTGTACCAGCTGGGTAAGTGATTCCACCTAACTGCTGGTACCAGTCACCAGTCACCAGTCGCTGCTTCTGATCCCCCCCTCTCTGGACTTAATGTCCCCAAACCTCTGCCCTAACCCGCCAACCTCCAACTGCATCCCTGCAAGGTCGGCCTTCCAGACCTCTCTCAGGTCCAGGTGGAGCTGTATAATATCTCCTTTAATGGAGGGAGCCGGAGGGATATGTGGCCGTGACGGAGTCGGTTACCAGATGCACACTGCCAACAGCCTGCGCAGTCTCTGGTTTCTCTTCGTACTGGGAGTAATCTGAGTCGCTGGAGGCATGCAGCTTCTCGGGCCTGCTTCGGCAGCCTGTCGAAGGAGCTTTGGATATCAGGAAGAATTATGCTCTCAGAACAGCCTGTTTTTTAATGTTTTTGCCCCATCTCTCTGCGTGGGGAATCAAGGTATAAATTGTTGTCGGAATATTCTGTAAATTCGTGGCAATAAGGTCTATATTCTGAGCTCAATACATACACGTCTGCTCAGTAGGTCAGCTAGCCATGCCCCCGACTGAGAAACTTTGCAAATGAACATGCCTATTCAACTGAATGAGACATCACAATGCAAGGGTTTCTGGGAAATACATATTTTCCTCGTAGTGGAAAATAATAGCCGGGCCTATAGGTGCCCCCCCCCCAATCGAAACACTGCTAGGTCCACATTTGGTGGAATAAAATCTCCTATCTATATAATGCTGGTGTTTTGGATCTTTTCCTTCTCTTTTTTTTTGTATCCTGGGGGGAAGTTGGAAGGAGGCCTTATGATCACGTACCCAGCTACATATAGTGTGCTTACTACCTCCATTTGATTTTCACCTTACAAAACAGGAGACTCTGTAACCCAATAGCGGACTTCTTGAGGGAGCATCATGGCCTTCTTGGCATTCTACAAAGGCAAAACCATCATTTTTCAACAATCCTCTGACCTGCGGAAGTTCCTACAGACGTTTATATTCCAGTACCTGATACCTTAGAGATAACGGGTTCTGCTTTCCCTGCACCTTCGCTGCTACCCTGGAAATGGGTGTCTGCTTGGGAACCTTCATGACGGAGCCGTCTAATACTGATAATTTTGCAGAGAAGTTTCTGAACAGGATTTGATGACTGACATTTGTCCAACTCTAAGTGAAAAAGACGTAAGGTGGTGCTATGAAATGAGATCCTGTCCGTTTAACTCCTTAAGGACCGCGGATTTACTAGATACATCCGACAAAAAACGAACAAGTTTGTACCTAGTACATCCGCGGCATTCCTTATTACTTACCAGATCGCCGCCATTCCTCTGACGGCGATCGGTGTTGCTCCCAGTCTGGGGGGGACTACCTGACAGCCCAGACAGCCCCCCCTCAGCAAATTAGGCCCCCGCGAGCCATGTGATCACTCTGAAAAAGCGGTCACATGGCCGCAATAGCCGTCCATGCATCTGTCTGCATGGGGACTGCCTGAACTGACAGGCAGTCTCCCTGCTTCTGAAAAATAAAAAATAAATGTTAATGTGAGAATCCGAGCGTGTGTTAACAAGACATTTAATCCGAGATCAAGGACAGGCTTATTTACACTGGTAATTTGAAAGTCTTGTGACACTATGTTACAGAAACACTTTAGTCATGGCTTGTGTTGATTCATTCCGCTTCTTGCTCCAATATCATCCTTAACCTATCCTCGAGGTTACGATTAGACTGCAATGTGGTGATGAAATGTCAAGAAATGTCAAGCATGTACATATTATTCGTAATGTTGCCCCTCACACCCTTTCTCTTCTGTATTCAATTTATTTCAAAGTAACAATAAAAATTGTCAAATTGAAAAAAACAAAACAAGACATTTAATCCAGTAACATACCCTGGAACTGAGGGAAGAGAGTGGACAGCTGGGAAGCTGTAGGTAGAGTCTTGTGAAAAGCATGAAAGCGGAACGAGATAGGTGGTCATCAGACACATTAGTGACCCCAGGAACATGGATGCATGTGAGGAAAAATTGTTGTGTAGCCGCCACCCATATAAGTTTCCTTAAGAACCTCATAATAACCAGGGAAGATGACCGTCCCTTATTTATGATGTGGTAGGTAGCGTGGTTGCCCGAAAACATCTGATCGAGTGGCCTGTCCAGAAAGGACCCCATGGATATAACCCGAATAGGGCAGCCACTAATTGCCACAGATGGCAGTGAAACCAGAGTTGGCCACTGCATCTGTCCAGAGGGTTGGAGAATTAGCCAATGTAGGGGGGATGAACATGTTTCCCGTTCCATGGAGTCAGGAAAGTGTGCCACATGAGTAAGTCGGAAGTTGCGTGTGGTCTAGGGAGATGTGGGTACTGTCTGAATTAGGCATGTTCATGGGGAAAAAAATTGGTTCGGTTCGGCATTCCGAAATTCGGGATTTTCACAATTCGGGACATCGGCAATTCGGCACTTCAAGACTTCGGGACTTCGGCAACTTCGGAACTTTGGCACTTCAGCACTTCGGAACTTCGGCACTTCAGCACTTCGGAACTTCGGCACTTCAGCACTTCGGAACTTCGGCACTTCGACACTTCGGAAATTCAGCAACTTCGTCACTTCAGCACTTCGGAACTTTGGCACTTCGAACTTCGGAACTTTGGCAACTTCGGCACTTCGACACTTCGAAACTTCGGCATTTCGGGACTTCGGCACCTCCGGACTTCTCTTGCAGCCGCTTGGTAGATAACTCCCTAATTCCCACGGTATCAGGGAGGTATCTACCAAAAGGCTGAAAGACCTAAAGCCAAATTTACTAATACTAAGTAAAAATTACTTGGTATTAGTAAATTTTGCCCTACTCGCTATACCGTGAGTAGGGGCATGTCTAGTAAACAGTGAGCAGCCTGTGACTGCTCACTGTTTAAAAAAAAATAGAACCCCTGAGCGGCGGCTGGGGGCCCTAAATACTAATAAGGGGGGGACTAATGTCCTCCCCCCTGGCCCCCACCCCTGAGAGGCGGGTGGGGGCCCTAAAAACTAATAAGGGGGGGACCTAGTGTCCTCCCCCTGGCCCCCACCCCTCAGCGGCGGGTGGGGGCCCTAAATACTAATAAGGGGGGACCTAGTGTCCTCCCCCCTTGCCCCCACCCCTCAGCGGCGGGTGGGGGCCCTAAATACTAATAAGGGGGGTACCTAAGGTCCTGCCCCCTGGCCCCCACCTCTGAGTGGCGGGTGGGGGCCCTAAAAAAATACCCCCCCAGGTGACTAGTGGTCCCCAATCCCCTAGTCACCCCCTCCCCCCAATAAAACTCATCCCCCTACCTACCCCCCTCACCCTAAAAACTAATGAAGGGGGAACCTTTAACTAAGTACCTGTAAAAAAATAAATAAAACTTACCATTCAATGTTTTCTTTTTTCTAAAATCTTCTTTTCTCAGCCCCAAAAAAGGCCAAATAAAAATCCATAATAACCGACGGAATTATATAAAAAAAAATCCATCTTCACCCATGGAGGGCTCCGCGCAGACTGAGATCTGCAGGGCGGGGGAAGGTAATTAGGCTCAGAGCACTCTGATTGGTGGGTTTAAGCCATCCAATCAGAGTGCTCTGACAGGTAAATGAAGAGACTGACAGGTAAGTCTCTACATTTACCTGTCACAGCACTTTGATTGGTTGGTTTGAAATCCACCAATCAGAGTGCTCTGTGTCATTTTACACAGCATGGGAAAGTTCTTTAGAATTTTCCCACGCTGTGTAATTTGACTCATAACTCTCTGATTGGTTACTTAATCCACCAATCAGAGAGTTATGAGTCAAATTACACAGCGTGGGAAAATTCCAAAGAACTTTCCCACGCTGTGTAAAATGACACAGAGCACTCTGATTGGTGGATTTCAAACCAACCAATCAGAGTGCTGTGACAGGTAAATGTACAGACTTACCTGTCAGTCTCTTCATTTACCTGTCAGAGCACTCTGATTGGATGGCTTAAACCCACCAATCAGAGTGCTCTGAACCTAATTGCAGGGCGGGGCAAGGCTTTATAAGCCTTCCCCTGCCCTGCAGAGCTCAGTCTGCGCGGAGCCCTCCATGGGTGAAGATGGATTTTTTTTTTTTTTTTATAATTGCGTCGGTTATTATGGATTTTTATTTGGCCTTTTTTGGGGCTGAAAAAAGAAGATTTTAGAAGAAAGAAAACATTGAATGGTAAGTTTTTTTTTTTTTTTTACAGGTTCTTAGTTAAAGGTCCCCCCCTCATTATTTTTAGGGTGAGGGCGGTAGGTAGGGGAATCATTTTTATTGGGGGGGAGGGGGTGACTATTCGGACCGAAACGAATTGCACATGTCTAGTCTGAATGAAGGTCAGGAAATAAAGGTCATGAGATGAAGGATGTACCTTGTGACATGATCTTCATGGCAAAATTGAGCCAGCCCAGCAGAGACCGAAACTCCTTGTGGTTGCAGGAGCCCAACCGCAATTACAGGTCTATACTTGTGAGGATGCGCTCAATCCCATTATGAGGAAGACAGGACTGCATTGCGACCAAATCCAGTTGGATCCCCAGGAAGTGTATACCGGTGTCTGCACCTTTCATTACACTGGGGAGACCGGTATACCCAGGGACCCAAAAAGACTGATCACCGCACTGAGTGTCTTTAATTGTGAGGAAATTGTCTAGGTAATGAATGACTGTTTGGCATCTGCATACATTAATTAGTAGCCCACATAGGATTCTTCCGAAAATGTAAAAATCTTGGACTGCTCTTGGACCCAGAAGTGAGGTGGGAAAATAGTATAGATCCTTCCACTCAATGCCGTGCAGACGCCAAAGTGAAAGGTGAATGGGAATTAATTTGAATGCGTATACCATGTCTGTCTCACTGAGCCAAGCTCCTACCCCTGTAGCAAGAAATGGTCCAGATAACGTTCTCAGTTGTAGAGTATTGTAGGGAGTACTTGTCAGAGGGGATGAGAGTATTGAGTAGGTACGGTTGTGGAGTGAGGGCTGATAGGTCAAATAATTATTCTGTGCTTGTGTGAGGATTTCCACGGGACTACCCGAAAAGGGTTTGTCCTCCAAGATGTGAAAGGTGGGGACTTAAAAGGACCCAAAACGAAACCCTGATCTAACTCCATTTTATCAATACATCAACCGTCTCTGGAACTCCTAGTGCCATTCGCAAGTTCTTGCAATCCAGCGTACCAGATGACATGTGAACAATACCTGTGTGAAATTCCCTGTGATAGCGCATCATTAAGAAAATTGACCAAATGCTTTGATGGGAGATTACATAACAGTTCAGCCCCAATATAATATTTACACATGTGAGGTAGGGTTTAGGGAACATTTATGAGGACACATGGACTTAGCATGGGCTGTGAAACAATAAGAGCAGACATGTAGCAATCTGCAGAGGCTGAAGCTACAGGTGCTGACATTAAACTTGTTACAATTCTGGGACTTACCGAAAAATGTTATGTTCTGCTCCAGCTTGTCTTTTAAGACCTTCTCAAATCTAGTGATGGTATATGGGACGGAATGCCCCTGGAAACTTTGTTTGTGGAATAGGAAGTGGACACACACCCTGCACAAGCCTGTGTCGTAAGACCTGCAAAGTGTAAGCTGAATAACTCAGTATCTAGTTTGCTCCAATATGCACTGAAATTAAACGAGTCAGAGCTGCAGACAACTTTGCCGCAAAATAACTATGGTAGTCGTAGAAAGCTGAACCCCTGTACTTGTGCCTCAAGTCCACCAGCTTGTGCCTATATGCATCCAGTCCCCTCCACTCTCCTCCCCCTCCAGGTAAACTGAGTACAACACGTCCCTATATACACCAAAAGCCAAGACAAATTCTGGGATAAATAGTTCTTATTTAGTCTTGGTTCTCTAGCCCTTAGGACCACTGAAACATCCCCATATGCATAGGTTCTTTTCTTAATAACATCCTGGGAGGCATTCAGGAGTGAAACAAGATTAACATCTTTGCCCTTCAGGATGACCTTATTGAGACTTGCTGGGATCACATGCAATGGTTAATGAGTTGGATCATTTGGTGAAAACAAAGATTACCTGGTGGAGTGGGTGAGGTTCCCACCGGGAAGGATATGGGACATTCTAAAATATGACATTATAATTAGTGGGGACCCACATGAGTACTGACTGGCTAACTAGTGCCAAGTGGCAAAACGATTCCACTAAAGAAAGTGACAGGTGAGGCCCTACTAGTTGCCAAGCGGCTTGAGAGGCTCTATCTATGCGTTGGCCCGAGGGGTTTTGTGGCCACCGAACATTGTGGCAGGGTGTTGGTCTCGTGGTGAAAATTAGAGCATAAAATACAATGGGAGTCACTTTCTATGCAACCATGCGAGGCGGCTAACTATGCGTTGTATGAGTATGAGGACGGTGTTGGCCTCACAGGACCACAAACAAAAGGCATAGAGGCCTGAAAATACTTGTTAATCACCACCTATAACCCTATGAGCCAGTAAAATTCTAGCTAAAAAGGTAATGATTGTGAAGTGGTATGTGGTAACATGATGTACCTGAGACTGTAAAACTGAAAGTGGATAGTACTTTTGGATTAATACGGTATGGAGTAGGGGAACCTGACAGGAACCTACTGGTGAGAAACATACAGTAAAGATGGAATTGTAGAAATAACGTGGGGGTCAGATCGTGGATCCCCAATAAATTAAGATAACCTACCCTAATGCCAGGTATGAGGTATAATGAGCCAATGCTGCCCCATAATTCAGTATACCAAGTAATAGAGAACTGGTTGATCCCAGTATATGGTCTAATAACAAAGTAAACTGCAATAAGCATAGAAAAGGACAACCCTGATAGTATATATTGCAAGTAAACAGGATGTAACCCACCTAGTTAATTATATGAAACCTATGAAATTTAGAAAACCTGGAAACAGTGTACAAACCTTTAAAATCGAACCTGGGGACATAAGTGATGAGATACGAAGATATTGACATATCTATAAGATTGATACAATAAACCTTACTTAACAATTCAATACAATAGCAATACTTTAAGGATTTAACATAGATACAAATAAGAAAGAAAAGAAAAAATGTACAGCTTGTACATTGCAAAATGTACAGCTTTTGCAGCCGTTAGGGGGCCCCGCATTGCCGTAATACCCGAACACCTGTAGTCTAAGGGAATCCCCTTTAATTCGTATGTAGTGTAACTTGATAGAGCATAAGGTGTTTGGGAGAAAGCATGCAAAACACTCTAACACTTCAATTTGAATTGTGTAGTGTTCGCTTGAATAACTGTTCATTGGAGATAATTACCTTCCTAAGATTAAGAGGGGTGCCGCTCGACGGTCCTCTGCCATGATACCTGGCTTTTGCGACGTGTTGGTGGACGCTGGTCGCTGCGGACCCATGCTATTATGTAGCCCCACGTCCATCCACAGTAAAGACGATGCGGGTGGCGCAAAAGACGCACACGCACGTTTTGGGGTCAAAGGCTAGGTACGGCCAATCGGATATGCAAGAGGGTCATTTAAACTCACTTATTCCTTAAGTTCATTACCCTGTCGTGGTTTCCCTTAGATGGTTATACAAGAGTGAGTGCCTGATCGCGTTTTTCTGTTTTTTGCCGTTGGCTTAGTTTTGACTTCCCTGGCTTCTGGTACTCTTGACTATTGGCTCTTCCTTATCGCTGTGTCTCGTTCTGTGTTCCTGACTTCGGCTAGTATTTTGACTATTTTCTGGTACGTTAAGTCCGGCCACTCTAAGGTCCGTTTAGACGTTATCCTAAGTCTTAGGTGTGATACTATTCTGCGTGCTGGATCAACTGGAATCCTGACACTGTGTTGGAGAGACTGTGGATTGAGAGGTTCATATAAACACATGTGGTGGGAGTGTCCTTGAGCCACTCCATATTGGGAGGGAGTAGAGGTTCTACTGTCTTAAGTATTTCATAGACCATTTGATTTTTTTGTTCGTGATGTGTTGCTGTGGATACTGCAATCTCTTTCTCTTTCTGTCTGGACTCCTCTCTGCACCTGGGCCTATGACCACCATAGTGTGGATTTATGTTTGACCCATGGAGGGCACCCTACTATCTCTAACTCTTCAGCTGGGACACAGCACTGTCAGCACGAACTATACTTATGATTAATGCTCTTCTTTTTATCCTTTTTATTTTATTTCATGCATTTGTCAGGCATCAGTTATTTGACTAACTAATGTATACGCTGCCTACTAATTCCTTTAACAATATGTAATTACTTCATTCATACAATTAATCATTGGTTTACTGATGTTTTAATTAATGACATATGCCGTTTCAGCGATATAACTGCATAACCAAAAATACATTTCTTAATACATTTCCATATCAACTCTAATAGAGAGGCAATAAAATACTACGTAGACAATAAGATTCTCATTTTTATAATTCAGTTTTCACATTTGTGTTCCCACACATTTTTCACACCAAAATGCACACTGAGGAGAATTCAGTAAGAGTTGAAAAGAATACACTTTGAGTGCCAGTAGCAATATAACTTTAGCACAAATAATATTTTACTTTTCAAACCAAGTTTTTGTTGAATCTGTCTGATGTGTTTGTTTGAATACAGGTCAGCAGAAAACCATCGTTACTTTCATTGTCATACTTTCAAAAGATTTCAGAAAAGTGAAAGTCTAAAACCAAAAAAAAATTTCTGATCACTTGATGTAATCCAGTGTTTTTATTATTTTATATATATATATATATATATATACATTAATTTAAAAGTGCTCGCTATGCACCATAACCAGCCTGTTGTGCTAGAAGTCCACTGGTGCTATGCCAAAGTTAAAAGTCAAGCTGATTCAAACAGGTTAACAATTACCTTGGTGGCCCTGAACCAATCCATCTTCATAGATATAGTTAAAGCAGGAGTTCTTACTTCCACAGTAGTCATAGGGCCAGGATTTTGAGTTCCTTGGTTGCTCCAAGTTTAGTAAAGTCCACTGGTTCTACACAACTTAGAAGGGCACTGTTTGGTGGGATTTTGTGTGTTTAAAGGTATTTTGGGGGTTTGTAAAAATGTATGTTTTCTGTGCCTGAAGATAATTGAGTTTAATACAGTGCTGACTCAATTTTCTCCTAGTCACAGGGGAGGGATTTACCTATTTTGTATGGAAGTGTCCTGGACCTGAGAGCCAATGTAATTGTGTGTATGTTTTTACTGAGGGGAGTGCGCCTTGCATGGGGACCTGTATATAAGGCCACTTGTGGCTGCCATTAAAGATATTTATTTTCCCCTTCATGAAGTCTAGGCTCATGTTTGGGGGATTGGAGAGCTGTATTCACTCTGGGGATTGCTATAATCATTATACTCCCTTGGCTTACAACTATTGCTCTTGTAAGGGCAGCCTGCTTTGCTCTCTGGACTAGGAGAGGTCTACCCACTGGAAGCTGATCCTGGTCTTGGGTCCAAGGTGGGTGGAGGACAGCGAGACCCCAACCAAGCTGCGGCGGTTTGTGGGGTTTATGGTGGTTATGGTGTCCGGTGCGGTGCTTATGATACTCAATGCTTACTAGGAAGCAGCGATTGACGAAGGTACCCAGTCAGGGTGCCAGGCGGTCCATCACAGCGCCCATCAAGTTCAGCCTTTCTCACATGTGTTTTTGCTGTTGATTCAAAATAAGGCAAAAAAAACAGTCTGAAGCACTTTCAAGTTTGCAACAAACTAGGAAAAAATTATTTCTTGACCCCAGAATGGGAATCAGACATCTCTTTGGATCGTTAAGCTATTACCCCACAAATGAAAAATTATATTCCTGTGTATTATGTTTCTGCAAGTATTTATCCAATTGCTGTTTAACCCCTTAAGGACCAAGCTTCTGGAATAAAAGGGAATCATGACGTGTCACACACGTCATGTGTCCTTAAGGGGTTAAACATCTGTATAGACTCCTATAAAACCAACTCTTTAGGCAGAGAATTCCACATCCATATTGGATTCCGGACCTCCTTGGCCATGTGATCGCAAGTTCCTTGCGAGGACCTCACCTTGATTAATATCAAAATACTGTTAGAACAAAATTACACATATATATTTTTTAAATAATTTTTTTAAATATTTGTTTTTTCATTTTAAACTTATTTATATATTTATTTATTTTATATTATATATTTATAATTATACTGTAAGGAAACCAAGTCTAGCCAAACCGCTTTCGGTAGTTTCCTCCCGAAATGTCAGAGTCTAAGAAAGTGAGAGTTCTGTTCGGCAGTTACAGGAAACGAAGTCCATATGAAATATAACAGCTTCCCAAGACAATTCCCTTGGTAAAGCATACGAATTCCAAATAACAGTCAGAGTCCAGGATCAGGATACAAGTAGAACTAACGTTTATTCACATACATGGCTTTTTATGCAGGTCCCCATGCAAGGGGACATCCCACAGGGAGGAGTAACATTTATCCAATCCTGAACAGTAAAAATATAAAACACACCCAATACAAACAGGCAGTTCCCTCCCCTAGTCCTGGAGATAATCAGGTCTGATATAGTAACAACCTAATTATCTCCAGGCTGAAAATTCACTGTTTTCCCCAATTTCTGGAACACCCCTTTATACCTGGGGTATCCCCACAAATCCTATGTCCCCTGATAGCCCCGATCTGGGTGACCAACATATCCAAATTTCACCCAGATCGGTTCAGGGGTTCGCAAAAAGTCTGGAAGTCCTTTGTGACCGGTTCACTGTGGGTGGGCTGCCCAAAATAGTTCCAGAGGTTCGTGTGGTTTTGCCGGTCACTTTAGAAAAAGGGAAAAAACGAATAAAAGTACCGAATGAATTCCCCTGGCTCCTAGCAGCGATTGTTCCCCTCATTCGTGTGCATATTTGTACCGAATAGCGCTCTTCTAGCTAATCGGTATCAATAGTTCCAGCGTTCGTATGATTGAGACCGGTGTTTGGGAAGTCGAGTGTCCGATTTTAGTTCCAGACACTCGACGACCAAGTCCCGCTGCCTTTGTTTGACGAAAAAAAGATGGCCGCGGTTTTCTCTGCCACGTGGCGTTCGGTAGTACGAACGCTGACCGCACACATAGAGGGTGAAAGTGATGCCGGCTTTGAAGTTAAGTGAGCCAGGGGTGGTCTTTGTTCGGCAGTCCCATCTGCCGAATGAAAATACACAGGAAAGCAAGAAATATGCCAAAAAATACCGAACAAATAGTCATTTCTTCACACTGCTCCCCTATAAGTCCATAGGTCGGCATACCCGCCTAGACCCTGTCGTGTTGGCTTGGGGATGTCCGAGAAAAGTCGATGTTTAGGAGTCCAGTTCGGTCTGGCGTGACAGGCCATCCGCATTACCATTTTGTTTGCCGGGCCGGTACTGCATAGTAAAATTATAAGGTTGAAGGGCCAGGCTCCACCGTAATAGCCTGGGATTGTCCCCAGCTACCCGGTTAAGCCATACCAGGGGGTTGTGGTCAGTCATAAGAGTAAATGCCCGCCCATACAAATAGGGCTGAAGCTTCTTGAGTGCCCACACGAGGGCCAAGCATTCTTTTTCTACGGTGGCATAGCTGACTTCTCGGGGTAAAAGTTTACGGCTGAGGTATGCCACCGGGTGTTCCATGCCGTCTGTTCCCACTTGGCTTAGCACGGCTCCCAGCCCAAACATGGAGGCATCTGTGTGTACAAGAAATTGTTTAGTGTAGTCGGGTGCTGCCAACACAGGAGCCTCACTCAATGCAGCTTTAAGCTTCTGGAAAGCGTCCGTGCACTCTGGGGTCCAGGAGACCTGTTTGGGAAGGGCCTTTTTGGTAAGGTCGGTGAGGGGTTTGGCCAGGGCGCTGTACTCTGGGACAAACTTTCTATAATAACCGGCCGTCCCTAAGAAGGCTAGTACCTGGGTTTTGGTCCGGGGCTGGGGCCAATTAGCTATGGCCTCTACCTTAGCTGGCTCTGGACGCTGTCTACCGGAGCCCACCCGGTGGCCGAGATACTGTACCTCGGCCAGGCCTATGTGACATTTGTCGGGTTTCAATGTGAGCCCTGCGAGGTGGATTCGTTTGAGTACCCTGGACACATGACCCAGATGGTCTCCCCATGTGCGGCTGTAGACGGCAACATCATCTAGATACGCGCATGCGAAGTCCTGAAACCCCTCCAGGAGCCTATCGGCCATCCTCTGAAACGTAGCCGGGGCATTCTTCATCCCAAAGGGCATAACCTTGAATTGGTATAGCCCGAAAGGGGTGACGAATGCCGACTTGGTGATGGCCGCAGGCTCCAAGGGGATCTGCCAATAACCTTTGCACAGGTCCAGGGTAGTCAAGTAGTTCCCCCCCGCCATACGGTCTAAGAGCTCATCTATTCTGGGCATGGGGTAGGCGTCTGTTATGGTACGATCGTTAAGCCTCCGATAGTCTACACAGAAGCGTGTGGTGCCGTCGCGCTTCGGTACTAGTACTACCGGGGAGGCCCAAGGGCTTTGAGAGGGTTCTATTACCCCTAGTTGTAACATATCCCTTAACTCAGTGAGCATACTCTCACGCACTGCTTCCGGGATCCGATATGGTTGTTGCCGCAGTGGCGTCTCTCCCTGGGTTTCCACGCGGTGTACCGCAGCGGAGGTATAGCCTGGGGTGGCTGAAAACATCTCTCGGTATTCCTGCAGCAGTTGAGTAGCCTCACCCTTCTCTATGGGGTTTAAATTTTGACCCAAGCTTACTTGGTCAATAGTACAGGGGGCGGTGTCTAGTAAATCAGGGAGGGGTAGTCCTTCACTATCCTCTGTGGCGGGGGCACACACGGCGCCCACATCCTCTGTTCTCTCAAAATATGGTTTGAGCATGTTCACATGGAAGGCTTTGGTCAGCCTTTCATCTGAGCATTTGCTCACGATGTAGGTAGTCTCGCTAACCCGTTCTACTACCTTAAAGGGTCCCTGCCAGGCTGCTTGCAGCTTATCCTTTTTAACTGGTCTCAGAGCTAATACCTTCTGCCCTAAGTCCAGTACCCTATCTTGGGCTCCCCTATCGTACCATTTCCTCTGGTCTTCCTGGGCCGTCTGCAGGTTCTCCCTAACCGATTCGGTGAGAGCCCGCAGACGGTCCCGGAACTCCAGAACATACTGGACGATAGGGACTCCCCCCTCATCTGTGTTGCCCTCCCAGTGTTCCCGTACGAGCTCCAGTGGGCCCCGAACTTTTCTCCCGTACAGGAGTTCGAAGGGGGAAAACCCAGTGGAGGCCTGGGGCACCTCCCGGTAGGCAAACAGAAGGTGGGGAAGGAATTTTTCCCAATTCTTGTGGGATTCTGTAAAGGTTTTTAGCATCTGTTTTAGAGTGCCATTGAAACGTTCACAGAGCCCGTTAGTCTGGGGATGATACGGGGCGCTGAACAGGGGTTTCACTCCACAGCTCTGCCACAATTGTTGTGTCAGGGTAGCCGTGAACTGGGTTCCCCGATCGGAAAGGATCTCCTGCGGGAAACCCACTCGGGTGAATATCTGAATAAGG
The DNA here is from genome assembly GCF_036172605.1 of Pelobates fuscus. Classification (NCBI taxonomy): domain Eukaryota; kingdom Metazoa; phylum Chordata; class Amphibia; order Anura; family Pelobatidae; genus Pelobates; species Pelobates fuscus. The sequence continues at coordinate 363,532,313 of NC_086318.1, forward strand.
GCCTCTGCCACGGTCTCTGCCTCTATATTGGTGAGGGCGACTGCCTCCCGGTATCTAGTGGCGTAGTCGACTACCGTTAGTATGAACTTTTTGCCCGACTGGCTGGGTCGGCTGAGGGGTCCTATTAAATCCACCGCTACTCTGTGAAAGGGCTGTTCTATAATGGGCAATGGGTGGAGTTTGGCCTTCCGAAGGTCTCCCCTTTTCCCTACCCTTTGGCAGACGTCGCACGTCCTGCAATAATACTTGAGGTCCTGAGTGACCCTGGGCCAGAAGAATGTTTGGGTTAACCTGTCCCTTGTCTTTTTGACCCCTAAATGTCCTGCTAGGGGAATGTCATGACTGAGTTTTAACAACTCAGCCCGGAATTTACGGGGTACAATTAACTGTCTTTTGATGACCTGGGTGGCCCCCTGTCCCACCCCCTCGGTCACTCTATACAGCAACCCCTTATACCACTCAAACTTTTCGTGCGGGTTGTTCCCTGGGGTAACGGCCGCTGCCTTCCTATAACCCTCTAATGTGGGATCGGTACGCTGCTCTTGTTCAAACCCCTGGGGGGTATCCCAGAAAGGAAAGGGAGGATCGGGTAAGGGGGGTATGTCGACTCTTACCTGGTTTTCCTCAGAGTGCAGCGGAGCTTCCAGTCTGGCTTGAGCTCGGGTGGTAACCGGGTATGCCTCGGCAGGGGTGTCTCGGGCTAGTTGAGAGGTTAAGCATCCCACATCATTTCCCAACAAAACCTCGGCGGGCAGTTCTTGCATAATCCCAACCTCCAGCTGTTTGGACCCAGAACCCCAATCGACAAGGATATTAGCGGTGGGCAGTTTGTGGATAGCGCCCCCAGCCACCCTCACAGCGACTGTGCGTCTGGTGCGAGCTTGTGCTCTGATCGTGTGAGGTTGCACCACAGTCAAAGTAGCCCCAGAGTCTCTCAGCGCCCGGGCCCCCACGCCATCCACGGTAATCCATTGGCGGTGGTCCTCGTGTAACACACTCCACTGTTCTTCTTGGTTAGGGACCTGGGTTGTGCCTTCTTGTTGCACACAATGGGCAGCTGCCCTGGGTTGTTGTGGGGGTTGCCTTTCCCAGCTTCCCTGGTTTAAGCGAGGGCACTGATTCTTATAATGTCTTGGTTGCTTGCAATAATGGCACACTGCAGGGGGTCGAGGTGTGTTTGCTGGGTTCGGTGAGGGGTTATTCATGTAGGGTCTAGGAGGGGTAGGGGTTGTTGGAGCCGTGTAATTAGGCTTAAAAGATGGTCTGCTCACCCCTTGCTCCTTCCTCCTGTTATCCTGGTACTCATCCGCTAGCCTGGCCGCTTCTTCCACAGTTTTTGGTTTTCTATCTTTAACCCAGTCCTTTATGTCCTCTGCAGAGTGATTAAAAAATTGCTCCAGTAACATTAGCTGCAACGCATCCTCCAGGGTGGTTGCTTGGCAGCCCTTCATCCAATTGCGGGCCGCCCGTTGTAGCCGAAAAGCCCATTCTGTATGGGAATCTTTCCCAGTCTTCCTCAGCTCTCTAAACTTTTTCCGGTATGCCTCCGGAGTTACAGCATATCTGGCCAACAAAATGTCTTTTACTTTTTCATAATTGTGTATGTCCCCCTCAGGTACTGCTCGCAGCGCCTCGGCTGCTCTACCTGACAATTTACTGCTAATGACTGCAGCCCATTTTGCGGAGTCTAATCCCTCCAGTGCACATTGGTGTTCAAAGTCTTGCAAGTAACTGTCAATTTCCATCTCATTGTCATTAAAAGATTTAAAGGCTGCATAATTTACCTTCTTTGGTATTTCCCCAGTACTTCCCGGGGAGTGTAGTAAATCTCCCTGTGACGGTCTGTCCCGGTCCTCTCGCTCTTTTTGCGATTGTCTGGCTTGTGCCATGACCTGCAGAACCGCCTCTGTAGTTGGGCTGGGTCCCAATAGACTGAGCATCCATCGGATGTCCTTTTGCATCACGTTTTCTTCCTCTTGATCCATTTCTGTATTACTGGTATTATCGCTCTGTATTAATTCTGCAATTAACGTGGCTTTTGTCTTGTTACTTGCCACTCTGCCTCGAGCTTCCAGTAAATCCTTTAGTGTGGTTCTTTTAAGTAGCTGGTACTGCTGAGCCATTCATTCCCTTGCTTGGTTTGCAATGTCCATTCGGGATTCGAATCCCTCCGCTTGCCACCAGTTGTAAGGAAACCAAGTCTAGCCAAACCGCTTTCGGTAGTTTCCTCCCGAAATGTCAGAGTCTAAGAAAGTGAGAGTTCTGTTCGGCAGTTACAGGAAACGAAGTCCATATGAAATATAACAGCTTCCCAAGACAATTCCCTTGGTAAAGCATACGAATTCCAAATAACAGTCAGAGTCCAGGATCAGGATACAAGTAGAACTAACGTTTATTCACATACATGGTTTTTTATGCAGGTCCCCATGCAAGGGGACATCCCACAGGGAGGAGTAACATTTATCCAATCCTGAACAGTAAAAATATAAAACACACCCAATACAAACAGGCAGTTCCCTCCCCTAGTCCTGGAGATAATCAGGTCTGATATAGTAACAACCTAATTATCTCCAGGCTGAAAATTCACTGTTTTCCCCAATTTCTGGAACACCCCTTTATACCTGGGGTATCCCCACAAATCCTATGTCCCCTGATAGCCCCGATCTGGGTGACCAACATATCCAAATTTCACCCAGATCGGTTCAGGGGTTCGCAAAAAGTATGGAAGTCCTTTGTGACCGGTTCACTGTGGGTGGGCTGCCCAAAATAGTTCCAGAGGTTCGTGTGGTTTTGCCGGTCACTTTAGAAAAAGGGAAAAAACGAATAAAAGTACCGAATGAATTCCCCTGGCTCCTAGCAGCGATTGTTCCCCTCATTCGTGTGCATATTTGTACCGAATAGCGCTCTTCTAGCTAATTGGTATCAATAGTTCCAGCGTTCGTATGATTGAGACCGGTGTTTGGGAAGTCGAGTGTCCGATTTTAGTTCCAGACACTCGACGACCAAGTCCCGCTGCCTTTGTTTGACGAAAAAAAGATGGCCGCGGTTTTCTCTGCCACGTGGCGTTCGGTAGTACGAACGCTGACCGCACACATAGAGGGTGAAAGTGATGCCGGCTTTGAAGTTAAGTGAGCCAGGGGTGGTCTTTGTTCGGCAGTCCCATCTGCCGAATGAAAATACACAGGAAAGCAAGAAATATGCCAAAAAAATACCGAACAAATAGTCATTTCTTCACATATACACATATATATATATATATACATATATATATATTTAATATCATTCTACGTGTATTTTGATATTAATATATATAATATATATATATTAATATTAAAACACACTTAGACAGTGTATGTGTATTATATATATATATATATGATCTAAGTATATATTATTTTACTTTATTTTTTTTACTTTATTAAACTTTATTACAGGCAGCAGGGGGACTATCTGTCATTCCAGGCACTCCCCCTGCTGGCACTGCTAAAAAGACCCTTAGGGGTCGAAACGTCGGGATCAATTTTGTTATAATAAAAAATAAATTACACCTTTGAAAAAAGCCCTACGAGTGCACCTCTTCTACTTTCTGCATATATTTATACGCTGGTAGCACCAAGGCAGAAGAAATATTAAGGAAGTGTGCCGAGGATCATCTATATACATATGTATATATATATATATATATATATATATATATATATGTGTGTATATATATATATATATATATATATATATATATATATATTGATATCAAGATACACTTAAAACAAAATAATATATATATATCTATATACATGAATATATATGTATGTATCACTCTATATATACCTATGTATAAATAAAAATTATTAAAAGTGAAGTTTTTTGCATTTTTCACACACAAACAGCACTGCCGATATAATTGTTGTGATACATTTTACGGTTTTAAAACACTAATATTTGTGTTCAGCAAAGTCTCCCGAGTACCCTTCAAGTACAGGTCTTATGGTGTTTTAAAAACGTACAGAGTCAAATATAAGGCTTGTGTTTCAGTTTTTTCACACTGAAATTCGCCAGATTGGTTATGTTGCCTTTGTGACCCTATGGTAGCCCAAGAATGAAAATTACCCCTATGATGGCATACCATTTGCAATAGTAGACAACCCAAGGTATTGCAAATGGGGTATGTCTGTCCAGTCTTTTTTAGTAGCCACTTAGTCACAAACATTGGCCAAAATTGCCGTTTTTTGCATTTTTCACACACAAACAAATACTAACGATAATTTTGGCCAGTGTTTGTGACCAAATGGCTACTAAAAAAGACTGGACATACCCCATTTGCAATACCGTGGGTTGTCTACTATTGCAAATGGTATGCCATTATGGGTGTAAATTTATTTCCTGGGCTACTATACAGTCTCAAAGGCAACGTAACCAATCTGGCGAATTTCAATTTCAAATGTAACACGCTATATTTGACCCTGTAACTTCCCAAAACACCATAAAACCTGTACATAGGGGGTACTGTTTTACACGTGAGACTTTGCTGAATACAAATATGTGTATTTTATTGCAGTAAAAGCAAACAGTATTATGACATTGACAGTTAAAATGTCATGTAGAACTAAAAAAAGAAAAAAATCTTATTTTCTCCCATTTTTTTCATATTAAATTATGTTTCATAGCTAAATATTTGATATTAAATGAAAGCCCTGTTTCCCCTGAATAAAATGATATATAATAAGGGGGGGGGGTGCATTTAATATGAAAGAGGTGAATTACGGTTGGACAGACATATAGCGCAAATGCCAGGTTTTGTTTACGTTTTGTTCTGTTCACAACGTGTACATTTGGCTCAGTCCTTAAGGGGTTAAGTAGATTAAACAAAATAATACAAACCACTCTCCACAGTATATAGGTTTTACTGTTTAGAAATACTTGAACAGCAATCTAAATAAAAACGTTCTGTTTATCCTATATTTATATGTTACCTATGCAAACTATGTTTTAACCCCTTAAGGACGAGTGACGGACGAGGTCCGTCACTCAGGGGATTGCCTTAATGCCGAGTGACGGACCTCGTCCGTCACGCGGTAAAATTAACCCCAGATCGCCGCAATCGCGGCGATCGTGGGGTTAATGGTGCTCCGGTCTGCCTCTGTATTAGAGGCAGACCGGGAGCACCCGATAGTGCTGCCCCAGCACATGTGCCCGCTCTGACAGCATGTCAGAGCGAGCACATGTGCTCTGTATACTTACCTTCCGCCTCCCTGCACTTCCGGGTTCAGTGTGAAGTGCAGGGAGACGGATCAGTGCTGATCCTGCCCCCTAGTGAAAAAAAATAAAGTAAAATTAAAATCCCACCCCCCTTTACCCATTTTAATAAAAAATTAACCCCTTCCCTGCCAATTGATCACTGACTACAGTGATCAATTGGCAGGGATTACATTTTACTATGATTTGATTTTTTATTTTTTTTAACCCCTGAGGGTTAATTCTTTTTTTTTTTTTTAACCCTCAGGGGTTAAATTTATTTTATTAATTCATTTAAGTATTTTAAAATTATATATTTAGCTAGCTGGGGAGGGTGGAAGTTAGTGGGGAATTAGGGGATTTGGTGTTAGGCTAACTATGGGTTAACGTTAAAAAAAGTTTTAAAATAAGCTTTAAAAAGTTAAAAATGAAGTTAAAAAAAGTTTTAATAACGTTTAAGTAAAAAAAAAACACCCCCCTTTACCCAGTCCAAATAAAAATTAACCCCTTCCCTGCCAGTCGATCACTGCCTACAGTGATCAAAACACAGATCACAGTATTATACTGTGATCTAATTTGTTTTAACCCCTGACGATTAACTTTTATTTATTTTTTAATCCTCAGGGGTTCAATTTATTTAATTAACTAATTTAAATATTGTATAATTCAATATTTTTTTCTAGGTGGGGTGGGTGGGAGTTATGGGAAAATTGGGAATTTACGGTTAGTGCTGCTTACTGCTAGTTAGGGGTTAAGGTAAAAAAAAAGCTTAGAAAAATGTTAAATCTGTAAAAAAAAGTTTTAAGAAAGTTTAGAAAAGTTTAAAAAAATTAATAAGCAAAACAAAAGTTTAAAAAATAGTTTTAAAAAGTAAAAAAAAGTGAAAAAAGTTTAAAAAGACATTTAAAAACGCTCATGGGGGGGCGGAGCCAGAAGCGCAACAGAGCGGACGCATCTCTGTGAGCTCCGACTCCAAATAACTTTCACTGACTCTAAACGGGGAAAATTACCGGTAAAATACCCGTAAACCCGACCACGGAAGCAAGGTGGAACATGGGCAGAAAGTCCAAAAAGACAAAGGCCGACAAAAGCCCTCCCGGACGGGATATTGGCGAAATGCTGCGGAACACACAACAGGCCGCATGGTCCAAGATGGCGCTGGAGGAGGATATTGCATCGTACTCATCGGGCGACTTTGACACGGACCTCATGGAGGCAGCGTCCTTTGGGCCGATGCCAAGCCGCAACACGGGGTCCAAAACACCTGGAGACCCGGTCACAGTGAGCCAACTTAAGGAGATGCTGGCTGAGCTGAGAAAGGACCTTTCTGCCGACATGGCCGGCTATAAAGCGGCCATAGAAGGGGCAAGGACGAAAATCACCCAGCTGGAGACTAATGCGAGCAACCAGGACTCCAGATTGACAAAGGTGGAAAAGCAGATGGCTGACCTGGTGACACAGCAACAGGTTACAGCAGACCGCTTGGATGTCATGGAGGACCAAAGGAGGCGACACAACCTAAAAGTAAGGGGAATACCCGACTCAATCAGCCTCACTGAGCTACCCCACTACATCAGACGACTCTTGGGCGTTCTGCTCCCGCCGAAACAGGCAAAGTCCCTGAGGCTTGACGGAATGTTCCGACTGCCGAAGCCGACCCGAGCTCCAGCAACTGCTACAGCAGACCTCATCCTGCGTTTTCAGGGTATGTCGGACAAAGCAGCACTCCTGTCTGCACTGAGGGGAAAGACTCCCTTCTCGTTTGAGGGCAACAACCTGTCTTTCTTCCAGGACATTACCAAAAACACGCTTATCTGGCGGAAAACAATGCAGCCGTTACTGCTCCACCTCCGCGCAAGAGAACTGCCCTACCGATGGGGGAACCCGAGAGCGATATTGTTTACCTACAATGGGATATCACACAAAGCACAGAGCTACCAAGAACTGGCTGCACTCCTAACTTCCACAGGTATAATCCAGGCCGCACCCGAACAAAGGTCAGGTCTGTCCAAAATCAACCCGGCTACCATAAAAGTATTCACCCCGAGGGAAACTCCGAGACAAGCACCGGCCAGTCTACCGACCTGAGTTATTTGAGACTGTATCCTGACCCACTGACCCACCTGCAGTGAAAACCAGCTATCCGTTGTTTCGGACTCCCACAACCAATTAGACTTGTTTTAGTCTTTGATGTTTGTGTTTACGGCTCGTTCCCGACACTACCCTGAGGCTGACCTTAATGATACCCTTCCCCGTTCCCCCTTTCCCTCCCCCCCTCCCCCCCCGCCGATACTCAGATGAGCCCTTTCGGGCAAGCATAAGCTCCAGACAGCGACGCGGGGGTAGACCCCCTATGTGAGGACACACATTTTTAACCCTACCCTGACTACACACTCATATAGGATGCCACGGTCGGACGCCTAGTTTGTTCACACTAACACACATATTTTTATCCAAAACGTATGATACTTATGTATGCCCGTTACTACCTTGATGGTTTTTCTTTACCTTTTTATTAACTAAGTTGAGTTATCGCTGCAGCAGATACAGCGCTGTCTGCAGCTATAGTCTCAGTAGACCCGACAAATAGAAAGAATGTACCTAACTGCCGCGCTAACTGAGATATGTTACTAACGTGTTCATAATGTTTGCTTTATACTACTTTACCTATAAAATACCAGTGCAGCATACTTCAATACTTTGTACAAACCATTACTGTATATTATCTGATGCTAATGTATTTTCACCATGCTATTACCAAATGATGTACCTACTCTGCTGCACTGCCAAAAATAAAGAATTAAAAAAAAAAAAAAAAAAAAAAAAAACGCTCATTACCACTACACCTAGAACAAACTAGAGAAAAAATGATCCCATGCTAAGGTTCAAAATATGCCTTTTGAATTACCCCAGGGTGTATTCTTTACTAAATAGTATGTGTTTGTGGGGAAGTTTCAATAACCAACCATCTAAACTACTCCAAATTGGAACATGGACACAGCGTAAAACTTCAAAGTTAGGAAAAAACTGAATGGCTGCGTCTCAAATGTGCCCGTTCAACATCCACATATACCTGGCAAAGGTACATACGGGGGTATTTTTGTACTCAGCCGACATAGCTGAGCAACATATAAAGTATTATAGAGTGGTGGTACACATAAGGTTTGCAAAATATACTGTGCAAACTCACTTTGTGTGTCAAAAAGGCAGAAAAAAAACACTTATTACCACTACACCTGGTACAAGCTAGCGGAAAAATTATCCCACGCTAAGGTTCAAAATAGGCCTTTTGAAATACCCTGGGATGTCTTCTTTAAGAAATGGTATGCCTTTGTGGGGTAGTTTGAATTATATAGCCTGGTAAAATGCTCTAAAATGGGACATGGGCACAGCGTAAAAATTTAAAGTTTGAAAAAAACTGGAATGACTATGTCCCAAATGTGCCCCTCCGATGTCCACATATACCTGGCAAAGGTACATACGGGGGTATTTTTGTACTCAGCTGACATAGCTGAGCAACATAAGAAGTATTATACAGTCGTAGCACACATAATGTTTGCAAAATATACTGTGCAAACTCACTTTGTGTGTCAAAAAGGCAGAAAAAACGCTTATTACCACTACACCTGGTACAAGCTAGCGGAAAAATTATCCCACGCTAAGGTTCAAAATAGGCCTTTTGAAATACCCTGGGGTGTCTACTTTAAGAAATGGTAGGCCTTTGTGGTTTTTTTTTTGAACAGTCAAACTGTTATAATACCCCAAATGGAAGCATAGGCTCGTTAAATCCGTCTCTCAAAATTCTACTGTGAATACTGAAAAGGACAGGTCTCCTGTATGGCACTGTAGCTTCACGAAATAGTGCCATAGACATACAATGGGGGTGTCCTTTTACTCAGAAGACTTAGCTGAGCATAATTTCGGGGGTTTGAACTTAGTGGCACATATGAAATATACAAAATGCCCAGCAAAAATGCAATCCGTATGTAAAAAATGCACAAAATTATTTTTTACCACATACTTTGGCATGTAATGGTAAAAAATGGGGGCATGTTAAGGCACAATATGCACCTTATGAGATACCCTGGAGTGTCTACTTTTACAAATGGTAGGCCTTTGTGGGGTTTTTTTGAACAGTCAAACTGTTATAATACCCCAAATGGAAGCATAGGCTCATTAAATCCGTCTCTCAAAATTCTACTGTGAATACTGAAAAGGACAGGTCTCCTATATGGCACTGTAGCTTCACGAAATAGTGCCAAAGACATACAATGGGGGTACCGTTGTACTCAGCAGAAGTAACTGAACACATAATAAAACTTTGTACAGGAATAGCACACACCAACTTTACAAAATACACATGAGAAGTTCTTTGTTATAAGTTTGTGTGCGAAAACCCCCCAAAAACCCAATTTTACTCCAATATTTAGCAGAGGTTGGCGGTAAAATGGCTACGTAGAAAGTGTCAAAACAACCTTAGGTAAATAGCCTGTGGTGTCTACTTTATATAAATATATACTTTTGTGTGGCAATTTTGTTTTCTTTTATGGCTATTAAGTTTACAAGACAAACATACCAAATTCTAAAATCGCTTCACATTAAAAGTTTATTTTACTCCTTGTGCTTTGTGACCTGTAACTACCAAAAAAAAACCTTAAAATCCCAGACACATTATATATTCTGTAAATCAGAACAACTAAATTAATTTATTTTTAATTACTTTCCTTAACCTGCACTAATTGTGCACACATTATTATTGCAAAAACTGTAAAAAAAACTCAAAATTTTTCATTTCTTTTGCATTTTTCTGTATTTTTTTTATAATAAATAAGCATGTATATATATATATATATATATATATATATATATATGTTACATCAAATTAAAGCCCTTTCTGTCCTTTAACCCCTTCAGGACGGAGTCAATAGTGCACGTTCTGATCAAAACAAAACGTAAACAAAAACTAGAATTTGCGCTATATGTCTGTTCACCCGTAGTTCCCCTCTTTCAAATTATATGCACCCACACTTATTATATATCATTTTGTTCAGGAGAAACAGGGCTTTAATTTATCATTAACTATTCATATATGGAACATAATTTATTATGAATAAAAAAAAATAATGTGAGAAAATAAGATTTTTTTAAAAAATTTGCATTTCCGTCTGACATTTTAACTTTGAATGTCATAATACTGTTAGGTTTTACTGCAAATGCAAAATACACATATTTGTAATCAGCGATGTGTCACGAGTACAACAGTACCCCCCATTAACAGGTTTTATGTTGTTTTGGAAAGTTACAGGGTCAAATATAGAACATTCCATTTTCAAATTGAAATTTTCCAGATTAGTAATGTTACCTTTGAGACGGTGTGGTAGCCAGGAATGAGAATTACCCCCATAATGGCATAGCATTTGAAAAAGTAGACAAGCCAAGGTATTGAAAGTGGGGTATGTTTAGTCTTTTTGAGTAGCCACTTAGTCACAAACACTGGCCAAAGTTAGCGTTCATATTTGTTTTTGTGTGGAAAAAAAGCAAAAAACGAATATTTGGCCAGTGTTTGTGACTAAGTGGCTACTAAGAAAGACTGGACATACCCCACTTGCAATACCTCAGGTTGTCTACTTTTGCAAATGGTATGCCATCATGGGGGTAATTCTCATTCCTGGGCTACCATACGCTCTCAAAGGCAACATAACCAATCTGGCAAATTTCAATGTGAAAAAAATGAAATGCAAGCCTTATATGTGACTCTCTAACTTTCCAAAACACCATAAAACCTGTACATGGGGGGTACTGTTATTCTCGGGAGACTTCACTAAACACAAATATTAGTGTTTTAAAACAGTAAAACATATTACAACAATAATATAGACCATAAAAGTGCTGTTCGCTTGTAAAAAATGCAAAGAACTTCACTTTTACTTAAAATATCATCGTTGTAATACAATTTACCAGTTTGAAACACTAATATTTGAGTTCAGCGAAGTGTCCCGAGTAAAACAGTACCCCCTATGTACAGGTTTTATGGTGTCTTGGAGAGTTACAGGGTCAAATATAGTGCTTGCGAATTAAATTCTCTGCACTTTCTCCCTGTGTTGTCAGGCATGTCAATCAAATTTTAATTAATCAAATCACATAATTACGTTAAAAGAGTATTTAAATATACACGTAGAATTTTAATATATATGCATTTATAGGTATTTAAATTCTACGTGTATACTAATGTAATCTTTTATGTAATTATATGTATTTATCTATATATATATATTTGCGGTTATTTGTATTTTATATATAGATAGATATATATAGAATGTCATTCTAAGTGTATTTTGTTACCGATATATATATATATATATTAATAACAAAATACAGTTAGAATGAAATTACATATGCATATATAATTTATATTAAATTTTGTTTCAATATTTTATTTATTTATTTTATTATTTTATTTATTTATTATTTTAATTATACGTATTTATATATAATATATATATGTACATCTATTATATATATAATATATATACATATTATATATATGTAACGTCATTCTAAGTGTATTTTAATATTAATATATATACTTATATTAATATTAAAATACACTTTGTATGACGTTACATATATATAATATGTATATATATTATATATATATTATATATACATATTATATATATAAAAATATTTTAAATTTATTTTTACACATGTTTAATATATTTTTTTATTACTTCCCACCAGCAGGGGGACTGTCTGATATTTCAAACAGTCCCCCTGCTGGCAGATCCATAGCCAGCTATAGGGGGCCATGTGATCGCTCTTTGAGAGCGATCACATGGACCCCGGGGGCCTCATAGCCGGAGGGGGGCTGCCTGGGCTGTCAGGCAGCCTCCCAGAAGAGGATCGCGGCGGAGGTGAGTACACCTCTTCAACAGGGTCTTAAAGCCGTTACGACGTACCATGCCGCCGCAATGGCTTTAAAGCCCATTTAATGCGGGACGGCATGGTACGGGTAAGGGTTAAAAAACGGTATATAATATGCGTCGGTGCAATAAATTAGTCAAATGCAAATTGCAGTTGAACGCAAACAGCAAAAAATGCAAAGAATGCCGTTGTCATAAAGTGAAAGACAAGCTTCCGAAGCTCTGTCCTTAAGGGGTTAAATAACCGTTATGCTATTGATAAATGAAAAAAAAAATAACTACTTGGCAGTGAAGAAGTTAATAATATTCTGCTACACTGAGGTTCTCTGCAATATTTTGTAGCAACACGTAAAGAATTCCAAATCCTAAAATGCCATTATCAAAGTAAGAGTTCATTTGTTGAAATAAGTGTATCACTGGCAATAAAATTCAGACTCTTATTGGTTCTCCTGCAGCACAGTCGGTGCTTATAGTTAAAACACTGAGTAGCTAAATTCATTTTGCTCTAGAAAATGTTGTCACAGATAATGCAATCATGTGGATTAGAGGCCGTGGAGATCAGAACACATTGAAGAAATGCAGTGAATTTAAACTATTTGTGGTTTTATAGCATTGGCAAGCACACAATAATGCACAAATAGCATTGCATTAAGATGGTACTTATTAAAAGTGCTGTAATCTTTTACTTTACAAATAGAGCAATTTTACATCTCTATCTTTGTAAATCTCAGCATTCCAACGGAGTGCAGCTTCATACATTTTAATTGACTTGGGACCATTAATGGTACAATTGTGTAGAATATATATATTTTTATTTTTATATATATATATATATATATATATATATATACAATCTTTTGCCACACAGCTCCATTCTCTTCTATCCTCATGGTGCAGATATTGCAATTCTGTTTTTATTTTTGTAAGGTAATATTATAATTTTTTTGGCATTTATATAGCACAAACGTATTCTGCAGTGCTTTACAATATTATATATGGCGGAATTTTACAATAAATGAGACAGTTACAAAAGATTGACGAAGATCCTGATCGGAAGATCTAACAATTATGATAGCATTGTATTCTAGTGTTATTTGGTTTATAGTTTATTAACCCCTTAAGGACGGCCGGCATGCTATGTCATCCTAAAAAGTGAACGTTTGCCCACTGACAAAGAAATTATCAGTCTATAATTTTAATGGTAGGTGTATTTTAACAGTGAGAGACAGAATAACAAAAAAGAATATCCAGAGAAAGGCATGTCAAAAAAGTTATAAATTCCCTCTCTCCCTAGAGAGATGCCACAAAACATCAGAAAAATGACCCTGCACATCGCCTTGATGGCACTGCAATTAATAGCTAGGAGATGGACGTCCAAGATACTTCCCAAGAAGGAGATCTTAATAGAGGAACTGCACAAACAGAGGATTTACAAGACTTCCTATAAGTCCCTCTTCCCCCCCTCTACACTCTACCGAAAAACATGGGAGCTTTGTCAAACATGGAGATCTGGTAATGTACTATGCTTGTAACCCTGAAAAGACCCTGAGCTCCATTAGCCGCACCCGACTGCCCTCATGCTGTGGTCATACCGGGTGGCTACCTAACCCTCATGGACCTGCTGGTATGAACACCGCTATACACGGTGGTCTGAATGTTGATATATGTTGATATACTACTTAACTGCTTAATACTGTGATGACCCCCCCCTTCTATTTCTCTGTTTTGTATCCGCTCCCTGTGTAACAAGCAATCGAGTTGAACAAAGCTATTCTTACCCCCCCTCCAAAAAAAGTTATAAATTGATTTGCATGTCGATCAGTAAAATAAGTATTTGACTCCTTCAACTTTGTACTTGGCGGCAAAACCCTTTTTGGCAATCCCAGAGGTCAGACGTTTCCTGTAGTTGGCCACCAGGTTTGCACACATCTCAGGAGGGATTTTGTCCCACTCCTCTTTGCAGATCCCCTCCAAGTCATTAAGGTTTCGAAGCTGACATTTGGCAACCTGAACCTTCAGCTCCCTCCACAGATTTCGTATGGGATTAAGGTCTGGAGACTGGCTAGGCCACTCCAGGATCTTAGCGTGCTTCTTCTTGAGCCACCACTTATTTGCCTTGGCTGTGTGTTTTGGGTCATTATCATGCTGGAATATCCATACACGGCCCATTTTCAATGCTCTGATTGAGGGAAGGAGGTTCTCACCCAAGATTTGACGGTATATGGTCCCAACCATCGTCCCTTTGATGCGGTCCAGTTATCCTGTCCCCTTAGCAGAAAAACACCCCCAACACATGATGTTTCCACCTCCATGTTGTGCATGTCTGTATCAGTATGGCTCTTTGTGTCAGTCTGTCAGTGTGTGTTGGTGAATGTGTCAGTGTGTCTGTCAGTTTATGTTTCTGTGTAAGTATGTCTATCAGTGTATGTTTGTGTGTCAGTTTGTCTGTCTCTATGTGTCTGTATATCTGTGTGTGTATCTATATGTTATCATTGAGTGTATATGTGTGTATGTTAGTGTGTATATTTGTGTGTATCTGTATGAAGACTGTGTGTGTATCTGTGTATCTGTATGTGTGTCAGGTGTGTATATGTGTATCGGTGTGTCTGTATGTGTGTTTCGGTGTATCTGTATGTTATCAGTATGTGTATCTGTATGTTATTAGTATGTGTGTCTGGGTATCTGAATGTATGTCAGGTTGTGTATCTGTGTCAGGTTGTGTATTTGTGTGTCAGTGTATGTGTATATCTGTGTGTCTGCATGTGTTTCAGTGTGTGTATATCTACGTGTGTGTTTGTGTGTGTATATGTGCATACATCTCAACAATCACACTACACACAAATACACCCCTGCATTCAAGCTTCAGCACTACATACAAATACACGTCTACATACATTTTTACGTCTGTGTTAAACACCAACATTATATGTATACACACCCCTGCACTTAAAAACCAACACTACACATAAATACATTCAAACATATTCAAACATATTCCATACAAAAACCTGTTTACATTGAAACACACAAAAACTGATTAGTGCTAAATACAAACCTGCAGACATGGGTAAATGGTAGAGCCCCAGCTGTCAAGGCATTGCTGGAGTTGCTGGAGATGGGTATCTACCTTTTAAACATACGTGCAATAGGGAGGCCCAAAAAAAATATTCTTGCACCTTTCTACTTTAGGTTGCCACTGCGTCAAGGGTGATAACCAAATTGCACACGTGGGGAGGGTGTACAGGGTCCAGGGGGCCCAAGTCAATGCTTTGCCCAGGGTCCAATCAATATTAAAGACGGCCCTGCTCTAAGGCTAAGGTTTCCCTCACCTTTTGTAGTTTTTTCTTCTTATATTGTATACAGTATACTACATACAGTATGTTACCAAAACACCTTTACATTCTTAATCTGGATTGACCTTCACATGTTTGGGGTTTGTTTCTGTTACACGTTAGATTTTTTGCTTCCAATATATAATGCCTAAATACCTATACTGTGTGATCCTATATTCAATAGACAATATTCAATACACAATATGTGAATAGCGATTGAGTGTTATAAAATATTTTGACTGTTTATAAGGAAAAATCAATTTTGTTAAAATTGGATGCATGAAAATAGAAGACAAAGCATACTGACTAATGATATTGTTTGAAAATTCCAAATTGATTAACATTTAGTCAAGGCAGACTCTGTTACTGCTGCTTGTCCCTAGGAACATTGACATTGTCACCGCTTATCTGACATTGACTGTACTTTCTCGAAGCTCATTTACCGTCCTTGGGGTTCTCATTGTATCTATCTCGCCACAGCAGGGTTGGAACACAGGTGGCATTTTCTGGCTGGAATAATGAAAAAATAACTATCTGTCAAGTGATTTATGTGAAATGACTAGTTGGTTCTGGAATTACAAGGCCATTATTTTTTCTCACACAGAGTTCATAATGTCAGGGACTGTAAAGCAAATCTGAGAATGGCGTTTGAGCCGTCACACTATCTTTTAAGAGAATAAGCTATAATGTATATTGTATATACTTGCATCACTGTAGTATGTTGCTGGAGTTATTATTATCCTGGTAACTATTCTATTTTACTGACAAGATTGGAGAAATATTTTTCCATATGTCTTCAAATTTGTACACATACAAAATAAGATTATACAAATATATTTATGATATAGAGCACAAGAGGGTACACAAGTAAAGTTGTAGAGGTTTGCCACAAAACAACGGTATGCACAAAAATTGCAAGATGCCAATGGATTTCATTGATGGGATAAATCTGATTTCTCGAGTCAGCCCTGACCATAAACACAGTGGTGTATCCTGGTTTTGTGCTGCCCTAGGCAGAACAAAACTCAGGCGCCCCCCACACCCCCCCGCGCGCCACCCCACCCAACCTTTACCCCGCCCCGCATTCTAAATACACACACACACATTCACTGACAGATATGCATACACTAGCTAACAGAAACACACACACTAACAGACACACACTAACAGACACACACTCACTCACTAGCAGACACAAACTAGCAGACACACACACTCACTAACATACACACACACTCACAGGCAAACACACACTAACAGACACACAGTCAGACACACACACACACACACTAGCAGACACACAAACTAACAGACACATTAACAGACACACACACACACACTAACAGACACACACACACTCACACACTCACTAACAGACACACACTCACTCACTAACAGACACACACACACTCACTAACAGACACACACACTCACTAACAGACACACACACTCACTAACAGACACACACTCACACTCACTAACAGACACACACACACTCACACTCACTAACGGACACACACACTCACACTCACTAACAGACACACACACACTCACACTCACTAACAGACACTCACACTCACTCTTATTCACATTTTTTTTTTTACTTTAACCCCCCCAGCCTCCTTACCTTTGGGAATGCTGGGGGGGGGAGTCATCTTTCTCCCTGGTGGTCCAGTGGCTGCTGGGCGGGCGGCGCTGCTGGGCGGGCGGCGCTGCTGGGCGGGCGGCGAGGGTGCACTTCCTCTGAGCTGTCTGCTCAGCTCCCTCGCGCGCCGCACAGTGAGGCTGGGAGGCGGAGCCGGAATATGACGTCATATTCCGGCTCCCAGCCTCACTCTGCGGCGTGCGAGGGAGCTGAGCAGACAGCTCAGAGGAAGTGCTCCCTCGCCACCCGCCCAGCAGCGCCGCCCGACCGCCCAGCAGCGCCCAGCATGTCTGTTAGCCGCAAGGCTTACAAGACATTTGCCTTGGGCATTTGGGGGGCGGCTTTTTTTGCCGCCCCCTGGAAAATGCCGCCCAAGGCAAATGCCTTGTTTGCCTCGCGGCTAATACGCCCCTGCATAAACACTACAATTAACCTTACACTGATATTCTAGCGACAATGTTAGCATGCTCTAAAGGCACAGCGTTTCATAAATGAGAAAAAATGTATCGTTTTGGTTGTGGGCAATAGTACTAAACTAAACAGCATTGCCAGGGAAAGAGAAAAAGTACTGAGAAGGAAAAATAATTTTTTTAAACATATATATATATATATATATATATATATACATATTTATATAAAGTGGTGTAAATATAAATAATTATGTGGTACTATGAAACATAGAATAAATAAACCCATAAATGGGTTAATGTGTGATCAATGAGCTGTTAAAGAAAAAACAAAGCTCTAAAAAAGTGGAAACCGCTGAGGTAAATTGTATGCGTAAAGCCTATCTGTTGCCGCTATATAGAAGGAAAGTCCTCCAACTATCTTAAAAGTAGCTTAGTAGACATGGTATCTAAAAGCACGACAATAGGACTAGTTTAAGAATTTATTGTTACAAACAAAATGTCATATGAAAGAACAGAATTGCAAAAACACCACAGTATATTGTACAGAGCATATAAAAACATATATAAATAGCAATAGTTTGGGCTGCAGTCTTTTACGAGTCTATGTTTTTAGATTCATACCTGTTATTCAAGAGACTTGTGCTAAGGAATCATATATTGGTTAATATTTTTTAGATTTTTTAAGTTCCTCCTTTTTGCTCACATTTCTTTTTTTCTCACACTTTCTAGCCATGTTATTGCTTGAATTAATGTTTACTATCGTCTTTCTTGCTGTGTCCGCACCCGTACATTTATCATATAGCTTTTCAAGGCCCAGTCCTTATCTTTTTTTTCTCAATAGATTTAAGTTCTTCCTTCTCTATCCGTACCTAATCTGCACCATCATTAACTACATTGCCTTTCTCATCCTACCTTTTCTTTTTCTTTCCAATACTACATTTATCGTGGATATTGTGTGGCCTTTACTAAACACATAGTACGTTAGTAGGAAGGCTGTAATATGCTATGCAGTTATGGGATTACACTTACCTTGTGGATACAATTGTAATTAAGTCAGATTATCGTCCATCTTTGTTTTGAGCTCAGTTGTTTAGGTGTTTTTTTTATTTGTTTATGTGTTTTCTATAAACTGGCCTCTTTGTTAATGCTTCATTACTGGAACTAACTTTCTTCTTCTTTGAACTAGTTGTGGCTGAGGTTAATTTGGGAAATCATCTGGCAACATTTGAACATTAGACTAACTAGAATGTGTGCATAAAATATTAGGAGTTATACATAAACAATAGTACAGTGACAATACTAAGCATGACCAGTTTGGTCATATATTTACATTTGTTTTGGTACAGTATTTATTTATAAAGATTTATAAATGGACGTTTGTATGTGAGAACAAACTAGGGCACATTGCAACATTTTAGTACACATTTGGGACGTGTTATTCTTTCCCATTTGGCACTTTTTCTTCTCACAATTGTGACTTTCCCTTGCAATGCAGACACCACCAGCTGTAGGATGGCAATGAACTTTAATTTAACCATTTTCCACAATAAAAAAGCTTTGTTTGCTTTTGACAGGTTTTATGCAAATGTTTGTAAGCACTGAAATCATAAAGAGAGACAGTTTGCCTATAATTAGACCATATGATGCACTAATCGACTCCCATGGAGATGTCCTCTTAAGTCAATATTCCACCGCGCTGTCTGGATATCACAGACTTGTCAGAATTCCAGTTTTACTAAGATTAATTCAGGAAACAAGAAACTGCAGGCAATTGACTAGGGAATTGCAAATTGTGGGCCAAAATAGCCACATTGAAAAACATATCTAATCTATTTTTCCAGCCTGGCAATTTTGGCATACAGTTTGCAATTCTATTGTCTATTATTTAGAATTCCTAGTTTAGTAACTAAAACTCAATATATTCCATCCTATCAATTTATCTGTCTGTCAGTCACTCTGTCTGTGTGTCTGCCTTCCTGCCTGTATGCCTGCCTGTCTTTCTGTCTGTCTGTCTTGCACTACACTCGATCAGAATCTGTTTTTCAAGAGTGATCTGAAAACATGTCCAGCCTACTGAAATAATTCTGTAGACATATATAGGTTTTTAAAAGTCCCATACTGAAATTGACATCATCCATGCAATTATATCCTCTAATGACTGAGTAGTAATACACAGATCATGCCATCTGGGGACCCTAATCTTGGGCAGACCAGAACATCTGCTAGCATATTAAATAGCTGCTGGTCAGAATTGTAACTCCCACTAATCTCACGCATTTACCAGAGCTGCCCTTACGTTAAAATTCTCACTGTAACCATTGTAATACCATAGCATACAACAGTTTAACTCCTAAACAACCACAAACACTACACTGACCCTAATACATGGGTCGATGTTATGTATCCCTCTAGGTTTGTCTGTTTATCTCTTTTTCGCTCTCTGTGGAGTATTCATAAAGTGCCACAATGCAAGCTTTTTATATCTGCATAACATGAATTTCCCTATTTTACTTGTATTTTATTAAATGTTTCATGAATCTGTATCATAAAGCTATGAAATACATTGGAGACCAGCAGGTTATGCAAATCAAACAATCATTGTCTGCCGAGCAGTAAAGTACGTACCTTACTGAATAACCATAACAACAGGTTATCAATATCAAACAGCGTTACAATGATCGTGAATTGTATTTACCAGCTATGGTGCTACCTATACTACTGTATAGTGCAAACAAAGATAATATTATTTGTTCCTTGATTCATCTCTATGCATACAGATTCAACGTATTTATTTTTATCATCAAAAAGTACAAAGGGCAGGAAAATTAATAGCAGCTAACTTCAGAGATGTATGTACCGGCCGATAATGGCAAATGTTAAATATCAGCTTTAGCTAAACATTCTTATCTCTGGAAAAGAGACATTTTGTCAGTGGATCAATAGCCAAATATTATTCTTCATACATCAATTTCTTACTTCTTATCATCTCTCTACATATAATCTTAAATACACTTATACTTGGTACATACAATTTTGTGTTAAACTGCAAAAAAGAATCGCTATCTGCGTGCATTGCATAAAGGTTTCCAAGCAATTGTATGAGCATTTAAAGGGAACCTGTCACTATTCTGGACTTTACCCCCACTGAATAAAACTTTTAAAATCGTTTATTCATAGCGTTGTTCCTAGCACTATAGAGCCCTCTGCCCACCCCCTTCTCTTTCCCTGTCCCAGGCCAATAAATGGTTAAAACCCCTCAAGACGAACATTTCATAGAGATTCGTGTTGGGACCAGGTGTGCCCCCAGCTATGCCAACCTCTTTATGGCAGACTGGGAGTCCAGTGCTGTTTGGGGCGGGCATTCCTGGGAGACAAATCTGGTCTCCTATTTTAGATACATTGATGATTTGTTTTTTATATGGAAAGGCTCTGAGGACTCTCTCAACTCTTTTATTACACACTTAAATACCAATAATAGAGATATCATTTTATCCTGTGAGCACAACAAGGAGTCGATTAACTTTTTAGATTTATATATTTTTTATAAAAAATGGGACAATTCAAACAAAAACATTTTTAAACAAGTATGCACAAACACAGCCATTGATCAAACAAGCTGTCACTACAAACCGTGGTGGATTGAAAGTGCCCCCAAGAGCCAATTCCTACATGTACATAGGAATTGCTCACAGACAGAGGATTTTAATGATCAAGCTCTCATTTTAAAGAATCGATTTATTGAAAAAAAACTACTCCCCTACTAAACTAAATAAACACTATAGAGAATATTAAAAATCAACAAAGGGACAATATTTTAACCTACAAAGAGAAAAAATCCTCCGATCTCCCCTCCCTCCCAATTAACTTCAATTATAATAACAAAAGTGGTTATAAAAAAAGAGTAGTCAAAAAACAATGCAAGATGATCTCCTTAAAGGAATCTTACCTGAGAATAAATATTGTTTTTAGAGGTGCACCAAATTTGAAAACTATTCTAACTAATAATTACCATATATACTCGAGTATAAGTCGAGTTTTTCAGCACATTTTTTGTGCTGAAAAACCCCAACTCGACTTTTACTCGAGTCGATGTCTGTATTATGGCAATCTACATTGCCATAATACAGACTGGGGGCTGTGGGGGCTGCAGAGCGTTTACTTACCTCTCCTGCAGCTCCTGTCAGCTCCCTCCTCCTCCGCGCCGGTCCGTTCAGCACCTCTGTCAGCTCCCACTGTAAGTCTCGCGAGAGCCGCGGGGTCATAGTGCGGCCGCGAGACTTACACTGTGAGCTGACAGAGGGAGCTGACCGGACCGGCGCGGAGGAGGAGGGAGCTGACAGGAGCTGCAGGAGAGGTAAGTGAACGCTCTGCCAGCCCCCTCCTACACAGTTCACACCACTGGACCACCAGGGAGTGAGAGCCCCCCTCCCTGCCATGTATCAAGCAGGGAGGGGGGACGAAAAAAAAATAATAAAAAATATATAAATAATAAAATATTACTAATAATAAAAAAAATTAAAAATTAAAACAAATATTAATATAACAAAAAAAATATTAAAATTAAAATAATAAAAAAATAAAAATAAAAATGCCCACCCCCCACCAAGGCTCTGCATCACACACACACACACTGCATTCATACACACACTGCATTCATACACACACTGCATTCATGCACACACTGCACTCATGCACACACTTGCATTCATACACACACTGCATTCATACACACACACACACACTGCATTCATACACACACTGCATTCATACACACACACTGCACTCATACACACCCTGCACTCATACACACACACTGCATTCATACACACACACTGCATTCATTATATACACACACTGTAAATAAATATTCAATTAATATAATTTTTTTAGGATCTAATTTTATTTAGAAATTTACCAGTAGCTGCTGCATTTCCCACCCTAGTCTTATACTCGAGTCAATAAGTTTTCCCAGTTTTTGGGGGTAAAATTAGGGGCCTCGGCTTATATTCGGGTCGGCTTATACTCGAGTATATACGTGTACTAAAGAAAATAAACCCATCTCCCACCGTACGTTCTTAGAAGGAATAAAAGGATTTTATAAATGCAAAAGATGCATTGTATGTAAAAGCACTGATCCTTAAACCCAGTCCAAAGTCACCATTTTAAATCAAATAGAACCAACAAAAAACATTGTGTGCAATACCAACAATGTGATTTACTTACTGGAGTGCCCATGCGATGCCTTAAAACGAGACTAGAGGAACATTGTAGAAATATCAAAAATGTATTTCTGAACCACTCTGTATCCAAGCACTTTATTAATCATAATAAAGATCCCAAACTCCTTAAATGCATAGGAACAAAAAAATGTAAGATACTGTGGAGAGGCGGAAATATTAAGAACATTTTAGGTAAACTGGACATGGAGTGGGTTTTTAATTTACAGACCCTTGCCCCCCACGGCCTAAATGCTGATTTTGACTTACATAATTTCTTAGGATTTTTCCCCTTTTTCTACTATTCTTTTTATTTTTTTTATGGGTTCTATGTCATTTGTTTTAATAATTTTTTTATTTTTTATTCTCTGAAGAAATTCCTCAGTATTATATCCCTGTCCGGATGGAAGCATTCCATGTGCTCAGTATTATATCCCTGTCCGGATGGGAGCATTCCATGTGCTCAGTATTATATCCCTGTCCGGATGGGAGCATTCCATGTGCTCAGTATTATATCCCTGTCCGGATGGGAGCATTACATGTGCTCAGTATTATATCCCTGGCCGGATGGGAGCATTCCATGTGCTCAGTATTATATCCCTGTCCGGATGGGAGCATTCCATGTGCTCAGTATGATATCCCTGGCTGGATGGGAGCATTCCATGTGCTCATTATTATATCCCTGGCCAGATGGGAGCATTCCATGTGCTCAGTATTATATCCCTGTCCGGATGGGAGCATTCCATGTGCTCAGTATTATATCCCTGTCCGGATGGGAGCATTCCATGTGCTCAGTATTATATCCCTGTCCGGATGGGAGCATTCCATGTGCTCAGTATTATATCCCTGTCCGGATGGGAGCATTACATGTGCTCAGTATTATATCCCTGGCCGGATGGGAGCATTCCATGTGCTCAGTATTATATCCCTGTCCGGATGGGAGCATTCCATGTGCTCAGTATGATATCCCTGGCTGGATGGGAGCATTCCATGTGCTCATTATTATATCCCTGGCCAGATGGGAGCATTCCATGTGCTCAGTATTATATCCCTGTCCGGATGGGAGCATTCCATGTGCTCAGTATTATATCCCTGTCCGGATGGGAGCATTCCATGTGCTCAGTATTATATCCCTGTCCGGATGGGAGCATTCCATGTGCTCAGTATTATATCCCTGTCCGGATGGGAGCATTCCATGTGCTCAGTATTATATCCCTGTCCGGATGGGAGCATTCCATGTGCTCAGTATTATATCCCTGTCCGGATGGGAGCATTCCATGTGCTCAGTATTATATCCCTGTCCGGATGGGAGCATTCCATGTGCTCAGTATTATATCCCTGTCCAGATGGGAGCATTCCATGTGCTCAGTATTATATCCCTGTCCGGATGGGAGCATTCCATGTGCTCAGTATTATATCCCTGTCCGGATGGGAGCATTCCATGTGCTCAGTATGATATCCCTGGCTGGATGGGAGCATTCCATGTGCTCAGTATTATATCCCTGACCGGATGGGAGCATTCCATGTGCTTAGTTTGATATCCCTGGCTGGATGGGAGCATTCCATGTGCTCAGTATGATATCCCTGTCCAGATTGCAGCATTCCATGTGCTCAGTATGATATCCCTGGCCGGATGGGAACATTCCTTGTGCTTAGTATGATTTCCCTGGCTGGATGGGAGCATTCCATGTGCTCAGTATTATATCCCTGGCCGGATGGGAGCATTCCATGTGATCAGCATGATATCCCTGGCCGGATGGGAGCCTTCCATGTGCTCAGTATGATATTGTCACGGTAATATACCTCAACACGCAAGAATAGTCCAGATAGTCTAGAGGCAAGAAAACAAGATACGTCTTACCGGACCTTAGAATGGCCGGACTTAGACGAGTACAAGAAAAGACAGAGTCCAGAACAAGCTGAGGTCAAGGGAACAGAGAGACAGCGTAAAGTAGAACAAGCCAAGGACTGGTACACAGGAGAGCAAACCGGCGGACTAGACAAGCAAGGATAAAGAGAAAGCGGAGTCAGGAACAAAGCCAAGGTCAAGCACCAAAAAAACCAACTGAACGATACAAGCACTAAAGGGATCTGAACAGAAACCACGATAGGGTCAGGTACTAAGGAACAGGTGAGTATAAATACCCTAGAGTTCACTTTGATTGGCCCCTGTCATATCCACGCCCCCAAAACGTGAGTGTATGGGGAATGTGGCATGACAGGGGCCAATGGGAGGCCGTTTCAAATTTCAGCTCTCACTGTCCCTTTAAGAGCGCGCCCGAGACACGCGGCGCACTCTTAGAGTCAGGCGGGACACGTGACCGCTTCTCGCGGTCACTGCCCGCCTTCCTGATTTCGCCGTCGGATGAGCCGCGCACGGCTCGTGCAGAAGCAGCACCGGGCGCCGCGAGAACAGAGGACCCCGGCCGGCCCCTGGGGAGGGTAAGTACCGCTACAGTATCCCCTCCTGAAGACACGCCCACCGGGCGGGGAGGACCAGGCCTGGCAGGAAAGCAAGAATGGAAAGAACGCACAAGGCGAGGAGCGTGAACAGCGTCAGCGTAAATCCAACTGCGTTCCTCAGGCCCATAGCCCTTCCAATGTACCAGATATTGGAGGCGACCCCGAAGAAAACGAGAGTCGAGTGCAGCAGCCACTTCAAATTCCTCATGACCCTCTACAGAAACTGGAGGGGGAGGAGGAACATGCCGGGTATAACAGTTGCACAGGAGGGGTTTTAACAAGGAGGTATGAAAGACGTTAGGAATACGTAGATTCCTAGGAAGATCCAAGGCATACGAAACAGGATTAACCACATGTAAGATACAAAAAGGACCAATAAAACGAGGAGCCAACTTCATAGAAGGCACACGAAGGCGAATATTGCGAGTGGAAAGCCAAACCCGGTCCCCCACGGCATAGGATGGAGCCGCCCGGCGATGCTTGTCTGCCTGAACCTTCTGGCGAGCAGCGGAATCCACCAAAGAACGCTGAACCTGCTCCCAAGTAGTACGTAAACCAGCCAAATGTTCATCCAGAACTGGCATGCCCTGTAAGGAGAATGCAGCTGGAAGAACAACAGGATGCCGGCCATAAATAACGTTAAAAGGGCTCTTACCGGAGGATTCATGAGCAGTGTTATTACGAGCAAACTCAGCCCAAGGAAGAAGGTCAGACCAATTGTTCTGATGGTGGGATATGAAACAACGAAGATACTGCTCTAGTGATTGGTTGGCACGTTCATCAGCTCCGTTAGACTGGGGGGTGGTAAGCGGAAGAAAACAAGAGAGAAATACCCATCTCTGAACAAAAGGCTTTCCAGAATCTGGAAATAAACTGGCTACCCCTATCGGACACGATCGAAGTGGGAATACCATGCAACCGAAACACCTCCCTGGCGAAGACAGAGGCAAGTTCCTTGGATGAGGGCAACTTGACAAGAGACACAAAATGAGCCATCTTAGAAAAACGATCCACTATTATCAGGATGACAGTTTTACCATTCGAAGGGGGCAATTCAACAATAAAATCCATGGATAGATTGGACCAAGACCTCTCGGGTATGGGCAACGGATGCAACAACCCACAAGGAACTCTGTGGGAGGACTTCATACTGGCACAAGTAGTACAAGCATGTACGTAATCGGTGACGTCCTTGCGTAAGGAAGCCCACCAAAAATATCTAGAAACTGCTGATAATGTTTTAGAAATACCAGGGTGTCCAGCAGTTTTTGTGTCATGATACAATGACATTGTACAATGACGTCTCTCGGGAACATCAACGAACAGTTTATCAGCAGGCCTCTCTCCAGGTGCCATGTTTTGTTTAGCCTGTATAGCTTGTAAGAGGGAAGAAGAAATAGATAGAACAGTAGTAGCTATTATTCTGTCAGGGGGAATGACAAGGGTAACATCAATTTCTAATTTGTCAGCAGTTTCGAATTGTCTGGACAGAGCGTCTGCTTTAGTGTTACGATTACCTGGTCTGTATGTGATTATGTAATTGAAACGATAAAAACAGAGACCACCTGGCCTGCCTAGAAGACAATCTTTTTGCTTCACTAAGGTAGGAAAGGTTTTTGTGATCCGTAAAAATGAGGATGGGATCCTTAGTACCTTCTAGTAGATGTCTCCATTCCTTGAGTGCTAAAATGATAGCAAGGAGTTCGCGATTGCCTACATCATAATTCTTTTCTGCTTTGGACATCTGTCTGGAAAAGAAGCCACAAGGATGCAATGGCTTTTCAGGTGAATCTCTTTGAGACACGACAGCACCTACCCCTATATCAGAAGCATCAACTTCAAGAATAAAGGGTAAAGAAGGCACAGGATGCTGTAAAATAGGGGCAGAAGCGAATGAAGCTTTCAGGAATTCAAAGGCCTCAAGCGCTTCCGGTTTCCAGACATGAGTATTACCATCCTTTTTGGTCATTCTGGTTATAGGTGCTACCAGTGGTGTATCCTGGTTTTGTACTGCCCTAGGCAGGACAAAACTCAGGCGCCCCCCACCCCCCAACCAACCCTTCCCCCCGCCCCGCCTTCTAAATACACACACACATTAATTGACAGATACGCATACATTAGCTAACAGACACACACACACTCACTAACAGACACACTCACACTCACTAACAGACATACACACACACAAACACTCACAGACATACATACACACACTCACACACTAACAGACACACTCACACTCACTAACAGACACACTCACACTCACTAACAGACATACACACACACACACACACACACTAACAGACACACTCACACTCACTGACATACATACATACACACACTCACACACTAACAGACACACTCACACTCACTAACAGACACACTCACACTCACTAACAGACACACTCACACTCACTGACATACATACACACACTCACACACTAACAGACACACTCACACTCACTAACAGACATACACACACTAACAGACATACACACACACACTAACAGACACACTCACACTCACTGACATACATACACACACTCACACACTAACAGACACACTCACACTCACTAACAGACATACACACACACACACTAACAGACACACTCACACTCACTGACATACATTCACACACTCACACACTAACAGACTGACACACACACTAACAGACACACTCACACTCACTGACATACATACACACACTCACTAACAGACATACACACACTCACTAACAGACATACACACACTCACACACTAACAGGCTGACACACACTAACAGACAGACATACACACTCACATTAACATATATATATATTTTTTTTAATTTACCCCCCCTCCCCCCAGCCTCCTTACCTTTGGGAATGCTGGGGGGGTTCTCTATCTCCCTGGGGTCTAGTGGGGCTGCCGGTCAGGCTGCTGGGCTGTCTGCTGGGCGGGCGGCGAGGGAGCACTTCCTCTGAGCTGTCTGCTCAGCTCCCTCGCGCGCCGCAGAGTGAGGCAGGGAGCCGGAATATGATGTCATCTTCCGGCTCCCAGCATCACTCTGCGGCGCGCGAGGGAGCAGAGCAGACAGCTCAGAGGAAGTGCTCCCTCGCTAGCCGCCCTCCCGCCAGTGCAGCCCGACCGCCCAGCAGCCTGCCTTGTCAGTTAGCCGCAAGGCTAACAAGGCATTTGCCCTGGTCATTTGGGGGCGGCTTTTTTTGCCGCCCCCTGGAAAATGCCGCCCAAGGCAAATGCCTTGTTTGCCTCGCGGCTAATGCGCCCCTGAATACAGATATAGCATGTCTAATATTTAAAGGGACACTACAGTCACCAGAACAACTACACCTTATTGTATTTGTTCTGGTGAATAAAATAATTCCATTCAGGCCTCTTCCAGTAAACACTGTTGTTGTTTTTTTCAGAGAAAAGACAGTGTTTACATTACAGCCACTCCTCAGATGGCGGATAGAGGTGCTTCCTGGGGCATTGCTTCACAGTGTGACTGCAATTCAGTGTCTCCATCCCCTGCATGGAGACACTAAACGTTCCTCATAGAGATGTGTTGATTCAATGCATTTCTATAAGGAGATGCTGAGATGGCCAGGGTTGTGTTTGGCTTGTACTGGCTCTGCCCCTAATCTGCTTCCTTGACAATCTCGGACAATCCAGTGCTTTGCTATGTAAAAGCATTGTGATTGGCTTAGATCCTCATTTCTGATTATTTTAGCCAAGCAGGCAGATCAGGGGCAGAGCCAGCAGCAGACTGGATTCAAAATAAGATTTTACTATTTTTAGGGGGTAGGGGGAGGGCTAGGGGGGCTACAATGCTGGCAGAACATCAGGGTACATGAGGTCCTCAACATCTGGAGTGCTGACGGCTGTCCACTCCTTAATAGGACATCAGAAAATGTTATAGTCCACCATACAATTAAAGTTGCTAGCCAACTTTATCAGATGTGAATTTAGGCAAATTTAAAGACCAGAGACCTTAAATATTTAAAACTGAAATTTAAATCTGATTGCAAAATGCTAACCATTTCCTAAGGTCTAAGGTAAAAAAGCCACCCTTTAAATGCTTTCTTGGTTAGCCTGGAACTAAGTATAATGAGTTTAGGGTGGAGAATTTTGCCAGGTGGAGGTTTAAATTTGTTAACCTTTCTTCATAGCTGAAATGTTCCATTCCTTTTATTAATTTTGTAGCCCTCCTCTGCACTTTTTCTAGTGCCATAATATCCTTCCTTAGAACAGGTGCCCCAAATTGCACAGCATATTCAAGATGAGGTCTTACCAGTGATTTATAAAGATGCAAAATTATATTATCATCCTGACAATTAATGCCCTTTTCAATGCATGACAATACCTTACTGACCTTAGCCACTGCTGATTGGCATTGCACATTGTTGCATAGTTTGTTGTCCATAACAATTCCCAAGTCCTATACGTGTGTTGTTATCCCTAATTCATTCCATTAAGGGTATAAGTTGCTTTTGCATTTGTAACGGAGCTCCCTGTACCTCTGGCTGGGTACCTCCGCCAAGGACCGCTTCATAGCTGGGACATGGGACAAACCGTAGCACTTCTGCCCAAAGTCGCCGTGGCTTGACTGAGCGCTGGAACCGCTCCTTCCTGGAGCCGAATGGGGATTTAACTCTAGTCCTTGCCTAGAAAAAGGAGTGAGCTGGGGGTATGAACCAGTCCGATGGGTAGGTGGCTAGACATATACTTTAAAGAACTGCTGCAGTGGTCAGGGCCGGATTAACATAGGGGCTGATGGAGCTGCAGCTCCAGGCCCAGGCCCATGGAATAGGCCCATTGGTTTAAAAAAAAAAAAAAAAAAAATTTTTTTTTTTTACATTTTTTTTTTTTTTTTTACACACTACTCTTAGGGTTGCCAGATATTTCTCATGTATTTCTTAGGGTTTCCAGGTATTTCTCAGAAGTATTTCTCAGGTATTTGAGGCTGCCTAGCTGGTGCCGGTATTGCAGTAATACCGGCAACACAAATGTCTGTCTCAGTATAAACATAGATTATTCTGCAATACCAGCGCCGGCCAGTAGGGGTCGCTGTTTGTGTGGAGAGAGGCAGTGATAAGAAGTTACGGCATCTCCCTCCCTGCCTCTCTCTACTCACTGATCCGCGGGGGAGCAGCTCTGCACAGAGTGTCCAGACAGCAGCTCCGAGACATGGGGATGCTGATACATTGGGACACTGGGGAACATGGGGACCCTGAGCATGGACGTCCGCAGGAATTTTTCCGTGGGGGGGGGGGGGGCATAATTGTAATGACATCCATGCTTGGCCCCTTTTTTTTTTTTTTTTTTTTTTTTTTTTCTTTTTATTTCGCTTTTTTTTTTTTTTTTTTACATCAGAACGGCTTCTGTCCCATGAGTTGGTATCGCTTAGGAATAGGGTAGGTGCCAATTCATCATATGTTATTGTATATACAAAAAGTTCTATTTAAGATTTCATCAAAATTCGTTTTATTATATTATTTTAATTTAACGTAAGACCGGCCATGGAGCATCAGCATCATGTCAATTGCCTTCTCGTAATCTATGTTAGCTAGTGAATGATGCCTAGCTCCCCTGGTCATATCTTATCAGACTAAACAAACAAAACATACGTGGAAAATTGTTCATTCACACAGTGCACCAGGGGCATTAGGGAGCATATCGCGGAAATTTATAAGTTTAAGGACCAGTTTCTTTTAGTATATTCTATGTTATTGGTTAGTGGATATCTCAGTTGTCCAGGGTTCCCATATCTTAATGTGTTTGTTTGTCATATTAAGGTTTCTATATACCTGTTTCTCCATTAAACGTTGATATCCTATTTGGGATTCCACCTCTCTCCATGAGGGAGTATTTACAGTTTTCCAATATCTGGCGATACAAATTTTAACCGCCATTAGAATATGAATTATTAGATATTTTATAGTTTTAATTTTAGTAGGAATATTCATATGTAGCAAGAATAGTTGTGGAGAAAGGTCCATTGTTATTTTGAGAATGGTATTGATTTTTGTGGATGTCACTTGCTTTAAAGAATCCAAAGCATTGCAATCCCACCATATGTGTCTAAACGTTCCGTCACATCTTAAGCATCTCCAACAGAGAGGTTCTGTGGGAGAGTGAAATCTTGCAACTCTCGCTGGAACCATATACCACCTATGGACCAATTTAGTCTGTAATTCATACAAACTTATACTATGAATCGCTTTTCCAAGCAAATCGAATGACTCCCTCCATTGATCCAATGAAAACTCAGTTCCAATATCATTTTCCCATTTCAACATAGATTTCATTTTTCCCTTATTGTATCTACTATATAGAACCTTGTTTATTTTTGAGACCATATTATTCTTATGTTCTATACCAAGAACATTGTCTATAAGTGAAATATTATGTACTGGTTTAGATTGTATAAAGTGTTTGATTCTAATATATGTAAAATGTTCGTTATCAAGTCCTTTTGTGTCAGTAAGAATTTGTTGAAACGATTTTATTTTAAGATCTGGTTTTAGAATATCAGCTAATTTTACAAGACCATTGTCTTTCCATTTTTTAATGTTAATGTCCTCTATATATATTTGTATTATTTCAATTGGTGAATTTATAGTTAGATGTTCTGTAATCTGTAATTTCTTCTTCAAAGTTTGTAAATTAGAAAAAATATCCAGTATTATCTTATTTTGTATTTTTAATTTAGCGAATGTTGAAGAATCAATCCAATATAACATTTTAATATCAAATATATTACTCGAGATTTGCTCTTGGTCTATCCACAAGTTGTCCATATTATCGTTATTCCATTCTAGGATATGGGAGAACATAATTGCGTCATGTATTTGATACACATCTGGGAATGATATTCCACCGTCCTTAAATTTTGTAGTTATGTATTTGAGGGCTATTCTTGATTTTTTTTTCCCCCATAGGTATTGTGAAAATATTTTTTGATATTCTTTTAATATGTCTTTTGGGACTTTCATAGGAATGGTTCTCATTATATATTCAAGTTTGGGTAGTAAATAATGTCTAACCGCATTAGATTTCCCTATCCATGATACGTATAGATTATTCCATTTAAGTAACGTATCTTTCATATCTTTGAGCAATGGGTAGTAATTAATTTTAATTATTTGGTTCCAGTCAAAGCTTATTTTAACTCCCAAATATTTTATGCTCTCACTCGACCAAATAAATAAAAATTTAGATTTTAGAGTTAGAAGTTGTTGTTCTGGTAAGTTGGTGTATATCACCTGTGTTTTATTTACATTGATTTTATAATTAGAGATAGATCTGTATTTCTCAATTAATTCCATAAAATGACATAATGAATCCTCGCATTCAGTTAATGTTAGAATTATATCATCTGCATACAATAGAACCTTGACTTGTTTGCCGGCAAGATGAATCCCTTGAATTTTTTGGTCTAATCTAATGGCTGAGGCGAGTGGTTCTATAGTCAAAGCATATAGCAATGGGGCAAGTGGACATCCCTGGCGTGTACCATTATTTACATCAAACCATTCCGATGCAATACCCCTTCCCATAACCCTCGCCGTTGGGTTAGTATAAAGAGACCAGATCAAATCATATATGAAATCTTGAAACCCAAATGCTTTGAGGACCCTCGACAGGAACAACCAGTTTACCCTGTCGAAGGCCTTCTCTGCATCCACGGCCACAAACAACGATGGGATCCTATTATCATCTATTACCTGTATTAAATTTAAAAGTCTGCGTACATTATGAGCTCCTTTCCTACCCATGATAAATCCGGCTTGATCCGGATGGATTAAAGTCGGGACAATTTTTTTTATTCTATCAGCTATTATCCTTGAAAAGATCTTTATATCAATGTTTAATAACGAAATAGGTCTATAATTCGATACAAAATGTGGGTCTTTCTCTGGTTTTAAAATGGGAGTAATCATTGTTTGTAACATTTCGTTGGGGAATTTTTTCTGGTCTCTTACTTCATTATAAACTTTAAAGAGAAGAGAAGCAATAGGGGTAGAAAATGTTTTATAAAAGGAATCTGTTAGACCATCTGGTCCCGGAGCTTTCCCTTTGCGGAGTGTTTTTATAGCATGGGTAATCTCTATCATTGATATCGGAGATTCCAAATCTTTAATCTGTTCTATATTAATTTTTGGTAATTTACAGGTAGATAGGAAAGTATCTATCTCTTCAGGCGTTGAGGTAATCTTTGGGAGGTTATATAGTGACTTATAGTATTGACCAAATACTTCCCCTATGTCAATTGGGGATAAATGATCTTTGTTGTTATATTTGATCTTTGTAATTCTTTGTTGTCTTTTTTTGAATTTTAGTTTATCAGAAAAAACTTTACTCGTTCTATTTTCTCCATGATACCACAGCTGTTTTAACCTTATAATTGCATTGTTCACTTTATTTGATAAACTAATTTTAATTTGAGTTTGTATTTGTTTAATTTTATTTAATTTTAATATATTGAAATCTTTTTTATTAGTATTTTCTAATATGGCTAGTTCTATATAGAGATCCGTTAAATTTTTCCCCTGTTCTTTTTTCAATTTTGCTCCAATTTTTATAAAATTTCCCCTCATGAAACATTTATATGTACACCAAAGAGTAGTATTGGATACTTCTTTATTATCATTAAATCTTATAAATTCTTCTGCTTGGTCTTTCAAGTATTTTAGGCCAGATAGTGAGTCTAGAATTTCATCTTTCATCCTCCAAGGTGTAGTTACCTTGGTGTCATTTTTTTGTTTAATATTAGTTATTATCGGTGCATGATCTGACCAGGATATATTATCAATGTTAGAATTCTCAAACTTATGTAATCTGTACGAATTTGTTAGAAAAATGTCTATTCTAGAATAGGTTTTATGTACATGAGAGAAATACGAATAATCCCTGGTGTTAGGGTGATGAACCCTCCAGATATCATATAGATCGTGTTCTATCATGGCATTAGTAAATGATCTGGCATTATTAATTATTTTTCTTGTATAATGATTACTCTTATTAGTTAGTGTTCTATCCATTTTTACATCTGGTGTAACATTCATATCCCCAGCTATTAATAAAGTTCCTTTTTTGATTTTTTCGATTTCCTTAAAAAGTGATTTAAAAAATTTACTAGAGTAGATATTTGGTGCGTATAGATTTACTAGTGTATATATTTCTTCATTTAACTTACAGATTAGAATCAGACTTCTACCTTGGTTATCTTTTTTTTCCATGATAAGTTCGAATTTAATATGTGCTGAAATTATTATTGCGACTCCTCTCTTCTTTTTAATATAGTCTGATGTAAAAATTATTGGGAATTTAGAAAATTTCCAGTAATTATTTTTCTGCTTCTGCCAATGTGTCTCCTGAACGAAACATAGGTCTATTTTATTTTTCCTAATTGTATCATATAAATATCCTCTCTTTTGGGGGGTGTTCAGACCCTGGGCATTAATAGATAACACCCTAACCATATTCGCAGATCTTTACTGATCCTTTGTAATCTATAGTAATAATTTTGAGAACTTCACTCCACTTCACTCTCCATATGCCCCTGGTGCACACATTCATACATACAAGTAATCCTATATCCCTTAAAGGAAAATAGGGTCTCCAGTTTGGAATAATCCCTGGATAATATTCCACTGGATTATACATTGTCTAGCTACTCCAAATTGAGCTCCTAGCTAGAGCACAGTTGCTGACGTGGTGTGTGGATGGGGAGAGGAAAAAAAAAAAAAAAAAAAAAAAAAAAAAAAAAGGGAGGGGGAAGCACGAGAGAGAGGAAAAAAAAAAAAAAAAAAAAAAAAAGAAAAAGGATAATTGATACAAACACACACATACACATACATGTATACAGATTCACACACTCACCCGTATCTACATATATGTATATAGACATACACGGATATATATACACACTAATGAACCCTTCCCATCCAAATACCTTGATTTTTATGATTATTTCTATATTGACTGCCCGGGCCTTCAGCTTCATTGTGATTTTAGTAATATATCTCTGATTATCACCATTCACCACCATCAATATCCTATTGTAATATTAGTAGTGTTAATTATCTATAATTATCTATAATGTGTATTGTGTATATTGTGTATTAAATTTTGTTCCCTTAATCCATTTTATACGTGACCTCTGTTTCATTATCTCAAAAGAAAACAAAGAAAAGAGAAAAAAAAAGAAAAAAAAAAAAAAAAAAAAATAAAGGAAAAAACTATAAAATGCATTTTAAGTTATCTATTATTTGATTCAGGTGTTGTGTATTTGGATTCTAAATTACCCCATTTCATTGAGGTATCTACTGAGTCCAATTTTCTTTAAAGTTGCTCCCCCTTGATTGTTAATTTTGCCTAAAAATAGTTTAAATGTTATACGTGTCTTTCTATTATAAGTGCCAGAAAAAAAAAAAAAAAATTTTTTAGCGTGAGAAAACCCTAAATTAATCTCTATTAAACGCCTTCACACTCGCTATAGGTCACACTGTCACACGGTTGTTATAGGACGGTATAGAGAATTTAAGATTCTATGTATATGTTTGGTCGTTCATCATAGTCTACAGTTTCGTTTATAATCCTGCTAATGTTATTTTCTTCATTATGTCTATATTTCTATTATTTTATCATTTCTTTTTCAAATAAACCTTAATTCATTATTCGTTAAAAAAAAAAAAAAAAAAAAAATTCCCTCTCCTCTACTTAACCCCCATACACATCTCTTTTTCTATGTACTTTTGGCGGTGGCGTTCCGTTTAAAATAGTCCCAATTTACCCAGATCCTCTAGTGGGTCAGAAATAATTATAGTTTTCCCTTTATGAGGGATAATTAGTTTTACAGGAAAACCCCATCTGTAATGAATATTATTTTTTCGTAGTTGCAGTGTTATATCTTGGAATTTTTTCCTAGTCATACGTGTGGCTGCTGATAGGTCAGGGTATATGGTGAGTCCTGAAAACTTTTCATCATGTGGTCTCTGGTATCTGATTTTCTGTAGAAACTTATCTTTTGTGAGGCAGTTCATAAATCGGACTATAACGTCCCTAGGCTCAGAGGGGTTAATTCCCGTTGGTTTTGGTAACCGGTGCCATCTTTCAAAAGGATGTACTCCTTCATAGTGATTATCAACAAATTGGTCCACAAATTCTTTTAGGTATTTTTCCAGATCATCGTGATTAATATTTTCTGGTATACCTTTTATACGGATATTATTCCTTCTTGATCTATCCTCTATTTCTGTGAGTTTCTGTTCGAGAGTTAGTATTTTAGATTTCATTAAGTTATTTTGTACCTGAAGCATTTGGATTTCATCTTGTAATTTTATGAAACTTTGATTTTGGTTTTCTAATTTCTCTTTTATTTCTATTACTTCATTTTTGAGTTCAGTTGATGTTACTTGGAGGTCTTGTTTAATCTTACAATACAGATTATCCAATGCTTCTATCATACTTTCTTGTGAGCATGTTTTTTGTGTTATTGCACTCCCTGCTTCTATATTAGTTTGGAGCAGGGAGTCCTCTGGTGTAATTGATAATCTTGTTTGTTTTGGTGGGGGATTGTGTGATCTTGGGGAGTAAAAGGTGTTTATGGTTTTTGATTTATCAGATTTATCTGATTCCACCTGTTTCTCTTTCCTGGGGGCCATTGTCTTTTGATTTGGGATTTGGGATCCTCCTTTATATCTTTCTCTCTTGCTTTCCTGTCCCTTTCCCCCCTTCTCCTCTATCCAGACTCCCCCACCGTCTTTCCCTTGCTTTCTTTAGTCTCTTTAGTCTCTTTAATTAGTCCTCCTTATCTTATCTGTTTTCCCCCCAAAAAGACGAGCTTTTCTTTAAGTCCAAATAGGGTCTTACCTTAATCGATTATAGGACTTTTTACTTCATCAAAGAGTCAAATATCAGCTCATACCTTAGATTTGGTGTAATAGGGCAATCTCATTAGCCGGTACCTGGTGGTATTAAGATGATTGTTGGCAGGTACCTCGGATTATGCGCTGTTGTTCCTCTGATCGTGCCACAGGCGTACCTTATGGTTAGTATTGCCAGGAACGTTCCTCGGTCGTTACCTCTCGGAGTTGCAAAGTTTTTCAGACACCTCAGTTAGACCTCAGTTAGAGAACGCCGCCGCTCCTATAGTTTACTCTCCCCACACGCCACCTCCACGCTCACGCAACACCTCACTTCCGGCTGACGTCCCACGTCCTACGTCATGCCGCGGTCCTCTTTCTTTTTTTTGACAGTGTCATGAAAGGGAAGGAGCATAGTCATTTTCACATAAAGCAAGGATGAATAGCGTTTTCACAACTATGGTGTCAGGAATATATGTTTGTATTCCTGACACTATAGTGTTCCTTTCATCAAATTACAGGAACATTCTGGTCACCATAACAACTTTATCTAAATGAAAATGCTGTGATGCAAAGAGGCCCCTGCGTGCTCTTTCTTTGAAGGGGTGAAACTGCTCTCAAATGGTTTACCCCCAAAGGCTTCCTTCAGCTCCAGATCTCCAGGTCGCTCAGTGGTATTCGACTTCTGAAACAGAGTGTCAGGAAGTGCAGATTGACGTTGGGCATGGGTGCCGCTGATTGGCTAGAGTGGTCAGCTGACACTCTAAGCCAATCGCTAGTTCCCGATTCATAAAAATGTTTTAGCCAACAATGTTTTAGCCAATCAGCGGCACCCCTGCCCAGCGGCCCTCTGTGTTTCCTGACACTCAGTAAATAAAAGTGAACACATTAACACTGATATTGTTTCCTGTTCCCTCTTCCTACTCCTTGCTGCCTCTTCCTACTCCTTGCTGCCCCTTCCTACTCCTTGCTGCCCCTTCCTGCTCCATACTGCCTCTTCCTACTCCTTGCTGCCTCTTCCTGCTCCTTGCAGACTGTCCCTACCCCTTCCTGCATCCCCTTCCTATTCCTTGCTGACCCCTCCTGCCTCTTGCAGACCCTTTCTACTCCTTGCTGACCCCTCCTGCTCCTTGCTGACCCCTCCTGCTCCTTGCTGCTCCTTCTACTTTACCCTCCTGCTCCATGAAAACCTTTCGACCCCTTATTGCTTCTTGCTGCCCCTTTCTATTCCTTGCTGACCCCTCCTGCCCCTTGCAGAACCTTTCTGCTCCTTCTACTTTACCTTCCTCTATGCGGTCTCCCCCACCCCCCCATCCCTCACTTACCTGCTCTGTAGGCTGCCTTTGTGCTGCTCCCCTGCGGTTTCAGTCATGAGAGAGAGGCAGGGATTAGCTGTAGCTTTTTGCCTTTCTCAATTCACAGCGCCACCTACTGGCCAGCGCTGGTATTGCACTGTATTCTCACACTAAAATGAAAAATAGCAGCACAAGCTGAAAAATCAGGGGGGGGGGGGGAAATTACCCCCCTTTACCCCCCCCATTCGGACGCCCATGACCCTGAGACACTAGGGACACAGTGACCCCATGTCTCCCAGTGGCCCCTAGTCTGTGTCCCCATGTCTCCCAGCCACTGTCCCTAGTGGCTCAGTGGCCCCATGTCTCCCAGTGTCCCCATGTCTCTAAGTGTCCCCTAGTGTCCTAGTGACATCAGGACACTGGGAGACATGAGGACACATACTCTAAGGGACACTGGGAGACATGGGGATACAAACACTAGGGGACACTGGGCGACATGGGGACACTGAAAGGCATGGAGACACAGGGAGACATGGGGACACTGGGCGACTTTGAGACATAGGAGACATGGCAGTGTCCCCATGTCTCCCAGCCAGTGTCCCTAGTATCTCAGTATCCCCATGTGTCCCTGGTGTCTCTCAGTGTCTGTAGTGTGCCAGTGTCCCTAGTGTCTCAGTGTTCCCTAGACTCCCAAAGTCCCCTAATCTCCCAATGTCTCTGTGTCCCCATGTCTCCTAGTGTCTCAGTGTCCCCTAGTATAAAAGAAAAAATCTCAGGCACTCACTGTGATAGATTTAGGCAGGTTTATTGGACACCACAACGTTTCGACCTGTACCCAGGTCTTTATCAAGTCTCCAATGTCCCCTATGTATCAGTGTCCCCTATGTCAGTGTCTCAGTGCCCCATGTCTCTATGTGCCCGTAGTGTCTCTGTGCCCGTAGTGTCTCTGTGCCCATAGTGTCTCTGTGCCCGTAGTGTCTCTGTGCCCGTAGTGTCTGTGTCCCCTAGTATAAAAGAAAAAAATCTCAGGCACTCACTGTGATAGCTTTAAGCAGGTTTATTGGACACCGCAACATTTTGACCTGTACCCAGGTTTTTATCAAGTCTCCAGTGTCCCCTATATATCACAGTGGCTCAGTGCCCCATGTCTCCCCGTGTCCCCTCGTGTCTGTCACCCAGTGTCCCCAAGAGTCTCAGATTTCCCAGGTCCCCCAGTGTTCCCTAGTATCTGTGTCCCCATGTCTCCCAGTGTCCCAATGTCTCTCAATGTCCCCTAGTGACATAGGGACACTGGGAGACATGAGGACACAAACACTAAGGGACTGGGAGACATAGGGACACAGACATTCCCCCTTTTTGTGTATGTTCGCCCTTTCAGCCGTTCTGGTTAGGTGATTTGTGTCAGTAGCCCACCATTTTACCGCATCCATAGACTTCCTGCTTTACTGGACACTGCTGTTAGGGGGTATGGGTTTACTTGAAAGATGAAAGCATGAGATTAGCAAAGGGTATGTGTTTTCTCATAGTTGCATCCTATGAGTTTCCCTACAGCATCTTCTCCATCAGATACATGACGCTTAGGAGGTAGGACTGTTTTAGTGTTTTTGGTCAATAAGATTTTGTAATTAGGCCCATCATAATTATCAGCACCAGGCCCACTGGGCTCTTAATCCGGCCCTGGCAGTGGTCCTTGGTGTAAGAGGGTTAAGGACAGACAACATGGTGATACAGGTTTGAATCTGATCAAACCTAACTAAGCTAATTAACAACTGCATAATATAACAGGTTAACTGAATTGTCTTTGTAAACAGTAGAAAAGAAAAAGCCCCTGGCAAATATATGAATAGGTCCTCTTTAGCATATAATAATTAACAGTTTGCCTCTTTTCATTTTCAATTTGGTCACCAGTTGATTTGATTCTTATATTTTGTATACCCAGTGTCTCAACGGCAGTAAGAAGGAAGAAAGCATTTGTTCCCAGATCCCGAGCTGGCAGTATACAGAACACAGACGGATCAGTTCTCTTGCTTAAAGAATCGGAACATTGGTGCTGGAATGAATTCAGTCTGTCGCACGCGGATCACTAAAGCAAAAAGAAAAACTCTTGAAACACATCTGCCCAATTCAGCATCTCATTTATTCAGAACAATACCGAACACATTTAAATAGGACCCTGTCTCAAATGTATTTACCATTTGCCATCATTTTCATAGTGTTACGATGTATGAACCTCATGAGCATAATGATGTCACTTTGCAATTATAATGAATTATTTCATGGTTGTCGGCAATATTCTTACTGGAAGAAAAGGTCACTTTACAATACCTTGAGTAGCAATGTTCACCCCCCTCCCCTCCGCCCCCCCATGTATTGATTTCATAATTTTTTTATGAAACATGTTGAATGCAGAACATATATAGTGTCAAATGATGTGTACAACAATCCTTAAATTCTTATTCCAAATATTATGTATGTTCTGTCTATATATATATATAGATGGGGTACATTGACGTTGTGGCAGGCTTATGCAATGTATGATCATATAATGTAACTAAATCCCCATTATTTTTTTTGCCTAGATTAGGTGTTTTTAAAAAAACTTTTAAAAACTAATAGGGGCGGAGCCTGGCAGCAAAACGGGCCGGTCGCCATTGCCGCGAGCTCTGACAATCACGGGCCCAATCCAACGAATATCGGCTGACAACCTCACCATCCACCAACACAAATACCACCATGGCACGGAGGGGAACCCCCGGAACCGACCGATGCCATTCCGGTACACCCCGAAGCAGGCAAAGCCAAAATCTAGAGCCCGGGCCTACCTCCCATCAGCCCACCACGGCCTGGATTACTTGTTTGACGGGGACTTCCTGGAGGACGCGTGGGACACATCCCAGCACAACTCCGATCACGGAACCTTCGGAATGGGGCGCAGATCCCAGAAACCCCAACCAGATACAGCACAGCCTGATATAGGCACACTGCTACAAAAACAAACACCCGCCAAAATGGCGGCCGTACAAGGCCCTGTTCCCCCTCAAGAGCCTAACTCAGTGGAGCATAGCCCTCAAAGGGTTACACAGTCAAAACTCACACCCCAGCAAGATACCACTGAACTTGCCACTAAACAAGACCTACAAAACATGGAAAACATGCTGCAAGAAATACAAAGCCTACTGGCTGCAGATCTACCCACCCTCAAAACCAGCATGCAACAAATCACTGAAAAAGTACTACACACTGAGGGAGAAGTAAAAGGGATCCAAAAAGAAATCACCTCGCTGCAAGAATCCCTTTCCCAAATGCAACACACTCAAAAAAACTTGGAGATACAAATAGCAGCCCAAGAAGACAAACACAGAAGCAACAACATCAAAATACGTGGTATCCCTGCCTCAGTCTCCAAGGAGGATCTACCACACTATTTGCGACGTCTCATGCAGTCCATACTTCCCCCCGGGGTGGCAAGGAAACTCACCTTTGCCGGAATATACCGACTATCCACTCCAACACGGGCATCCACACTCCTCGCTGGAGACGTAATAATCCGCTGCGTCCTTCCCCAAGATAGGGGACACATAATGTCGGCACTCAAGGGCAAGACGCCACTCGACTTTGAAGAGTCCCAATTGACTTTTTACCGGGACCTAACTAGAGCCACTCTCCAATGGAGAAAAACCCTCAACGACTTCACCAGCCAGCTACGCTCAGTGGAAATACCATACCGGTGGGGAAACCCACGCCACCTCATGGTTACACACCAAGGACACACGTACAAAATCACTACAGGAGCCGAAGCTGCTGCGCTACTATCAAAACTGGGTCTACCAACCAAGACCACCCAGAACGCTTCTCCCGCTTGGGACCCAGAGACGATCGAACCATTCATCCCGAGGACACAGAGAATGGACACTCAGGCCACCTGACAGGAATGGGGAGAGAAGTCTCCTACCCCAACCTGCTCACAGGCTAAATATTGCAATTTGCCGTTTACCTATGGTTTTTCTCCTTTTTCTCCTATTACTTTTTACCTTCTAATACTAAAGTTCTGTTGTTTTCTCCACGACCTAAGTATCGCGACTCTGGTGACGTTCTAAGAGCATGCCAGGGATGGCGTTGGCACGCTAGTACACCAGAGGAATGTGTGCTGCACCAAGGCGCACACCTCCCCCCCCCCCCCACTACACCTCAAGAGTAGTTTAAACAGACCAAAATAGAACCTCCCGACAAACTACTCCCAAGACGAACCGACCGTCACCACAGATCACTTGTCAGAACCACAGATCCATATAGGGGACATTCCCTCCTTACAAAACCTCGACCCCAAGCTTAACGCTGACTTGATACAATCCACCCAATATGGACCACCCCTTCTTTACCAATCCAGGACCTAGGAATGGACGCTCACAAACCAAATAGAAAACCATACCTAGTATTATACCAACCCACTTCCTAGGTCTTACGAGGTTTCCTAAAATTTTAAATTGTTCCAATTTACAACATATGCGTTGAAACTCAGAAGCTGATATATATCTGTTAATGTTCACTATTGCATGTGGTAACTTTACCCTTTGTTAAACAGCACGCAAAAATAAAGAATTTAAAATAAAATAAAAACTAATAAAATCTGTCAACATTGAAGTTGCTGTTTAGTAGATAGGAGAGTGCGCTGGATCTTGTGTATTGTTTATTGTATAATATGGCCCCCAGCAGCACCCCATTTAAGCATGTTCAGGTGAGTGAAACCATCCCCCATGTTTCATATATATATATATATATATATATATAATAGTTTCGTGCAAATCTCTTTTCATCTGAAAGTGATACAATTTTCGGAACGGACAAATTTTGTCCATATGGCAGTTTGCCTCGTCCGAATTTCCCTGATGAAAAAAGAGTTGGGAAAACAAAATCAGAGACAAGCCAAAATGGCACAAAAATGTGACAGTTAGTGTACTGCAAAATATATTATACACAGTATAAATATAGTGTGGTGGAATCTCGGTAAAAATAAATTTAGTAGGCCGAGATTACCACGTGGCATGTGTACGTGCATATGCTGACGTATCGATCAGTTGGTTGCACGAGGCAAGATACGATCAGTAGTGTACGGAGCATGTGCAAGAATACAGGATGTAGTATTCCCCTCCTCCATTGTGCTGGACAAGCCATGCGGTCAAGCAGGAAGTTAATTCTTATTTGTATTGATTGGTCAAGAGAATGTGCGGGTGGAGCTTAATATGGGAGGAGTTATGTGCCTATATAAGGAGCCTGCACTATTGTCCGGGGCTCAGAACTTGCTGTATTTTGGTGACATTAGTCCCTCTGAGTCCCGATCGGTGAACCGAATAAAGAATCTCTTCCTTCCTGAAGAAACCTGTGTCCATCTCTCTGTGCTTGGCTTCCGTCAGTTTCTCCGGTATCAATAGCATAGGTAGTTTAGCACTAGAGGTATACTAGTGAGAGAGAGATAGGCAGCACAACAACCCAATCTGGGGCATTTCTTCACTTGTAGATACAAGTATGCTTGAGGAGAAGTTAGGAACAGCGCTTTTAATGTCCTCAGGTGTAATAATATGCATTGATAAAAAATGAGGCAAAAAGAGGTCTGATAGTGTAGTATATCTTTTATCCACTTTATCCACATTTGGTAATAGGTAAGTGGGAAAAGAAAAAAAAGGGAAGCCAAATAGTGTATAATCACACAAAATTAATATATGAGTTAATGTATATATACTCACATTTTTAGTGCCTCAGAATGGCTCCTATTAGACAGCATGTAGTGGTATAAATAAAAAATGAACTCTATAAAGCACACTGTATTATGAATAAGTGCCAAAAAAAATGGAAAATGACTTACCAGGTTCAGAGCAAAGGTGGTTTGCTCATTCCGTAAGGTATGGGTGGTATACTCCCCAACGAGGGGATGGTGTCAAGAATATAGTAAACAGCACAGGACGGCCCAGGAAAGATAAAATATAACTATATTTATTAAATGTGTAAAAAAAAAACAATAAAGTCATAAAAATAAAATGACTGCTATAGTACACACTCAGTGGCGTTCATACCGGGGTCGCAGGGGTCGTGGCTGCGACCGGGCCCGGCCCACCAGGCGTGATGTCACCCGGCGGGCAGGCTGGCGGG
Source organism: Pelobates fuscus (assembly GCF_036172605.1). Taxonomy (NCBI): domain Eukaryota; kingdom Metazoa; phylum Chordata; class Amphibia; order Anura; family Pelobatidae; genus Pelobates; species Pelobates fuscus. Next base: position 363,576,825 of record NC_086318.1, read on the forward strand.
CTCGCGAGGGAGCACTCTCCCTGAGCGCTCTCTGCCCAGCTATCTCGCGTGCACCGCACTGATACCGGAGCCGGACTCCGGTATCAGTACACAGCGCGCGAGGGAGTTGAACAGGGAGCACTCAGGGGAGAGTGCTCCCTCGCGCTCCCGCCAGCCAGCCCACCCGCAGGACCGGCCGCCGGGCAGCCACACTGAACCCAAGGGAATCCCCTCAGCACTCCAAAAGGTAAGGAGGCTGGGGGATTAAATTTTAAAAAAACATGTGTGTGTTAGTGTTAGTGTGTATGTGTTAGTGTTAGTTAGTGTGTCAGTGTTAGTGTGTCAGTGTGTGTTAGTGTGTGTTAGTGTTAGTATGTGTGTGTGTGTGTTAGTGTGTTAGTGTGTGTTAGTGTGTGTGAGTGTTTGTGTGTGAGTGTTAGTGTGTGTGTTGGTGTTAGTGGGTGTGTGTGTGTGTGTTACAGTGTGTGTGTTAGAGTGTGTGCGTTAGTGTTAGTGTGTGTTAGTGTGTGTGTCTGCTAGTGAGTGTGTTACTGTGTGTGTCTGTTAGTGAGTGTGTTTGTGTGTGTGTGTGTGTCTGTTAGTGAGTCTGTTTGATGTCTGTTAGTGAGGGTGTGTTTGTCAGTGAGAGTGTATGTTTTGTAAGTGATTGTGTATGTATGTCTGTCACTGAGTGTGTCTGTGTCAATAAATGTGTGTGTCTGTTAGCTAGTGTGTATGCGTCTGTTCGTGAGAGTGTGTGTGTGTGTGTCTTCAGCACTTACCTTTCTCCAGTGTTGGACTCCCTTGGCGCTGGAGATCCCTCTGCCTCTCAGCCCCGAATGCGCATGCGCGGCAAGAGCCACGCGCGCATTCAAACCGCCCATAGGAAAGCATTACTCAATGCTTTCCTATGGACGTTCAGTGTCTTCTCACTGTGATTTTCACAGTGAGAATCGTGGAAGCTCCTCTAGCGGCTGTCAATGTGACAGCCACTAGAGGCTGGATTAACCCTCAGTGAAACATAGCAGTTTCTCTGAAACTGCTATGTTTTCAGCTGCAGGGTTAAAACTAGAGGGACCTGGCACCCAGACCATTTCATTGAGCTGATGTGATCTGGGTGTCTGTAGTGGTCCTTTAAGTGTGTGTGCACTGGCGTACATACTGTGGTCACAGGGGTCGCAGCCCTGGAACTAGGGATCGACCGATATTGATTTTTTAGAGCCGATACCGATACCGATATTCTGTGAACTTTCAGGCCGATAGCCGATATAATTTGCCGATTTTCTGTACATTTACCATTTTGGAAAATAAAAACTATTTCTAAAGGTTAATGCACACGTGTAGTGGGTGCAGTGTGTTTAGACAGGGGAGCTGTGTGTGTTTGTGTAGTGTGTGTAGTGGATGCAGTGTGTGTTTATGTAGTGTGTGTGTAGTGGATGCAGTGTTTGTAGTGGATGCAGTGTGTGTGTGTGTGTGTAGTGGATGCAGTGTGTGTGTAGTGGATGCAGTGTGTGTTGTGTGTGTAGTGGATGCAGTGTGTGTTGTGTGTGTGTATTGGATGCAGTGTGTGTAGTGGATGCAGTGTGTATTAGTGTAGTGTGTATATAATGAAAGCAGAGTGTTTGTGTAGTGTGTGGGTAGTGTGCGTAAAGTGAATGCTGTATATACTAAATGCAAAGTGTGTGTGTTTGTGTAGTGTGTGTATATAATGAATGCAGAGTGTCTGTGTATTTGTGTAGTATGTGTATAGTGAATGTAGTGTTTATATAATGCAGAGTGTTTGTATAGTGTGTGTATATAATGCAGTGTTTGAGTAGTGTGCATTGTATAAACACACTACACAAACACACTGCATTATATACACACACTATACAAACACTGCATTATATACACACAATATGCAAACCCACTGCATTGTATACACAGTGTGTTTGTGTAGTGTATGTGTATATAATGGAGTGTGTGTATATAATGCAGTGTGTTTGTATAGTGCGTGTGTATATAATGCAGTGTGTTTATATAATGCACAGTACAAAAACACACTGCATTATATACACACACACTATACAAACACACTGCATTATATACACACACTGAATTATATGCACACACTACATTATATACACATACACTATACAAACACAATGCATTATATACACAGTGTGTTTGTGTAGTGTATGTGTATATAATGGAGTGTGTGTATATAATGCAGTGTGTTTGTATAGTGTGTGTGTGTATATAATGCAGTGTGTGTATATAATGCAGTGTATTTGTATAGTGTTTGTGTATATAATGCAGTGTGTTTGTGTACTGTGCATTATTTAAACACACTGCATTATATACACACACTACACAAACACACTGCATTATATACAAACTCCATTATATACACAGTGTGTTTGTGTAGTGTATGTGTATATAATGGAGTGTGTGTGTGAGGGGGCATTTTTTATTAAATTTTTTTTTTATATATATTTAATTATTATTTATTTTTGTTGTCCCCCCCTCCCTGCTCTTTTCCTGGCCAGGGAGGGGGGATATGTCAATCCCTGGTGGTCCAGTGGCATTGGCTGAGCTGTGGGGGGGGCAGGCAGCAAGCGTTTACTCACTTCCCAGCAGCTCCTCCAGCTCCCTGTGTAAATCTCCCGGCCAGTGAGCCGGGCGGAGCATTGCCATGGTAACCCGTGGCAACGCTCTGACGGCCGTGGGTCTCGCGAGAGTTACACAGGGAGCTGGAGGAGCTGCTGGGAGGTGAGTAAACGCTTGCTGCCCGCCCCCCCCAGGACCGCCGGGCTTGTAATGAGCCTGGCGGTCCTAGGAGGTATTGTACACTGTACACACTTATACGGTTTGCTACTTAGTTAGAGTCACCAATGTTACAGGGACTTGAGAACCTTCACTTTAAATAGAAAACATATAAATTCCAATTATTTTATCAAAATCAAATCTCAAAGACCCCATGTAGAAGAACTCCTCAGGATCTGCTCTTTCTGCACTTTGGTCCACAAAGAATGTATATAATATAATGAAACATATAATGAAAACATGGTCTGCTATATATGATCTTGGATGCTACACAGCTGTAATAGAAAAATAAAGAAAGTGCATTCCCGCACAAGCATTTATAGGTATCCACAGCTGACATGCCTTAGGTATAGGGAGTGTCTCCGTTACGTAATATTACCAGTCTGACTAGTAAGACATTTGGGACAATATTTCCGTAGCACTAGAAAAAAAAATAATACCAGAACATTAGCGTTATATAAATGTAGGAAGTAAAGTTGACTCAGACTTTCGTAATACACGTAGATGCAAATATTTGTTTGAAAGATATTCCAATGTTGCTGTTCGCAGGTGGAAGTTGTGTGTAAGTGGAATGTATCTAACATTAGTATATGGAAATCCAAAAATCAAGAAGAAGCAGAAAGGTTGATTGAAATACTTTAATTAGGATTACAATTTAAAATCAATTAAAGCTTCTAGTCCATGTTAGATTTTTTTTAAATATTATTATTTAGAGTGTAGTAGAAATGAGCCTTGTGAATTATGGATATAAAAAAAAAAGGTTCCACCGGTGCCATTTACCATAAACTCTAATTTGACAAGAGCAATTAACAAGATTAAATTCCTGTAATTAGTGAGTGGAGTGCTAGAGAATATATGGCATGAAATAGTCGCTTACCCTTTGTACATACGGTAGGTATAAATGTCGTAATGCAAGAGGACATTAAAAAAAGAAAAAAGGAGAACAACACTAGTGCAGATAGCGTTTCGTCGTCAAGAGCTTCTTCAGTTGGCTATTCAACTGAAAAAGCTTTTGACGGTGAAACGCATTTTGGCTTACAGAAACTGAACTACCAAGGCTAAATAAGTGCATGTCATTAGTATTTGAATCATTGTTGTTTTTAACATAATAAATACTGGATGACAGTGTGTCTTGTGACAGTGTGTCTTGCTCCAGGTTCCAGGTTGGGGAGTGTCACCCCCAAATCTGACACAAAACGCTTTCACCTTAGAGCCAAGGCTATAGCAGGCTGTAAATAAGGTTAGAGTCTCCTTTATAGATTGATTTTAGTCTATTATTTAAATATACTGCACCATAACTCTATATATTGTATCTGCTTGCCTTGAGAGTGCTATCCATATGAAGAAGGTGGGGTGCTGCCTGTATTAGCACATCTGCACTTTTATAGAGCCTTATCCTCAGGCTCTGAAAATTGTGAGTGTACCTCCTATATTTTGTTTGCATACCTGTACTTTGTATAGTACCATCTGCACTAGTGTTGTACTACTCTTTTCTTTTTCATATAATTTTGCTTTACCACCTTTATACCTATGTACAAAGGGTAAGCGGCTATTTCATGCCATATATGCTCTACCGCTCCACTCATAAATTGCAGGATTATATCTTGTTATTTGCTTTTGGTTTATTTGTTTGTAAGGGTAAGGAAGGAAGGTAGTACCTCACGGGTGTTTAAGAGCTGCTATTTCCACATAGTTTGTGTTACTCTCTGGCTCATGGGCTATATTTTGCAATATTTACTCAATTTGCATTTAGAATACACTCAATTAAAGCCACTTGTTATACTAGATAAATATTGACAAGCCAGGGCCTGTAAGACGAAGCTTTAAATACAAGATATTTGCCATTTAAAGCAGGTGATATTGTAAGTCATTCTTAAGATACGAACAATGCCTGTGTATCATGTTTCCATACATTCCAGTTAAATAAGTTGTTGATATACACTTGTCGACTTACTGGACAACTAAAAGTCATGTATTATTATTATTATTGCCTTTTATATAGCGCCAACAGATTCCGTAGCGCTTTACAATATTATGAGAGGGGGGAATTTAACTATAAATAGGACAATTACAAGAAAACTTCCAGGAACGATAGGTTGAAGAGGACCCTGCTCAAACGAACTTACAGTCTATAGAATATACAGCGTTAATGCGTACTCTAAATTGAAAAATAGAGAAGCAAGCTTGAAAGCAGTCTATTTCCTTGTTATGGGTATTCTAGCTGAGGTGTATTTGTTGCATAAAGTCTTACAGGACACCTAAAAATATTTAAATGCGTATAATAATAAACAGGGCCGTCTTTAACATTGATTGGACCCTGGGCATGCATTTGCTTGGGCCCCCCCCCCCCGCCACCCCCCCTTTCCTGCCCCCCCCCCCTCCCCCGGAATGTATTTGTGTGCAATGTTAGATGGGATGTATGCATTTCCACACGCATATACACACAAACACTGACACAAACACAGTGAGATACACACACCCACAGTGAGATACACACCCCCCCACACACACACACATAGTGAGACACACACACACAGTGAGACACACACACACAGTGAGATACACACACAGTGAGATACACACACACACACAGTCAGACACACACAGTCAGATATACACATACACACATACAGTCAGATACACACACACAGTGAGATACACACAAACACTGAGATACATACACACACAGTGAGACACACACACACACATAGTTAGATATACACACACACACAGATATACACACATACAGTCAGACACACACATTTAGAGACACACATACAGTCAAATATACACACATACAGTCAAATATACACACACACAGTCAGATATACAAACATACAGTCAGATACACACACACACACACACAGTCACACACACACAGTCAGATATACACACACAGTCAGCTATACACATATACAGTCAGATACACACACACACACAGAGTCAGATACACACACACAGTCAGATAAATACACACACACACAGTCAGATACACATACACACATACAGTCAGATACACATACACACACACACACAGTCAGATACACACACACACACAGTCAGATACACACACACACACACACACATACATACAGTCAGATACACACACACACACACATATCAATTTACATAGTTTAGCCACCCTCCTTACCTTTACAGAAGTGTGGCTTCCCTGGAGTCCAGTGGGAGCTGGATGGCTGAGATTGATGGGAGTCTTCTTCTTCTTGGTCTGTACCTTCTCTCTTGGTCACCTTCTCTCCCTGTATGCCTCCTCCTCCCCAGCGGCACTCAGTTAATTGGGAGGAAGTGACCTCACAACACTTCTTCCCAGCAGGCAGGAAGACAGAGGCCCGGTCTGGAGCTCTCTTAAAGGGCCGGGGGCCCTTGATTACCTCACCTGCAGCAGCCCACCGGAATATTTCTTAGTATCCCGTGGGCTGTTCAGACCTGGCTGCGGGCAGGGGGCCCACAGGGCAGCTGCTTTGGGCCCCCCAGGAGCAACAGGGCCCGGGGCAGCTGCCCAGTTTGCCCCTTGTTAAAGACGGCCCTGATAATAAATTATTATTGTTACTGGCACCCATCCATTCATTGCTTTTCCCATTCATTCCTTAATATTATCTGCTATCCTCCCCGTCCTTCTGCCATTTACCTTGATGCTTAAGAATCCCTCAGAATGATCCAAGGCATTCTGAGTTGAAGATTAGTTCAATTCCTGCTAATTCTGCCTTTAATATGCTATTCCCTGGTCAGTTTCCGTAATTCCTAGTTTAGTGAATAACCCCCCATATTGTTTTAGCTGAAATGTCATTACTTGAGACAGACATAAAAACAAAAAAGTAAAATTTAAATAAATTTAAATTAAATTAAAAACTATACTCGAGTAAGGATACCTTAGATTTAGGTGTGATGATTTTTTTATTTGAGCAATCTAATAAAAATTCAATGTTTCTTGCCTTTGAGGCAGTGCAAATATTATCGGCATGCTGTATCTGGACATATCAAATCTGACCTCTTCAACCCTTAAACCTCCAATCACTGACTGAACAAAAATGTCTCCCCCGCCCATGCCAATCCTATATTAGTTTTCTTCTTTTAACTTCACCTCTCGGCAGGTGTGAGATCAGGGTCTGTGTACATGCAGGTCTATAATGCCCATGCTCCAATATTTTACCACGAAGAAGGACACATTGAGATGTGCTGCCTGGGTTCAAGCATGAGTTGCTGCCCCCCCCCCCCCCCCCCCCCCCCCTCCGCAACAAAACCTCACCCACCAAATCATGCCACAACTATTATGTTATATATTGAAAATTAAAGCTAAACTTAAACTTAATAATGAGCTGATTCACTTTATGTGGCTGGCAAGTACTGTCATGATGCTTCCAAATGGAAATTGCACTAGTTATCTCACAGTTATTACTATGGGCATTGAGCATACGTGACAGGCATCTCAATGACAACTCTGGCATTTACCTGCCTTTAGCGGATGGAACTATTTTAAAGGCAAGGTACCAAATGGCACATTGGTAGAACTAAATATCCCATGATGCTTTGCCAGCCTTATGTTGACAAAGCATCAAGGGGGCTGTAGTTCCACAATATTTGGCCACCCTGGTTTAATAAAGCCTATCTCAAGTTTGATTGCTCTTATTCCCTTATTCACATTATAAATATTACAAGAAATTATTAATTTTAAAATGGGTGACAAGAGGACATTAGCAAAATAACAGAGAGGGGAGACACAGCACATAACAATAATAATAATATACACTGTCATCACACATGTAATATGTATATGTAATATAAGAGCTAATACTGCCACAGCTGCCTGTCATTATATAATACTGTGTTTCACATCATATGACTGTCAGACCCTAGCAGGATGCCATACAGAGTCCAACCCCTCCATTACTAATGGACACTGTCATGGTACCGTACATATGGGTGCACACTGTCAGCATGGCAGGCCCGGTTACACACTGTCCCACGTAATTCAAGGATTTTACTATTACTATGACGTAAAGTCATGATTTTATTAATGACACAGAGGCGAGTATTATGCTGCACTCTTTCTTTATTTCCCTCGGCAGCAAAGAAAAACTTTTTATAAACATAACCAGTAAATAACAGTAATAGTCTGAGGTGTATTCTTCCCAGCAACAGGAACAGCCAATCAGGTTCCACTCCTCCAGCATAATAGGCTCTGACAACCAATCCGTTTCCTCTTTATTTGTAGTCCCGAATAAGTAAAACTATCCAACCAAACATGGAACCGGTTACAAAGGGAATGTCCCACTTGATGCGAGGTAGATTAGACTGTAAGAGAGGAAAAATATGGCAATACCTTAGCAGAATATCCTAAGCATAAATCACAGATATCCGAGATAGGTTTTGGTCATTGTTCTTGCCAAAGGGAATATTGTTTTTTAATCCTATAATTGGGTGATTTTATGAGATGGTATGAGAACTTCATTTTTACACGAGTATAACAGGAGTAGAAATACATGTTTAAGATGACTTACCGTGGGTCAACTTACCCAACTTCCATCCCCCTTTCATCAGTCTTCGGGTGGGAGGGAGGGATAATACTCGCCTCCGTGTCATTAATAAAATCATGACTTTACGTCATGGTAATAGTAAAATCCTTGAATTTTATTAAGACACAGAGGCTCCTATTATGCTGGTTTAAAGCTGAGAGACTACAGTTCCTGCGAAATGGTGTATGGGCTTAAAGTAAAAATCACGGAAGGTAGATTCTGAGGACCAGTCGGCTGCTTTCAAAATGTCTTCCAGACGACAACCCATAGAAGAGGCCTTGGAAGCCATCGCTCCTCGTATTGAGTGGGGTGAAAATATTGAGGTGTCGATTCCTGCTGTGGCCATAATTCATTTGACCCAGCGAGCCAGGGTCGAGGTAGACACCGGTAAGTGTGGTTTTTGGAAAGAGATGAAGAGTTCATGTTTTGTTGGGTCCCGTAATGCAGCGGTGCAAAGTTCGTAGGATTGAAGGCATTTGACCGGGCATAAGAGAGGCTTGTCAGGAAAGGATGGGTATGTCACTCTCTTTGTTGAGGTTTTCATTCTCCGGGATATATCGAAAGTGACCCCTTCTGGAATATAGGATCGTGCGGTAACGTCTAGGGCCCTGACGTCAGAAACTCTTTTGCAGGATACGAGACAGTGGAGTATAACCAGTTTTGCCGACAATTGTTTCAGAGATAGTGTTGCGTTATCTGGCCAAGATTCAAGGAAGTTGAGGATAATGGAGACGTCCCATAGTACTGAATAGCGTGGTAGCGGGGGTCGTGCGAATCTGATGCCGCGTAGGAGTCGGCATACCAGTAAGTGGCGTCCTATCAGTGTTCTATCGATACCTTGATGTGCGGCTGAAAAAGGCGATCGATAGAGGTTCACTGTACGGTATGCTTTGCCGCTTTCAAACAATGAGGTTAAGAATTGAACGGTCGAAGTTAAAGGAGCCGATATGGGATCCAAGTCCTGTTCCATGCACCAATCGCGCCATTTATTCCAAGCAGATTTATAAGCTTGTCTCGAGAAGTCGGAGAGTTGATTCCGAAATTCCCTCGATTGAGCAAGGTTCCCTGAAACCAGCCATGCTGTGAGGTACAGTAAACCTTGTTGAATCAGGGGGTGGGGTGACCCATCCGGGTCCCGAAGCAGATAGTCGAAGCGTGGGAGGATGCGGGGTATGTCTATCGCCATCTCTAACAGGGAAGGAAACCATGGTTGGGACGGCCATAATGGTGCCACGATCACTACAGTTCCCATCTGTTGCCGTAGTTGCAGAAGGCACCGGGGAATCAATGCAAAGGGAGAAAAAGCATAGTTCTTTGTGGAGGACCAGTCTTGGGTAAAGGCATCTGTTGCCAGTGCTGCTGGGTCCGGTCTCCAACTCAAAAATCTGGGAAGATGTGTATTCAAAAGGGAAGCGAACAAGTCCTTGTCTAGAGGGCCCCATAGGGACTGAATGTCTTGGAAGACTCTGGGTTCCAGGTGCCAGTAGCTGGAGTCCCTGAGGTGTCGTGAGTACCAGTCTGCCGTGGTGTTGCAGAGGCCTGGGATATACTCCGCTGTGACCGAAATGCCCTGTGCCAGGCAAAACTGCCAAAAGTCCCGTGCCAAATTCACCAGGACCTTCGATTTCATGCCTCCCAAGTGATTTATATAATGGACTGCCGATATATTGTCCATCTTCAGGAATTTGGCACATCGGGCTTGAGTTGGAAAAAAACTGCGGATTGCAAAGGATCCGGCCAGGAGTTCCAGGCAATTGATGTGGAGTGATGATTCCAATTCAGACCATCTGCCACCTGTAGATACATTTCCACAGCGTGCACCCCAACCGTGCAAGCTCGCATCGGATTCTATTATTATGTCTGGTGCGGTGGCGAAAATGGCTCGGCCATTCCAGGCCTCCATATGGGAGAGCCACCATGTGAGTTCGGTTTTCACTTCTGTGTTCAGAATGATCATGTTCATGTAGGAGGTCCCGTCTCTCAAATGGGAGGCTTGTAGGTGCTGTAGCGCTCAATAGTGTAGAGGGCCCGGAAAGATGGCTTGTATGGAGGCCGCCAAGAGGCCTTTCACTCTCACCAATTGTTTTAGGGAGATCTGTGAGGTCGTCACAGTGCGTCTGATCTCCTTCTTTATGTTGGTTAATTTCGTCGCTGGTAAGTGTAGGGTCTGTAGTGTAGAGTCCATGATGAGACCCAAAAACTCTATGTGCTGTGTGGGAGTTAGGATGGATTTTTTCCAATTGATGAGGAAACCTAAATTCTGCAATAGAGTCTGAGTCCAAGTCAGATGGGTCTCGGTAATTTGGGTGGACTGACCCATAATGAGGATGTCGTCTAAGTAGATTATGAAACGTACCCCTCAACTTCGCAGTAGAGCCATCACGGGCTTCATGAGTTTGGTGAAGCACCATGGGGCTGAGGATAGTCCGAATGGGAGACAGGTGAATCTCCATTTCCTTCCTTGCCATATGAATTGTAGGAAGTCTTGGTGGTGTTGTTCAATCGGTATTGTGAGATAGGCGTCCTGTAGGTCTAACCTCACCATCCAGTCCGACGACTGGAGGAGATCTCTGAGGCAGTGTATACCTTCCATTTTGAAATGATTGTAGGCAACATAAGTGTTGAGTTGTTTCAAATTGATCAGTGGGCGAACGCCGCCGCCTTTCTTGGCAACTAAGAATAGGTTGCTCACATAGCCTGGGGTAGTCATAGGGATCTCTAAGATGGCTCGTTTGTGTGCCAATTCCAAGACGTCCTCGGACACAAGGGAGGCGTCTTGTCGGGAATACTGAATTTCCCGTGGTGGGGAGAGTTGTACTGGAAGGGACAGGAACTCTAAGGTATACCCTCTTACCGTGTTCAATACCCGGGCATCTAATGAGATGTATGACCATGCATTGAAAAAATGTAGGAGTCTGCCCCCCCACTGCCCATAGGGAAGAAGGAAATATGAGAGGACTTACCATAAGGTCGTCATCCTGAACGGGTGCCTCGTGATCCACGAGCAACCCATGGCCGCCCACGTTGTGGGAAGAAGGCCGGGGTGTTGTGGTGCTCCATGAAGGTAGATTGTCCAGTGTAGGAGCCTCGGTTCTGTCGAAATTAACCCCTGTTAACACGGCCGGACAGACGGCTCCTGGCTCTTCCAGCCACACCAAAAACCTTAGGGTGGAAAACGTTGCGCATATTCGATTGCGCTTTATCTAGAGCAGTAAAAGTATGTATGAAAAAGCCAAGCTTTTTGACAAAATTGTCTCCGAACAGGAGACCTTGGGCCTGGGTGCCCGGCTCGTTTATAGCCATGTTCACTAACTTGAGTTCTATTTTCAATAGTATCGCTTTGCGACGTTCTGTGGCCATCGCACAGTTGGCATTGCCAATCAAACAAATCACTTGTTGTATCCAGCCACTTATTGCGGTACGATCCAATTCTGCGCAGGGAGAAATCTAGGCTTTTATTAGGCTTCCAACCTGTCTTTCTCAGGAATTGGATGATTTTTGGGTACACTGCAGGTGTTCTGCAGGCATCGTCTGGGATAGTGGGACGTGGGCATTCTGCCCGGAGTTTATTACGCGTCTTCTTATTTAAAGGCTTGCAAATTTTTTATGCTATGCAGGGCTCGAGTCCTGCAGGAACGCATGGGAACTTTTTCCAAAGCAGGAACGCCGTTCCCTTTACCAGTCCTGCAGGACTTGCCCTGTTACCTGCACACAGGGGCCCAGCACACTCTGTGTTCCCTCTCTGGCTCTAACTCTTGCGAGACCCGCGGCTGTCAGAGCGTTGCCACGGGTTACCATGTCAACGCTCCGCACAGGCGAGTCTCGTGAGAGTTAGAGCTGGAGAGGGAACAGAGCGTGTGCTGGCCCCTGTGTGCAGCGGCTGCTTCGTTCCACCGGACCACCAGGCGATCTCCCCCCTCCCTGACAAGGTAAGAAGCAGGGAGGGGAGGAAAAAAATAAAATATTTAAACACATAAAGTAAAAAAAAAATGCTCTCCCCCATCATCCAGCACACACACACACACATCATCCAGCACACACACACATCATCCAGCACACACACACACATAAATCATCCAGCACACACACACACATCATCCAGCACACACACACACATCATCCAGCACACACACACACATCATCCAGCACACACACACATCATCCAGCACACACACACACACACACACATCATCCAGCACACACACACATCATCCAGCATGCACACACACACACATCATCCAGCACACACACACACATCATCCAGCACACACACATCATCCAGCACACACACACACATCATCCAGCACACACACACATCATCCAGCACACACACACACATCATCCAGCACACACACACACACACACACACACACACACACACACATCACCCAGCACACACACACACACACACACATCATCCAGCACACACACACATCATCCAGCACACACATCATCCAGCACACACACATAATCCAGCACACACACATCATCCAGCACACACACATCATCCAGCACACACACATCATCCAGCACACACACACACACACACATCATCCATCACACACACACACATCATCCAGCACACACACACACATCATCCAGCACACACATACATCATCCAGCACACACACACACATCATCCAGCACACACACACATCCATCACACACACACACACACATCATCCAGCACACACACACACATCATCCAGCACACACACACACATCATCCAGCACACACACACACATCCAGCACACACACATACTTCATCCAGCACACACACACTGCATTCATTAAACACAATCTGCACTCATTACAAACACACTACATTCACTATACACACTCTGCACTCATTACAAACTCACTACATTCACTATACACACTCTGCATTCACTACAAACACACTACATACACTGCATTCATTATACACACTCTGCACTCACTACAAACACACTGCATTCATTATACACACTCTGCACTCACTACAAACACACTACATTCATTATACACACTGCACTCACTACAAACACACTCTGTACTCACTACAAACACACTACATTCATTATACACACTGCACTCACTACAAACACACTCTGCACTACAAACACACTGCATTCATTATACACACACTGCATTCATTATACACACTCTGCACTCATTATACGCACTCTGCACTCACTACAAACACACTGCATTCATTATAAACACTGCACTCACTACAAACACACTCTGCACTACAAACACACTGCATTCATTATACACACACTGCATTCATTATACACACACTGCACTCATTATACACACTCTGCACTCACTACAAACACACTGCATTCATTTTACGCACTCTGCACACACTACAACACACTACATTCATTATAAGCACTCTGCACTCACTACAAACACACTACATTCATTATACATACTTTGCACTCACTACAAACACACTACATTCATTATACACACTCTGCACTCACTACAAACACACTACATTCATTATACACACTCTGCACTCACTACAAACACACTACATTCATTATACACACTCTGCACTCACTACACACACACTACATTCATTATACACACTCTGCACTCACTACAAACACACTACATTCACTATACACACTTTGCACTCACTACACACTACATTCATTATACACACTGCACTCACTACGCACACTACATTCATTGTACACATTCTGCACTCACTACAAACACACTACATTTATTATACATACTGCACTCACTACAAACACTTCATTATACACACTCTGCACTCACCACAAACACACTACATTTATTATACACAATCTGCACTCACTACAAACACACTACATTCATTACACACACTTTACACTTACTACAAACACACTACATTCATTATACACACACTGCACTCACAACAAACACACTACATTCATCATACACACTCTGCACTCACTACAAACACACTGAATTTATTATACACACTGCACACACTACAAACACACTACATTCATTATACACACTGCACTCACTACAAACACACTACATTAATTATACACACTGCACTCACTACAAACACACTACATTCATTATACACACCCTGCACTGCACTATATGCATAGGAGTGTAATTTTTATTTTTAAAGGGGGGGAGGGGGGGCAGGAATCTTGGGTGAGTTCCCACACTTTTTCCCCCAGGACTTGACCCCTGATGCTATGTATTTGGCCACATGGGCCGAAGGGGACCATTCCGCTGACCTTGGATGACGCAGGTCATCGGGGTCGAACAGAGGTTAAGGGGTCTAAGAGTTTGTTTGCATCATCTGGGGCCTTAAGCTCCATGTCATACGAGTCAGATTGAGGCGTATTGCGCTCTCTGGGATCATGGTCTTCGGCCATGTCATCTAATTCGGGATCTGATGGATCTTTCGTATCCATACAGGTCTCTTATTCAATCTCGCTGAGATCCGACTCAGAGTCTAGTTGGGCTTTTGCCCTTTTCCATAACTTAGCCGATTTTGCCCGGCTAGTGGCTCTTTTGCGTGGTGGTATATTAGGCGCCCCATCTGTGACAGGTGTGTAGCTGTCCATCTGTGAGATTGAAGAGTGTTTAGTTTTAGCCATGGTCTTGCGGCCAGTGTGAGGATGTGTAGGGGTTACGACAGGCAAAGCCTGGGTAACGGTCGGCTGAGCCGATTTCTGTGCTTCAAGCAGGACATGTGTAAGACATCAGTCCCATGGCCGACGTGAGGGCCTTAGTCATGACATGAGACATAGTGCTGTCAATCAGTGACTGCATATCAGCAGTAGGATCAAATTCAGTGGGGATAGTCGCTCCAATATCAGATACCCCTCTGGGTGCTTTAACACTCCCTAGATTGGGGTTGTGAGACCCAGAAGGAGTGGGTACAGAAAGGGACAAGGAGCCGTCCGACCGCCACTGCAGCTAAAACCCAACTCTAAGGTCCGGTTGTTAGGGGTGGAGCTGCGTGCCGAGCGCGGGAACCAAAAAAATGGCCGCCACGAGCGGCGGTGATAACAGGAGAGCCCAGAAGGTAAAGCCGGGTTAATGGGTGCTCGTGGCGAATGTGTAATCACTTGTGCCGCTTACACATTCGTGAGCCGCGAGCAGGTCCCGGTTACTGCGGTCTGTGGGTGTCAGCCGTGTACGGGGGTAAGGAAAAAAGGCGCCAAAGCGTCGTGACAGGATCACCGCGGCTCCAGCCGACGTTCCCGAGCCTGGTAGAATTAGGCTCAGGGGGTCGGGCTGGGCTAGGGAGACTGAATGGAGAAATAAAATAGTGAAATATGCCACATAAGGATGAATACAGAGGAAGCTAATCAGAGCAATCAATGACAATGAGAACCATAACAGTAATAAAACCATATTAGCAGTAATAACATTAATATTAATAATATCAATAATATTAATAACAGTAATAATAGTAATAAAACTATCACAAGAAACAGTAATCCCACAGTTAAGGAGCCTGAGGGATCAGATATACTTAACTGAGGGAGCAGCAAAGAAAAAGGAAACGGATTGGTTGTCAGAGCCTATTATGCTAGAGAAGTGGAACCTGATTGGCTGTTCCTGTTGCTGGGAAGAATACACCTCAGACTATTACTGTTATTTACTGGTTATGTTTATAAAAAGTTTTTCTTTGCTGCTGAGGGAAATAAAGAAAGAGTGCAGCATAATAGGAGCCTCCGTGTCTTAATAAAATCCACTGTTATCTGAGGCTCAGGCTGCTCAGGGGCCATCCCGGCAGGTACCAGCTGCTGTCAGGGCTGCTGTCAGGGCTGTGAGGAGCAGCTTTGGTGCAGCACCTGTGTTAACAGCGACATCGGGCCGGCTGCTGTCTGAACCACAAGGGCCCCAGATGTCAGAAAAAAAGGAAAAGGAAGAGAGACACCATAACACACCCAGTAAAGGGAGGAGACAGTGTCAGCTCTAGGAACAATATATAGGGGGGCACATAACATACCACAGTCAAATTGTGGGGGAGGCGGGCACTAATAATCCACCACTAACGCATACCACTGGAAAAAATGAAAAAAAAAAATATGTAGATATACGCACCAACAAATTCAAAGGTGGCAAGTGTCATATCCACAGTTTACAAATCAGAGTAAACATTGTACTATGTGGCTTATTTAAAGAGCGCAAAAAACTGCTAAAATCTCCAAAAGTACTGTACTGTATACTGTACTGTATTTTGGATGTGTGCTGCCCTAGGCCTGACTTAATTCAGGCACCCCCTAATCTAAATTTGCCTCTCCACTTTGTGTCAAGGCCACTTTTATGACTCACACAATACCAGACCACAATCAGCTCACTCTACACATACGCAGTCCAACAAGCAGGCTCTAAACACATGCATGATACGCTTTCCAGGCCCTTTTGTCCCCTGGTATCCCATTTATGGACACACCAGAGACAAGTTAGAAGCAAACACAGCGCAAGCATGTTATTAAATTTGCTTGCGCTGCGCAGAACAAATACCGGGCCTTTTTCTCATGCTAGAGCTCTTCAGCGGGGCTCTGCGCATTGAAGCAACATGATCACTTTGAGAGGGGGAATGCGAGAGGGGCCACTGTAATTGAAAAATGCCCGGGCCAAATTTTTTTCCCAATCCGGCCCTGGCTCCCGGTGTTATGATCTACATCTCTCTAGATACTTTGTCAGCATTATGACTGACAGAGCATTATGCGAGGTAAAATCCACAAAATCTGTAGTGCCAGAGGTTGCCTACACCTGGCATAAAAGATACCATACTATAACTGTGCCGGCGCGCATACCCACTCATGTAAACACAGACACAAACACATAGACATGCACACACACTCATACACACATATAGACTGTGTGCAGTAGATGTGACATTCCTTCAAACAGGAACCTGGACAATTAAGTGGAATCAAATATTTTGTAGAAGCTTGTGACATAGAACATCCCTAGGGATATTTACTAAGCTATAAACTTGTTGTAACAAAAAAACATTTTCAGACCAATGAATGAATTGCATTTCTGCCACCTGTTATATAGTTTCATACTAATCTGGGATGAAGAAAGACTCCACCAAGTTTGATCTTCCTCACATCTGTTCATCCTACATTACTCAGTTGTTAAAACCATAATGCTTTGTTGAATATGCACAGTACGTTATACAAATTAAAATGTGGAGTTCGCAAATGTATCTGTATTATTAGGTTGAAGCCCTTTACCTTCCAATATACTGTGATTATATATTGATTATAGAAAGCTACTCTATTATATGTTATCAATGGTATCCAACTGTATTTACACTGCATGCGATGGAAAAAATCCAGACACAACTGAAAACACATGGCATTCTTCATATCACCTTAGTACTAAAATGGACCAAAAATAGCTGAAAACCACTACAGTAAACCTCTTCTACAAAGGCCTTAACTGTATTTTTGTAAGGATGTATTTTGCAACTGAATAAAAGGAAACACATTTTTGCCCAAACAGTTATTACAATTTCTACATGAGGTCTACATGTATCTGCCTTGTACGTATATTTATATATTTATATTTACCATCATTTTTTTTAAAATTAATAATTATTTTAATTGCTCAATATTTGGTGCTATTCCAAGACATTTTTCACACTTATTCATTAACCCCTTAAGGACCAAACTTCTGGAATAAAAGGGAATCGTGACATGTCACATATGTCATGTGTCCTTAAGGGGTTAAAGAGCATTCAACAGACTCCATATATCGAGCCCGATCTATATATCGAGCTAGGAGTCCTGCAAACTTGAGACAAACCGATGGAGCAGTAATTTCTTTTAATAAAGAATTTTGTGTTTATTATAATTCATAAGTAGCAGACACTCATACATTTAAGATATTCTAAAACAAAGAGTCCTATAAACAGATTTAAAATGTATTAGTGCTACTGCACTTTATTAAGTTTGTATTCTACAGGGAGTGCAGAATTATTAGGCAAGTTGTATTTTTGAGGATTAATTTTATTATTGAACAACAACCATGTTCTCAATGAACCCAAAAAAACTCATTAATATCAAAGCTGAATATTTTTGGAAGTAGTTTTTAGTTTGTTTTTAGTTTTAGCTATTTTAGGGGGATATCTGTGTGTGCAGGTGACTATTACTGTGCATAATTATTAGGCAACTTAACAAAAAACAAATATATACCCATTTCAATTATTTATTTTTACCAGTGAAACCAATATAACATCTCAACATTCACAAATATACATTTCTGAGATTCAATGGTGGTCGTCTTTCAGCCTTTCTTACCTTGGCCATGTCTCTGAGAATTGCACACCTTGTGCTTTTGGGCACTCCAGTGATGTTGCAGCTCTGAAATATGGCCAAACTGGTGGCAAGTGGCATCTTTTTTGGGTTCATTGAGAACATGGTTGTTGTTCAATAATAAAATTAATCCTCAAAAATACAACTTGCCTAATAATTCTGCACTCCCTGTATAAGTTTTAATTAATTAGCTGTGTGCACTTTGGTCTTCCTCATCGTTTCAGATCATGGGCGGCTGGCGAGTTGCGCCTTTGTCGTTGGACATTGACTGTGCGTTTACAAGAGAAGAAACATCAATATCTGGGCACACCAGGAGGTTTCTTATGAAGGCAGACTTTATTTAGAGTGCAGAAATTCAGGCAACATTTCAGCCCTACAGCAAGCCTTTGTCAAGACTTTAATTTGCTGGAATTGTTGGCCCTCTTTATTTGGAGCACCCTGGTGGGAGTAGCCTTTTTTGGTGTGTTTCAATTGTGAATACATTTACTGTGCGTTTGACATGCATGTGTATTCTTCCTGGTGGTGTCCATTATCTTCTGCCTAAAATCTCTTAGATTTCCACAGTGAAGGTAAAGCTCTATTACGGACATCATCTTGTTTGTCTCTGCAATCTGATGATGAGAAGATTTTTTTTTTATTTTGCATGTGCTAGCGTGATATTTTTTTGAATTACACAAAAATAGAATAAAACCAAAGAGAGAAAATAAATACAGAGAAAGGGGGAAATATTGCATTATGGATGGGTGTCAGAAATATGCACTTTGCGATGCAGGACTTTCTTCCTTTGTCAAATAGTTAAATGAACAGCTGTCAAAGCTGGAGAGAGGTTAGAAAACAGATGGATAAGGACAACTGAGGGAAAAGAAAGAGAAAGAGTTATACTGTGTAATCCTGGACAATTTGCAGATATTGGGGGCTGGGATGATGAGCTGAATATCCTGAAGTATTTTCCTTTTGGAATTACGGTACTCTTTTTTGATACTTGCTCTTTTAAACCCATAAGCATAATACTAGTGGGGGAAAAAACAGGAACACTGGTCCAAACCAAACTGTGTGAGGTATGCATCACAAATGATGTTAAGTCATATTCCCATTTATTTTATGTCACTATGAAGCGTGCATTCTTTGGTACCCTATTATATATTTTCCATCTTATGGTGGTGCTGTTGTATATATTGTTCTGCAATATATATACTGAATATTTTATATGTACTATGTATGTGGTACTCAATAATATACAATACGGGTTAAGGGACAATATTTATGCAATGCATAAAATAAATATGTCATTATTAGAAATTGACACATTATCATTTCAATATAGTGTGTATTTAGGGCTTATGAAGCTTGGGTTGGTATGCTTGCTGCAGAATATCATCACTCAATTAAACAAGGCTACATTTAACTCCTTCGTATAAATCACTAATTGGGTATGTTTTGACACTGAGAGGTGAATTTCCTGCAAACTTGAATCTGTAACCTGCAATGGGAATTTGCTAGCAGTGCACAGGAACCAGTGACACAGAATAGCCCCAGGGATATTTACTAAGCTGTCAAAGCTTCTGTGATAAACACTGGTTTTATACCTCTGAATGCTTGCATTGCTTAAATCTGTACAGCTCAGAGGGTTAAACACACTATTTCGCAAAGTGACTGTATATTTATTGAGAGTTAAATACTCTGATCGCCCATGTATTTGTTTTACTCTGATGACTTTATAAGTGCTGTTTGAACTGTTATATTTAATTACAATCAGGATTTTTTCCTTTGATAATAATGGTATCTCACTGTCTTCACGCTGCATGCCAAGGAACAAATTAGGACACTATCAAAGACAACTAAGCACATTTAGATTAATGTCCTTCAATCACCTTCCTGCTATAATGAAGTATGAAAAAGCTTTAACAAAAATGAAACATGGGCATAAAAACCGCAATGACAATGGCTTCAAACATGTGTCGACAGGTGTACATTTTGCTAATCAAAAATATGGGCATATAATATAGCAATGTGTGTTTTTTTTTATAACCATGACACTGAAAGAGTTAAGACATTCAATGATTCATGCATGCTAAATATATTTTTACATTTTCTTTATGTCCTGAACTGCAGAGACCTTTTACCCACTTTGTCTTTTCTTTTGTTGTGAAAAGGACCGCTAGCTCCACCTTGAAATATGGTGTAGGTTATCATAAGATATCTCTACTGTGAGATGTGTTTAACCATTTGGAATTTAACCTATATAAGATAGTATATGCAAATAGGATAAAAACATATTTTGCTTTTTGCTCCATCAGTCTTTTTTTTTTTCAAAACAGGCCAAATCTAATGGGATTCTGAATGATTTGCCAAACCTTAAAGGGAAAGTTGCATTTCCTGTGATTTTAAATATTATGTTTACTTAAATGTATTTTTTAACAGACATCTATTTCTCCTCTTCATTAGCAGTGTTTGTCCTGGCTTTGCCTTGTCTGAACTGAATTAGCATGATGTAATTTGCTAAGTCTTTACTATAAATTTTAAATAAAACAAAACAATAGAGGATTTTCCATTTTTCAAGAATTTTCAAGAATTGAGTAATATTTAGAAGGGAACTGAACATTTTAGGACAAAATAAGTGACCTTGAGAAAAAGGTGAGTTAAAGAATTTCTGCTGGCTGGATATTTGTGCCCAAAATTTTTTATTTCCTTGTCAGCTCTCCACATTTTTGGTATTGACACGTTGAAATGTAAGGAAAAGGAAACTATGGAAAGTTATTTTAAAAGGGACACTGTAGTCACCAGAACAACTACAGACAGTAGACACCAGGAATTAATTTAGTTGTTTTGATGTCTACTGCCCATCCCTGCAGCTTTTTTAATGTCAACACGGCCTTTTCAGAGAAAAGGCAGTGGTTACAATGCTCCCAGGGCCGGTGCAAGGATTTTTGCTGCCCTAGGCAAAAGTAAAGTTTGCCGCCCCCCCATGTGACATCACAATGCCCCACCCATATGACCTGCCATGTTAACTAACACCAGTGCTGCAGTGCCGCCGTGTTTACATTAAAAGGCCTGCAGGGACAGGCTATAGACACCAGAACCACTACATTACGCTGAAGTGGTTCTGGGGACTATAGTGTTTCTTTAATGTGAGGTAAATTAGAGATTAGTGCCACGAATAATATACTAGATTGCCTACTTACAACCAGATGAGGATGATGATGGGCTGCAGTCTGGCTCCACTGGTCTGGTGTAGAACAGGCTCTCTGGAGGCTGTTTGTAACTGTGGTCACAAAAATCAATGTTCTGGGAGAACGGGAAGCAGCTCCATTTTTTGGGGGCCCTTTACACCGCTCAAGGTCTGTGTCCCAGGGTCCACCTTCATGTTCCACCAATGAGTTTGTTCACAGGGGGTGCAGTGTGTAGGGGATGTCCTGATATGTGTGTAAGGAATGCATTGTGTGAATCTGTGTTTGTATGTGTAAGGGCTGCAAGGTGTGTTTCTGTGTATGTACGGGGTGCAGTGTGTGTGTCTGTAAGGAAGCATTGAGTGTGTGTAAAGGGTGCATTGAGTGTGTGTAAGGAATGCATTGTGTGTTTCTGTGTGTGTAAGGGATGCATTGTGTGTAAGGGTTGTATTGCTTGTGGGTGTGTGTCTGTGTGTGTAATGCATTGTGTGTTTTTCTGTGTGTAAGGGGTGCATTGTGTGTGTGTGTGATGGGTGTCAATCTCTCCCCCTCCCTTTTCACTCTCTTCTCCCCCTCTCCCTCCCTTGTCACTCTCTTCTCCCCCCTCCCTTGTCACTCTCTTCTCCCCCGTTGTCACTCTCTTCTCCCCTCCCCACTGTCATTCTCCCTCCCCCATCAATTCCCCTCCCTGTCAATTTCTTCCTCCCCTCCCTGTCAATTTCTTTCCCCATGTCAGTTTATTCCCCCCTTTCAATTTATCCCCCTCCCTTTCAATTTAGCCCCCCACCCTCCCTGTCAATTTATCCCCCCACCCTCCCTTTCAATTTATCCCCCCCTCCCTTTTAATTTATCCCCCCACCATCCCTGTCAATTTATTTACCCTCCCTTTCAATTTATCCCCCCTCCCTGTCAATTTATCCCCCCACCCTCCCTGTCAATTTATTTCCCCCCTTTCAATTCCCCCCTCCCTGTCAATTTATCCCCCCACCCTCCCTGTCAATTTATTCCCCCCCTTTCAATTCCCCCCTCCCTGTCAATTTATCCCCCCCTCCCTTTCAATGTATCCCCCCACCCTCCCTGTCAATTTATTCCCCCCCTTTCAATTTATGCCACCCCGCCCTGTCAATTCTCCCCCCCACCCCACCTCTATTGTAGCGGATTGTATGATCCGCGGATACAGGGAGCTTTTGTTTCCTGTACCCGGCCGGACTAAAAGGAAGTGCACACTCAGATGTTCCCTGTACCCGCGGACCATACAGAGCTCGGCCACGCTACAGTGAGGGAATGACAGGAGGGAGCGCTGAGCACTTCCCTCCTGTCAGCCCCTCTCCTCATGCTGCGCCCAGGCGGTGCGCCCTCATGGACGCACCGGCCAGGGCAAAGCTGCAGCCGCCTGAGGCTCTCTACAGAGCGCTCGGGCGGCTGCAGCATGAGGGGGGCCGGCGCTCCTCTATCTCATTTCACACATCAAATTATCTGTAGGGCCAATCCCTCCCGATGTCCTACACCCATGGGTGTATTTCAAGCCAGAGCCTTGGTATTTTACAAGCAGGTTAAAATAACCAGCCAAATTACAGTCCTTCTCAAGCACAGAATAGCATACCCGTAGTTAAAGAAATGTTCTGTGTATTTTTTACGATTAGATAGTCACACCTCAACATGTCACTTACATCCCATTATAAAACGCAAATTCAACAGAAATGTTGGCAGTATTGATCAATAGCTGCACTTGTACATGTAGAGCCTTGCCACCTGTGTTCGTGCCAACCTTGCCACTTCACTTATGAATAAGCAGCCAATGATTCAATAGGTTAAATGCAGTGGGTCACTGATTTCAGAGTGTATATAAACAGCGTGAAAGACCTTATATGCAAGCCAAAAAGTTTTCAGCCTTGCCAAAAATAATCTCAAAGGAACACTCCAAGCCCCAGAACCACTACAGCACACTTTGATAGTTATGGTGCCAGGAGGGCCTTGGCACCGCCTAGAGTAAGTAGTTAATCCATTTGCTTAAAGAGGTGGTCGCTCTCGGCCAGTGGGCTGCGGGGCTACCGCAGAGCAAAAATCTTTGGACTTTCAAGGGAGGAGGTGACTGGCTGACTGGCACTCTGTGTACTGCGGATAATACTGTTAAGAACTTTAGGACCAACCTTGCCACCTTGAAGGGATTAAAATTCTTCTAGAACTCCTGCATAAATTTCACGTTTTCAGTCTGGCGTGAAGGCTTTTAGTACTAGTATCTGGCTTAAAAACCTCACAGATATTTCCCATGTCTGAATAAGTGACTAGTATTTTGAAGGAGTTAAAATCATTTAGCCAATGTCAGTGCCCACATAAACAGATAAAGAGAGTGGGAGCCCATATATAGAATCCAAGCATTTTCAGTTCAACCCAAAAAAGTATTTAAGGAAAAAAAACAAAAACCTAGTGCTAAACTAATGAACACTATACTACATTTTATTTTACCTGCTAAAAACAAACAAATTAATGCCATTTTTTTTATTTATTTATTTTTGTAATAT
The DNA here is from genome assembly GCF_036172605.1 of Pelobates fuscus. Lineage (NCBI taxonomy): Eukaryota > Metazoa > Chordata > Amphibia > Anura > Pelobatidae > Pelobates > Pelobates fuscus. The sequence continues at coordinate 363,601,122 of NC_086318.1, forward strand.
AACATAACATTTCAGATAGTTCAGTCTGGTTAAATTGAAATAAAAAAACTGTAAAAAAAAAAAAAACAATAATTACAAAACATATTTTTCACATAGTTCTGTTGTGATCTATAGAAAGACTTAGACAAAAAAAAAAAAAAAAACAACAACAACAAAAACACCAACATCTTTAGTTTCATAAACCGGGTTAATATATATATTTATATATGTTACACAGATCTAATCCAGATTGTGCAGTCAGTCTCAGAGGTAACAGCCTCATAAGAACAGCAAGAGAGAAAAAAAAAAATACAATAAACCTGGCAGAGAAGAGGCGGGGATAGGAAAATAGGGCGGAGATAAAGAAGTCTGGAACACTAGAAGCGATTTGTTTCAGATTGTGAAGTTTTCCAGTGACCCCACTCAGTGTGACTTGTCTTCTTTTGTAGTGTGAGTGTGTGCCTGCATCCGCGCGCGTGTGTGTTTGTGTGTGTGTGCTTGCTGTGTGTGCCTCTATGTAGCCCACTGTCTCTGGAGAGCTTTGATCAGACAGCTGCACTGTGAATTAATCCAGAGCGAAGGCTGTGCTGTACAGGATCAGCAAAGCACACAGTCCTGGCTCCATTGAGGCTTCCCTCTGCCTGCATCATGCTGCCCTCCTTCTACAAGACCCCAAACTCTGGGCTGTGATCTGACTGACCCTCATCGAACATGGATTAACAGAGAACAGCACCCACAGGGCAGCACTCACTCGAGGAGATCACCCACCCCCCCTACGATAAGAGGAGTTTGGAGACCAGAGAAAACACTGGGCTGCCCTGAATTGCTTGCTACATTGTTACTGCAAAGTGTGCTCTACAGATCTTCTCGCACTGTGAGTGGGAGATGGTGTTGGTGCTTGGGATGGATGTGGCCACGAGTATAGGGAGCCTGCAGCATGGACCTGCTCAGGGGAAGCAGAGGCTGCTTACTGCCCAGAGAGGGATGTTAAAGACAAGGCACCAGAGAGCCAACAAGACACGCAGGAAAAGGAAGGAGCTGCTGCTGGGACAGATGTGTTTTATGGGCTGCCTCTGGCTGGTTGGTTCATCTTTCTCTTACTGGGTTGGCAATTCGGGTGAGTACTGCTTTCTGTTTGTGTGACTGACCAGGTATCTCCCTGACTCTGCTGCCATCCCTGACATTGAAGGGTCAAGGATGGTGTGTGTGTGTAGTAGCATGAGTCTGCTCTTGACCACTGATGGCTAACCTGTGGCATTCCAGCTGTTGTGGACTAGGGAACTAGAGTCCCTATGACTCTCAGCCAACCAGCATCACTTGGAAAAAAAAATGGTAACAGCTGTAGTGCCAGAAAATAACTGTCACTTAGTTAGAGGCACCAAAAGCAGAAACACACATTTATTCAAGGAAGAGGTAACAAAGGGATTTGGAGAAACAAAACATGAATTGATGTGTTGATCACTTTTTAACTGTTTGCTCAAATTAAAATGTGCAAACTTCTGCAAATCACTCAGAGTGAGACTCAAGACATAAAGGTTATCTGCGAATGCTATATCCTGATCAATGTATTTTACTAGGTAATGCCACAAGCTCTGAGCAAGTAGCATGATTCACTCCAGAAGAGGGGAATGATGGGTCAAAGCATATACATGCAGCGGCGTAGCGTGGGCAAGGCTACAGGGGCGGTTGCCCCAGGCTCAAATATTCTTAGGGACGCAAAATTTCCAATGTAAAAAATAAATTAAAAAAATAGTAAAATAAATAAAAGATAGTGCTCCATCCCCCAGAAAATGTGCCACTGTTCGTATGTTCTACACAGTTTTTCAACATGACATGGCAAACGCATAAACATTGCCATGTAACATTTTACAGTAAGGGTGAATTACATAATACCACCGGTATCTTCAAAGTAGAAATCACGCGCTTACTAGGCATCATGTAGATGTCTTTTAAATGGTATCATACCGGTACGCCAGTAACGGGCGACTAGGTAGCCTCGCTCCTCCTTCCCTACACACCTTGTCTCCGTGATGTGTTTGACATTGATAGTTGAGTTGCGTAATTTTTTTAATCCTCCTCACGGCAAAAGTAATATGTATAGACTATACACATTTATTTATTTATAAAATATTTTACCAGGAAAGATACATTGCGATTTCTTTAGGCGTGATATGGAATTTAGAAATTACGCAACTCGACTATCAGTGTCACACAGATCACGGAGACGAGGCGGGTATGGAAGGAGGAGCAAAGCTATGTAGGCGCCCGTTAAGAGATTTGGGGAGTGCTAAAGGGGCACAGGTTAGGGGGCGCAATACTTGCCTTGCCCTGGGCGCTGGCAACCTTTGCTATACACCACTGTCTTCATATCAGAATATGTCAGCTTTAGAGACTTGAGCACTGAATGGAAGCTGTTTGATATGCGGTAATTAATGCAATTAATGTGTTAAAAAGAGAATTATGAATAATGTATTCTGCTGATTAGAGCTCATTAAGTTTTTGTCTGTTAATGCGGTGTATTTTAAGTCTTCCTGAAGTTATTCAAACATCTGTCCTGAAAAGAAGACGTAATGGCTTGAAAACATTTTTTTTTTTACCTTTTCTTAATGATTTTTGAAAAAGTAAATAACTTGTTGAAGCTATTAACACTATGGCGGTAGATAGTTATATATAAAATGTTATTTGTGTGTGCACATTAAAGTGCTGACCATTTAAAAGGTTGAGGGGAAAGGGTGGTTTAAGTTGTGTGATAATTGGAATGCTCTGTTTCTGATTACACTGCAACATTTGTGGTGCCCAAACACATTGAAACAATACTAACTGCTTCCCTTTTGGATAACCATTATTCCACTATGTAGTTGACAACTGAAATACACAGCCAACCTGTGTTTCATTCATTTACATTTATCTCCTACCATTCATGTATAAGGCATGTGCACAAGGTGTTTTGTCATAAAAAATAAGCTCCTGAGTTTGGTATGTTGCATTGTGTCCTTGTGTTGTCCCTTGGTTTTGTGTTTGTCTATCTGTTTAGGAGCAGTCTGGCATAAACTGGACAATAAACCCACCCATTGTACTCTTAGCCATTCTCCTCCATTCTGGTTGGACAAAATTGACATTGATAATACAAAATGGTTAATTCTGAACTATCAATGTGGCCTAGTGAAGGGCAGTCTCATGGGGCCAGGAAGAGCACTGCTTATATTAAAATGCTCCCTAAATCGAGGAGGGGTGGCACATGGAACCTGCAGGCAATGTAATCAGTACTGCAAACTGTTTTGTTCATTAGAGCGTCTCTTTAAAGGGTCAAACATTATACCTAGTTGTATTGAGACAGAATCTATTGACATTTCAAATACCCTGTGTGTTTCTAATATAGCATTACACAAAGCTCATACTTCCAACATTAAACAAATCCTCTGTAACTATCCTTTTAGAGGATTAAGCGCTATAGCTATCAAGAAAAAAATAGTTCATATTCTGGGACAAAGAGCTTAATATGGTGCAGTCATCATGAAAACCAATAGAACAATTCAAGCTATTTAGCACCTGCTCCTGAATATCACCCGTTTAACCTTGATAAAAAATGTCCCTACGTTCTATACTCTTAATGTATCTGCTCCATTCTTTATCCTTACCCTTACAGAAACAACAGTTTAACCTTGTGGCGGCTTAAAATACAGTATTTTGTAGGGTGAGCCTAAGTAAAACAGTTGGCCAATTCTAGCTTGAAACCCGATCTTGATTACCAGCCAATGTTTTCTCCAGTAGAAGTGAGTGTGCTGCAAACTCACACATGTATTATATATGAGGATGTGATTCATGATGACTTTCGTTGCTGAGGGAGGCTTGGGATTGACAGCGTCTAGAAGAGAGCAGTGTGAACAGGTGAACAGTTAAACACAATAAGACACTGACGTTGCCAGAACCAGCTTGGTTTGTGGCGAGCACAGATTTATGTTGACCTCACAGTCTAAAATGTTTCCAATGATCCTTTTCAAACATATATAATAATAAAAATAATAATAATAATAATAATAATATATATTCTCTTGGTAGAAGCTTCAAGAAAAAACACTGGGTAAAAATGACTATTTTTAAAGGCTATGATGCAAATAATGCATAAACATGCAAATAAATAAATAAAGAAGATACCTTCAAATTTTCCTTCAAAGCACGTGTTGTGGGTCTGCTTGTAGTTGCTCATCAGAAACAATCGTAATCGTATTGGTGTTTTGTTTTTTATATTCTTTATTTTGGAACAGGCAGCCACACAGAAGTTAAACATACATATAATTATGCATACTACATCCTGATAATATCAATGTATCCAGCCGGGTTGGCATTTTACAAGTTTAACTTTAAAAAGTACAATGCCGTACTTTGAAAAGACTAAAGAAAAGAATAAGAGAGAAATAGAAAATAGAAAGGAGAAAGGCTCGAGTAGTAGGGTGTAAAGTGGGGAGGGGGGGGGGGGGGGGGATGATAGGGGGAGTAGTAATTCACTACCACTGAGGAAAGGGTTGTCTATGCTTCAGTGTCCCAGATTGGAGACATTAGTGTTTGATGGGATAAGAAGTTTATCCCCAAAATCCATTCTACTCATCACATACAATGTATGGAAATGCTTTGTAAACTTACAGCAGCCAAGTACATGGCTTAGCACAGCCACCCCAGAACTGAGAGCTACAGGATGCTGGACGGACAGCTCTGAGAGGCAAACTTTCAGCTGCATTGATTTTTACATATTGCTGAAGTTCTAAGCCTTTCTCAGAGCTGAGAGGTGGCTCAGGGTGCTTTATGCTTCATCACCTTTGTAATTATGCAAACTTGTGATGGTGTTTAGAGTAACCGTTTAAAACTGTTACTCCAACCACCATGATCACTTCTGCTTTTTCAAGTGGTCATGGTGGTAGGAATCTGTATGTGCCAAGTTTTTGCTTGAAACGCTAAACATACTGAGATATTTGCTAGTTACTCCCCAGCACATGTGACTTTGGCAGCACAGAACTCAGAATTGTTCTGTATTGCCAAATGTCAATTCTGTGCAAAACATACATGCGTCGTAAGCGCACGCTGTAAACAGACGTAATTGGTTTCGCCCTTGCAGGCAGACACAGCAAGGTGAAGCATTTGTCTCCTCTCCCTTCTTCACTGAAGCCATCTCTAAGAGTTCCGTCTGTTTGTTTATTCCCTTGCCTCCTCACCCCTCTCTCTCCACTCTCTCCCTCCATTTCATTACCGAGTGTGTGGTTAAATGGTCCAATCAAATGTTTCTCTTTGAGAAGCCTTTGATTGGACCTCACACGGCTGCCATGATGTCAGTAGGGGATTTCAGATAAGCCTCTGCTTATTTTTATTGTAATTTAAGGATGATGGAAGGTGACCTAAAGAATAATGTCCAATTATTTGGTTAAAAAAAACAAAAAAAAACGTAAAAAAGGGTTGGAATAACCCTTTCAGTTTTTTTGAGTCAGAGAAGGCGGAGGTGATTTGTATCTAAAAGTATGTAACGTACAATATCAGCTATTTTACCTCTTTCTCGCCAGTCTCTTTTCTGTATTTTTCATCTATTAAGTTCTTTTTCACTTTGTATCTGCCAGTTTCTCTTTCCCTTGTCCATCTCACTTGTTTATTCACTAAACTGTGAAGAACTTGCTAGGAAATTGCATATGTCATGCTTAAAAAGGTCACGTTTAAAAATACTAAGTTTATACCAGCTTATGCATGCATGGTTTTAAACGTTTAAACGTTAAAAGGTGCAAAATATAATAGATTGGATAGAGCACTTGACAGCACAGATATATCAAGGGTAAGAGATGACATTTTAAATTTCAGAAAAAAATATATTTTATTCTGAAAATCTCCAAGAAATCTTGCTGAAGAGATTCCCCCCTCCCTGTGCGCCAGTCCTCTGCATGAAATGAGAATCACAGAAATCTCATGGATGTAGGAGATTACAAGTCTCTGCACGGTAAAGCCATGGCCAGGGGTTGGCGTAAGCAGAGCTAGCATTTAGGACAGGGATCTGTTATCTGTAGTATTCCAGCTGTTGCGAAGCAGTGCCTTTGGATTATAGATGGCCAGCTGCAGCTAGAACCTTGCAAGATGCCTGTCTCTGATTTAGAAGAGCTGTGTGGCCAGGCTTTAGAGATGTAGAGCACTCTCCAGCTGTTCTTGGATCTCAGTCTCATAACCGTCAACCAGCCAAATTAGTCAGAATGCCTTTACTTTATAGCTACTGCATAGACACAGTAGATGGATTGGAAAAATAAACTTGCAACATTTTAAAATAACCACCAGAGAATATAGCAAACCTGTGTAAATTAGCTTAACGGCCTTCACTTTGCAAATTCACATTACAAACCCAAATCACTGTTTAGTGAATACAATGAGCAGGTTTTTTTTACCGAGTTTCTCAGCTCTCTTGTCCAGCCTATAGATATATATATACAGGACATAATGGTCTGTACATGAAAGGCTGTTACGTTATATATTATATTAGCTATTATTGAGCTATAATAAACCACAGAAAACATGTTAGGGTTTGATCTTGGGTTAAGATTATGCGTAGGCTTTCTTTAATTTTAGATCGTTATTGGAATATGTATTTATTAAATTAAGAAGAGTCTATAGCTATTTTTTTAAACTGTTAGAATATGTATTGGAAAAGCTTGCACTTCAGATGCTTATGAACTACATTTCCCAAGAAGCTTTACTTCTGTGTAGACTGGCTGAGCATTGTGGGAAATACAATTTACAAAACATGCGGTGTGTCAAGTTTAACTGTTTCCCCAGCATTGACCACCTCTGAAATAATTAAGAGCATGAATCCTTCTGTTTGCCTACTGCTAGCGTTTCAGTATTTTTCCACATTTTTAACAATAAGGTTCTGGCTCTTTACCCATCTTTACCCATTTTAGTGACAGATTTTATTTGGCAAATGTTGCCAAGGCTATTCATTCCCAACTATCACTGTTTCAGTAACTGTACGTTTATGTTTGCTCGTTATGTTGGTTTTTAAAACTTTAGAAAAGTTGTAAATTAAGAATAAAAATGCAGGCTGCCAGTGGATCTAATTATAGATAGAATGTTTCTCTCTATGGATTGTCTGCCGAAAGAGTGTCCCACAGTTCCACACTGTGTGTCTGCTGAGAATGTATCCCCCAACCCCAGCACTGTGTTTCTGCTGATACTGTGTCCCCAATGCCAGCATCGTGTGTCTGCTGCTTATGTGTTCCCAATACCAACATCGTGTGTCTGCTGATTATATATTAGCAGCCACGTGAATCCTACAAGTTAGGAGGTGGAGTTTGCAGACACAGTGTTAGACTTGAATTCCATGGGTAGAGTCTTATGCCACACCATCTTAAAATATCACCAGTCCTTACTAAGTAGATAACTAAAATGTGTATCTTTAACATATCGCAATAGATCACCAGTAATAACAGGGTCATTAACATAGAGGCACTTCAGGTTCATGTTTTGAAATAGGGCCAACATAGCCACAATGTAAGGGCTCAGTTTATTCTATTTATTCAGTACAGAGTGTATTTTTTTACGTCTATTTAATTTATTAATTGCTGCACACGGATGACACCGAACTTCTGTTGGTGACTTTGTTTCCTGTAGTGTGTGTACCAAAGCAGTCACAGAAGAAAACGAAATACGAGTTTACAGTATTAGGTTTTCTATCTATTACATATGTAATAATGTTGGTAAATTCAACTTTGGTTCCAGGCCATGAGGTCCTTAATACAATACTTAGTGTTAGACCACTGTCACGCACTCATAAACAGATCAGATTAAACTATAAATGTCCCCTGGATTATGGAGCATCCTTGTATTACTGTTCGTGTGCTGTAGAAGGGGATGCTTACTTACTTCACTGGTGCATTCATACCTTGAGAGATAGCAAGCATGTTGTGATCAGAAGTATTAATTCATGCATGTCTGCTGATACTGTGTCTCCCATCACTGTGTTTATGCTTATAATGTGTTTCCCAAGGTCATCATGTGTTCCCCAACACAACAGTAATAATGCATGACGATAATGTTCAATGGTGCTCGTGCTATTAATGTCGCCATACTGCCCAAGGAATTGTGTATAACCAGGGAAGCCATTAGATGTGCATTTGACATTCAATCGTCCCACTATAAAAACTTGCTAGAAGTTATATCGGGGTACCTTAAACTCCTCAATGTATGGCCCATACTTACTTTGTGCTCCAGAAGGTTTATTATTTATTTATTTTTAAAATATTTTTTCCTCTATTGTTAGAGTTAGACAATGCAGGATCTTCCTTAACCAAGGGGCTTAGTTTAAGGATGTCTAATAAAAATCAAGCATCTCAAATTTCTTTAAAGTTGTTGGCCAAAGGTTGACATCATCAATACTCATTGTTGTCTGGAAGCATAGCCACCCTCAGTTATCACAGTCTACCAGGACATTTCTCAGTGAGCCAGTTGGGATCTGGGGAGCATTGAGAGAACAGACCACCAACCCATACACACACTCACACAGTCACGGGCTAGCGAACGCCGTGGGCCATTTCTGCCTGCAGCCATACTCCTGCAGAACTGGGCAAACAGACTTCCCAACACACCACCTGTTATTTTAGTTTTCAGATAAATGGTTTGGTGCTGCAGACCACAACCTCCTGGTCAGCTTTCATGCACTAGTGGTCACCTTTTGTCCATCTGCCCAATTTGCCAGTGGCAGAACTAATGTGCGGAGGGCTTGGGTGCAAGACATTTTTTTCGGCTCCATTCACAAGTGTGATCACTAGGGTGGCAAAATGTATATCCTTAAAGGGACACTATAGTCACCAGAACAACAACAGCTTATTGAATTTGTTCTGGTGAGTAGAATCATTACCTTCAGGCTTTTTGCTGTAAACACTGTATTTTCAGAGAAAATGCAGTGTTTACATTACAGCCTAGTGATACCTTCACTGGCCACTACTCAGATGGTTGTTAGAGATCCTTCCTGGGTCATGGCTGCCTAAAATGCATCCAAACATTCGGTATCTCCTCCCTCTGCATGCAGACACTGAACTATCCTCATAGAGATTCATTGATTCAATTCATCTCTATGAGGAGATGCTGATTGGGCAGGTCTGTGTTTGAATCATGCTGGCTCTGCCCTTGATCTGCCTCCTTGCCAGTCTCAGCCAATCCTATGGGGAAGCATTGTGATTGGATCAGGCTACCACTTCTGATGATGTCAGCAGACTGCTTGTTTTTTTTCTGAGGCAAACAGCATGCAGAGTTACAGCTTCAGGCTTGAATACAGTAAGATTTCTATATTTAGGGAGGCATTCAGGGGGGCTAGATGTTGGTTTTAACACTATAGGGTCAGGAATACATGTTTGTGTTCCTGACCCTATAGGGATCCTTTAACTGTTTGCAATAACACAATGTGTAGCCAGCTGTGGATCTACAATTTTACCATCCTTGCATGGTTATATTTGTGAGTTGTGTTTGTGCGCATGAATATAAGCATGTTTTTGTATAGAGTATGTGTGTGTGAATGTAGCAGTGTATTTGCATGTACTTTTGCTATTTGAATGCAGTGGCATGTTTGGATGTAATGTTGGCATTCAAATTCAGGTGTGCATTTGTGTTGTAGTGTTGGTGTTTCAATGCAGAGGTATATTTGTGTATATTGTTGGTGTTTGAATACTTGGATGTATAGACATATACACATGCACTGCTGCACACAAATACAGATACACATACACACTGACACACGCAGATGTGCTGCCACACACACGTACATACACATAAAGACACAGATACAAATACACACTGACACACACATCGATTCTGACACAGATACACATACACACTGACACACACAAATTCTGACACATATACACAAATATGCACACATATACACACAAACTGGCACACAGACAGACACACATACATTCTGACACAGATACACCCCCACAGTCTAATACTTATTCACATAGACACTCACAGATACACACACTAATAAAAGCACACAAAAGTCACAATATACATATTATAGCATCCACTGATTCCATACCTTTTGGGTGAAGGACGGTGGCTTCCTTGTGGTCCAGATATAGCTGCTGGCTGAGGTTGATGGGACCCTGATCCAATCTCTCTCCCTCACCTCTTTCTGTGTTCTCTCTCTCCCCTCCCCTGTACATTTTTTAAATCCATAATAAAAACCATCAAACATCTGGCTGCCGGCTGATCTTTCTCTCCTGTCGCTCCTCTCACACCTCACCCCTCTGTCAATCCTTACACTGGCTTCCTGTACCCTACAGGCGTCAATTTAAAATACTAACCCTTACCTGTAAAGCCCTAACCAACTCTAGCCTCTCTTACATTTCTTCACTGATTCATTGGTATGCCCTCTCTCGGTCTCTCCGCTCTACTGGTGACCTTCTGCTGTCTGCTGCTTGCACCCTTACTGCAAATTCGCGCCTGCAAGACTTCTCACGGGCGGCTCCTTTCCTTTGCAACAGCCTGCCTACCCCTGTCAGACTCTCCCCTAGTCTTTAATCCTTTAAGAAGTCCCTCAAAACCCATCTTTTCAGGAATGCTTATGGCCTCCAAGAGTAACTTCTATCTCTTAAACCTTCCTCTTGCTCTCTCCTAAAGGGCCACTCTCCACTCTCACTTCCAGTTCTGCTACTTTCCCACCATGTCTATTTGCGGTCTCCCTCAATACCTAGGTGATGATATTTTCTTCATTGTATTTTGAATGTTAATTGAGAGTACTAGGTAAATGTAAATATATGCATAATTGTACCGTATTTATTCTTAATGGGCTCTCCCAGACCGAGAGGGCTAGAAAATACAAAGGTGAACTTATACAGAGCACATTTACCTAAAAAAAAAATAAAAAAATAAAAAGCAAAACATGTTTTATTGCAATGAAACACAGTGTTCTTTTCAGATGGTAATTAGTATCACCGACCTGAAAATGATGCCATGAGCTTTGATTGGACAGGTTAGCTACAGGTTATATCTTGAAGGATAGACGACTCTAGATCTTTGTGTCAATCAGGCTATTTTGTAGCCCTAGTTACCAAGCCTTGTCATGTATTTACAGTAGGTGACTTTGCGACTAACATGCCTTAATTGCACAAGTGATTAATGTTAATAATTCATGTTCACGTTTATGTCACTGTAAATTAAAGATGCCATCTTACATCTGGAAGAGTTTATAATTGAGATACATTATAATTATGTCAGTGGAGTGGGGTGTGTACGAATATGTGATCTGCAAAGTGCAAAGTTTACAAATCTAGAAAACAATGCAAAGTTTCCATTGTAGGAAGACAACTTGATCTTGGAAAAGAGTATCATAGCAGTTTAAGGTTCTTTGGAATGACCTACGCAACACTATGTGACAGATATTTGTGTTGTCTGAGCCGAGGCACAAACAAAGGTAAAATCAAGATGACTATTAGACCCTATACTGATCTATGTGGCCCATATTGGTGGAAAGAGTTTGTAAAACTGACAATAATCCAGTTTGGCGTCATTGTAAAGATTTCAAACACCATCAGATTATTCACTAAACTGAGACTTGTCGAGAGTTCAAAGTGAAGACCAAAATAGCTGAACTAGACAAATGATCTTAGTCAGCTATGCTTCAAGGTCGGCTACTTTGGCCTCAAATTTGAACTCACTTTGAATTCCTGACATTTCTAATTTTATTAAATAACCTTGCATAAGGACGTATGCTCATTGTAGCCCTATCTCCTTTGATACTGTTACTTATAACAGCAGCAACTTGAAAATAACACCGCAGCTAAATGGCTGCATTTTTGGTTTAAGATGTCTGTCAGGAAGTGATGTGGTGTTTGGATGCTCTGTGGTGGTTATGGTGCCAGGAGAGCCCTGGCGCTCCTTCAATGTAAGTGTGGTCTAACCGTTTTCTAACGATCTGGCTGGGTGCAAGATTCACAGCTGAAAGCTCTTAGCTCATTGGCTGAGAGCATTCAGTTGTGAGGAGACAGGAAGTGGCACCTTCCAGACCCTAGGTAAGACATCAAAAAGTTGGTAAACAGTTTGGCAAATTGCATTGTGAGAGGGCCAGGGCAGCCCAGGAACCATAAGCCCAATGGCTTCCACAGTGGTTAAGGTGTTTAAAATATCTTTTTTATTTTATTGTGTATTTTTCCACATTTTTTTTATATACCGTATATTAAAAATGGGTCAGCTCTAGTATGCAGTTTCCACTAAAGCAATGGGCTTCAGTTAAATTTCAGTACATATCTTACAGATGGAAATGCAAAACATGAAATATATTTAGTGCAACACAACGGCACATGCCAAAAGAAAAAAAAAAATCTAAAGAAAAGCTTGAGAGAAACAAATCTTGTGGTCTGTAATGAAAATAAGAAAAATATGGAGTATATTTATTTCATTCTTTTCTCGGAGGAGCCTGCTTTATAATTCTTTGCAGATGTTAATTAATTTCAATGCCCATCAGTGGGACACTTTAGTATTGAAAGCATGTTCAGGTCAGTTTAGTTACAGTTTTAATGATGTATATGTTTTCCAGGGATCTACAAATCCACAGTTTTGCAAGAATAACAATTTTGGCAACATGTGGTTCATGACTTTTTCCCTCGCCTGTCACTTTATCAAATTTGCTGCAATAATACATAATTCAGATATATACGTCATGTTGCACCAGAGGCAGCCTGCAGGTTTCCATCCGTTTGTAAAAGCCTACTCTCATGGTCCTCAGCCTGCCATTGTGTACATTATAGCCGGTATGTGGTTGTCTTTCTATTTTCCTCTTGCTGAATATGCTATTGAGGTGCTAGATTGAAGTTGGATACTATCACGAGAGTGTCCTTTGGTGACCACACAAAATAGTTGAGAGTAGTGGCATGAATACCTGCAGAAGTTAAAGGGACACTCTGAACACTCTAAGTACTCTTTAACCCCTTAAGGACCAAACTTCTAGAATAAAAGGGAATCATGACATGTCACACATGTCATGTGTCCTTAAGGGGTTAAATGGGTTACGGTGCACTAAACACTGTAAATGCTCTTTGAATGGGTTACGGTGCACTAAACACTCTAAATACTCTTTGAATGGGTTACGGTGCACTAAACACTCTAAATACTCTTTGAATGGGTTACGGTGCACTAAACACTCTAAATACTCTTTGAATGGGTTACGGTGCACTAAACACTCTAAATACTCTTTGAATGGGTTACGGTGCACTAAACACTCTAAATACTCTTTGAATGGGTTACGGTGCACTAAACACTCTAAATACTCTTTGAATGGGTTACGGTGCACTAAACACTCTAAATACTCTTTGAATTGGTTACGGTGCACTAAACACTCTAAATACTCTTTGAATGGGCTACGGTGCACTAAACACTCTAAATACTCTTTGAATGGGCTACGGTGCACTAAACACTCTAAATACTCTCTGAATGGGTTGTGGTGCAAGGAGGTTCGTTTGACCCTGCCTCACTTTCCAGAGTGACTGCGACTGACGTGACTTACGAAAGTGTTTGGTATGAGTACCAAGGAAATGAAACTGGTGGAGAGAGCGCGGAAGGTATTTATAGGAGAAGTCGAAAATTGAGACTCGGTAGAATTAAATGAGAAAAACGCAAAAAGGAAAGATAGTGCAAATTAGAATGAAGAGGAGGAAGACATGAAGGAAAAGTATCAGGAGCAGAAGGGGCAAAGAGAGAAAAATAGGAAGGACTTGGGAAAGACTAAAGAACGCAGCATGATACATGATTAGTATTTACTATTGCTAGGTCGGTGTAAATGTTTGTGGGTAAAATAAGTGGTGATGTGTACCTCTAGGAAATATAGCATTTCACATGGCTATATAAACATGACTGTATCTAATGAGATGTCTTGGATTACACTGGGGGAGTCTTACGTTTAGTCATGAAACTTTGTATAATTATATGTTTGTTGTTTAAATGTTAAGTGAGATTTACTAAATGCTGTTTACAGTGCTAGCAGGACAGTGTTTGTTAATCAGTATGGTTTACTATACATGTGTTAATTTACAGTTTCAACTCAAATTATAGTTTATTTTTTAATAGAAGAAAGTACTGCAGCTAATGGGTTCATTTTCACTTTAGTACAGAAGGCCCGAGGGGGGTGAATGCCCCCCAAAAAAACATCTTGGTCACTCGCTGACCAATATTAACCTAAACTCTCTTCTCCTCTTCACCCAACACGGAGTTCTGAAATGAACCGAATGGCTGCATATTCCATGCAAGAGCAGTTTATAATATAATGGGGATCTACTGTAAGTTTGACGAACACCTGCGCGTGACTTAGAATTGTGGCAATCCCTTCAAACCTCCAAGTGTGCTCTGTTTAATGTTGTTCTGATGGCCTTACTAGTATACACAGAAAATGACAAATTTATGTGCAGCTGAAGTTAGATTTATCTATATCTTTACTAGCAATTGAGCAAGCATAAATATATAAATGTACAATGTATACATTTTATTTTAAGTCATACCAAGTGATGTTAGTCATTCCAGGTACACTTTAAGAATGTATACATTAGTTATCTGTACATGCAGGCATGTCAGTGCTCAGCAGATATGCTTAGATTCAGTTTGTTATGGAGATGTTTAGTGCTACTTAGTAAGGGAACAGAGAGCAGACAGTGCATTTACGTTTCCCTTTAAAGGTCTGTGGATCAGGTTCAAGAGCTGTTAACGCTGATCTGGATAAAGCAATGAAACAGAGCCACCAGTTTTACCCTTCTGAATATAACATCATAGATCAAAAAAAATGTCCAACATGCTCCAAAACAACAAAAATAGCAAATACCCTAATACATGCATTATGGAATAATATTTTTGCGTGAGATTTGTATGTCAATTTACGATCCCCATTATCGCAAAACTACAACCGTTTCTGTGATATCCTTTGTGTTTTAACTAATAATATCTCTTGTAGCATTTGCGGCATTTAGTCAGCTTCCATTGGTATGGTTTACACACTGCATAGAAAAAAAAATAATAACCACAGAAGAAATAAAGGTTAATAAAAGACCTGCAGTCTATAAAAGAATAATAAAAAAAAAAAAACAAAAACTGCAGTCTACTTAATGGAACACTTCCACTTTAGAATGTAAGATAATTATTTCTAATACCAAAGAGATCCTTTTACTTTTTTCTTTACCTCCCCTTTCTCCCCCCAAGTCGCCAAAATGTTCTTTCTTTCCTCTAAGCAAGTGACCACTGCACTAGCAATGCTCTTTGAATTAATTGCAAAGCCCTAATTTTTGCCTTGCGCAAGCGTTCAAAGCGAGTGAGGAGGCAACCCTCTCGGGTGTCTTGTTGAAAGACAGGGGATGTTACCAATTGAAGGTAAAAAATGTATATTTCTCTGTAAAGATCAAAGACCACAGCCAATTAAAGGAACACTCCAAGCGCCAAAACCACTATCACCTATTGTAGTTGCTATGGTGCCAGAGTGCTCCATTTCTTAAACGGTATAACAAA
Organism: Pelobates fuscus; assembly: GCF_036172605.1. NCBI lineage: Eukaryota > Metazoa > Chordata > Amphibia > Anura > Pelobatidae > Pelobates > Pelobates fuscus. Next base: position 363,616,602 of record NC_086318.1, read on the forward strand.
ACAATATGATCTTTAACAAAAAGAACGCAAGAAAAATCCATGTAGGAGATAAACCCTCATGAATGGAGAGTAACCCTAATAAAACATAACTTTTAATATATGTATATAAATATTAAAAACCTCGATCTCAATAGAGAGAATCAAATACGATAAGTGTCTATAATAGGAAAAATCCTATTGTATGTAAACGAAAAAACAAAAAAGTGGGGGGGAATAATGGCCACTGTAACTCAGTGAGTTAAATGGTGTAATTACACCAAGTTAAAATGTGTAAAAAATAAATAATAAAATAAAAGTAACAATTGGTCAATAATTGTACATAATAATTGACCGGAGGAGGGAAGGCAAAATGAAAAATATTGCCGATAGGATTGTACAGCGTAGAGGAATACTACAGACAGAGATATAAGTAAAGACCGTCTCTACACTGCTGTGCCTTCAAGGGCACCCCTTGAAAAATGCTAAACCCCCCACCCCTCACTTTAGAGGAACAGAAATGTCCTAACAAAAATAGAAATAACAATACCTGTGTAAACCAAACACCCCATGGGTAAAGTAAATAATAAATGAGAGAACCACAATAATAAATAATAGTAAAAATAGTAGTATGGCTTGTAATATCCCTAATTATATTGTAGAATGTCGTCCCATATCACTTAACCACCCCCATACACAAAACATCCTGACGCGCGTTTCGCCTAAAAGACTCTTCCAGGGGAACCTCGAAGGCACAGTAGTGTAGAGACGGTCTTTACTTATATCTCTGTACTTATATCTCAGTCTGTAGTATTCCTCTACGCTGTACTATACTATCGGCAATATTGTTTCATTTTTTCAATTTAAATCTCTTTAGTTTGGAAAAACAGCGCCTCAGAGGGGATATGATAAGATTATACAAATATATTCGTGGCCAGTACAAACCATTGTCTGGAAATCTATTCATAAACAGGGCTATACATAGGACACGAGGTCACGCATTTAGGTCACGCTGGATGAAAGGAGATTTCATCTAAGGCAAAAGAGAAGGTTTTTTTACAGTAAGAGCAATAAGGATATGGAATTCTCTGCCTGAAGAGGTTGTTTTATCAGAGTCCATACAGATGTTTAAACTGCAATTGTATAAATACAGGGAGTGCAGAATTATTAGGCAAGTTGTATTTTTGAGGATTCATTTTATTATTGAACAACAACCATGTTCTCAATGAACCCAAAAAACTCATTAATATCAAAGCTGAATATTTTTGGAAGTAGTTTTTAGTTTGTTTTTAGTTTTAGCTATTTTAGGGGGATATCTGTGTGTGCAGGTGACTATTACTGTGCATAATTATTAGGCAACTTAACAAAAAACAAATATATACCCATTTAAATTATTTATTTTTACCAGTGAAACCAATATAACATCTCAACATTCACAAATATACATTTCTGACATTCAAAAACAAAACAAAAACAAATCAGTGACCAATATAGCCACCTTTCTTTGCAAGGACACTCAAAAGCCTGCCATCCATGGATTCTGTCAGTGTTTTTATCTGTTCACCATCAACATTGCGTGCAGAAGCAACCACAGCCTCCCAGACACTGTTCAGAGAGGTGTACTGTTTTCCCTCCTTGTAAATCTCACATTTGATGATGGACCACAGGTTCTCAATGGGGTTCAGATCAGGTGAACAAGGAGGCCATGTCATTAGATTTTCTTCTTTTATACCCTTTCTTGCCAGCCACGCTGTGGAGTACTTGGACGCGTGTGATGGAGCATTGTCCTGCATGAAAATCATGTTTTTCTTGAAGGATGCAGACTTCTTCCTGTACCACTGCTTGAAGAAGGTGTCTTCCAGAAACTGGCAGTAGGACTGGGAGTTGAGCTTGACTCCATCCTCAACCTGAAAAGGGCCCACAAGCTCATCTTTGATGATACCAGCCCAAACCAGTACTCCACCTCCACCTTGCTGGCGTCTGAGTCGGACTGGAGCTCTCTGCCTTTTACCAATCCAGCCACGGGCCCATCCATCTGGCCCATCAAGACTCACTCTCATTTCATCAGTCCATAAAACCTTAGAAAAATCAGTCTTGAGATATTTCTTGGCCCAGTCTTGACGTTTCAGCTTGTGTGTCTTGTTCAGTGGTGGTCGTCTTTCAGCCTTTCTTACCTTGGCCATGTCTCTGAGTATTGCACACCTTGTGCTTTTGGGCACTCCAGTGATGTTGCAGCTCTGAAATATGGCCAAACTGGTGGCAAGTGGCATCTTGGCAGCTGCACGCTTGACTTTTCTCAGTTCATGGGCAGTTATTTTGCGCCTTGGTTTCTCCACACGCTTCTTGCGACCCTGTTGACTATTTTGAATGAAACGGTTGATTGTTCGATGATCACGCTTCAGAAGCTTTGCAATTTTAAGAGTGCTGCATCCCTCTGCAAGATATCTCACTATTTTTGACTTTTCTGAGCCTGTCAAGTCCTTCTTTTGACCCATTTTGCCAAAGGAAAGGAAGTTGCCTAATAATTATGCACACCTGATATAGGGTGTTGATGTCATTAGACCACACCCCTTCTCATTACAGAGATGCACATCACCTAATATGCTTAATTGGTAGTAGGCTTTCAAGCCTATACAGCTTGGAGTAAGACAACGTGCATAAAGAGGATGATGTGGTAAAAATACTCATTTGCCTAATAATTCTGCACTCCCTGTACTTGCAAAAACATAACATACAAGGATATAATTTCTAATTAGTGGGGTAATTGATCTAAGGAGACATCTGACTGCTATTTTTGAGTCAAGAAGGAATTTTTTTGCAAAATTGGAAGGGCTTCAGACTAGGTTTTTTGCCTTCTTTTGGATCAACAGCAAAAACATATGTGAGGAAGGCTGAACTTTATGGACGCAAGTCTCTTTTCAGCTATGTAACTATTGCCTAGTTTCTACTGAGTGGATCGGTTCGGTTCAGTTCGGTACGGTTCGCTATTTTGGGTGTTTCCATTATGAAACTGGTCCATACAAGCGAACCGTACCAATCCATTCAGGGTCCTGCTTCAGATGTAGGGCCATAGAAAATGGAACGGTTCGGTTAGGGCGGAACTACTATACAATCCATTGATTGGTGGACAGGAAGAGCATTTTTTCTAAACCCCGTATGGCCCTGAAGGTCTGACTTGCAGTGGAAACGCTCACCAGAATGGGCTGGTCCATTCTAAACCTTCCAAACTGTACCAACCCGAACCGATCCACTCAGTGGAAACGAGGCATATGTAACTATTTTAACGCTGCCACCACCAAGACGATTTATAAATGGGGTGCCTTGGTCCCCCAGGTAACTTAATAATAAAACACACCAGATACAACTTGGCTGAATACCTATGCAATTGCAAAATACTCATGAATTAGTCTCTTCAGGTAACATGATTCTTTACTAGACAAAGGCAGAACTTAATAAAGGAATATTTATTATGAGCAAAAAATAGTCACAGTGCATACAAAAACATAGATGGTAAACAAATTATTTACACCAACAACAATTAAAAACAAAAATGATAAAATAACAGAAGTCCTAACCACTTACTCAGGCTTTCAAAGTAAAACTTGCCCAGGGGGTCTCTGGCAAGGAAGATAGTGACTCACTCAAAATCAAATTTTGGCCCCAAGTAAGGCCAAACACATTTCAAAATCATTATATATATATATATATATATATATATACCCTGTGGATTACAAAGCCTGGTCTAGAGGTGGAGATAAGGCGACCTATGGAGACAATAAGCGACCACCTCCTTGTGTTCCAGACCAACATCAATCCAAATAGAAACTTTTTCTTCTGTCTCCTCTTTTGTACTTGCCACAGAAATAATAATTGCATCTATGAATGTGTTACCATTTTTCAATTTCATAGATATGTCACAATCCTTACTTGTGACCCGATATAGTGGACATCACAATCCCTTGTCATATGGTTAAGTTACGCAAATCTTTTTTAGGCTTGATTAGAAGATTGTGCTTGTCCCATTCTAAATATAATAAAAATGAGGCTTAATTATTATTCTGTGGGTAAGTATTAATATTTCTTTTGGATATGATACTTGAACACAAAGCTAATGATCATTAACATATCAAAGAAATTAACTCATCAATTAAGAGGTACAGGCCATATGGTTAGAGTCAGTTAGTTTACATTGGAACTAGGCATCCAGGCATCTCAAGTGTAGAATTTCACACAAAGGATCAATCCATGTTGTAAACCATCTGCCCCCTTTCACATTGCTATACAATTTACATTACCCCTTCTGTCATCTGATCTCTACCAAGTGGCCAATTCATATATGCACTACACAAATTACATTATATGGCAATATTGTATTGTGCAACAATGAATTATGCACCCTTGGCGTTACATTACCGTTGTAAAATTTTTTAATTTTGTACAGCAAATGGAGAATATTGCTGCTTAAAAATATATATTTAAAAGAGACATTTACATTTTCCATTTTTTTTATATGGAGGTTTATTTGAGTCTCAGAAAAGAGACAGGCATCTCCCTCCTTGTAATAATCTGTCTGGGAATTAGTGCTGATCTTTTTATAGCGCTTTATAGTGATTGTAGTTTATTTTAGAACCACACCGATTGCGAGGAAGGTGTTGGGTACAAAATAACACACAATTGCTGATGCCGTTTGTTCTAAAATTATAAGCCGAGTAATTAAAAATAATAATCATGTTCAATATCTTCTTTAAACTCACTGCATAATCGCTTTGGTCTTTCATTTTTTGACTCCCATTCATTTTCAGAATCATAAACAATCTGAGGCAATGCTGCCCTTGCTATGAGTGATGCCTGCACACTAAATGCATTTCTTTGAAGTTAATAGACATTGAAGAACAACAGAATTCCATTTGTAACAGATACTGTGAAAATATAATAAAATATCCTTTCAAACTCACTCTCCTGTTTATTCACTGGAATTTAGTTCTGAATTTGGATCTCTATGAGAATGTAAAAGGCTTCCTCACATGGCGTCAAAGCCTCTAAGCTATGTGAAACATTCTGCATTTGTTTATAAAGGTAACTACTTGTGTAAAAATATAGCTTTAAATGAACACTGGTACATCGAAAGTAAATATATTTATTTTTAATGGTAGAATTCTCCAGTTTGGATTATAGGCCTCATCTAAACTCCCTCCCCCCCAATAACAACAATAAAACATTTAAAAAAAAAAAAGCATTTTATTCACCTTTTATCTATTGACAGGCAGTCTCCATCGGTCATCTATTCCTCCTCTTCTGAAACCATCCACCTGCATGATCTCTGGTCCAGTTTAATGCATTAAGAACCTACTGGGCATGCATTGCAGTTACTGTGCTCAGGCGATCGGGTGAATACATTGCTTCACTATGATCAGCTTCCAAAGTGTTTGGAAATGCAGAACATGAAGGATTTTAATTATTGAAAGCCTCTGGTGGCTGCCTGATTGACTGTCACTAAAGGCATCCTGACTGACAAATGTAAACATTGCCATTTCTCACAAAAGGAAATGTTTACATTTGTCAGACTGCAGGGACAGCATCTAAACACCAAGATCACTACATTATAAAGTGAACCTCTAATTCTGGTCTCACTAGGAAGAGGCTTGGCACTTCAAGAGTTTCTCATTCTGGTCAATGAGTTCTAGTCTTATCCCATAAACTCCCTCTACAGCAGTTGTTCATGAGATAGGTAGTTTATACCCCGGGAGTTGTTCTACTTACCACTCAGGATGAAAAGAACTCCTCTGTAAATTAACAGAAAGTATACTATGGTGAAAGATTTTGAGACCTGAGCAGGGATGTACCGAAGGGCAAACTATTGAGTCTCTCTCTTTTGCCCATTCTGAGAGTTCTCATCCTTTCTTTTTTGCGTAAATGCATTAACTTGGCTAAAGTTAAAAGGGTAATCCACACGTGGACCCCGTGCTCACTGTGCCTTCAGGGATATCAGCTACACCTAACTGACGAGGCTCAAAAGAAGGCCAAAACGATTGTCTGGGGTTGCTGTATCTCTCGTGCAGACGGAACTTGCTGGCATTTCGGATCTGGACTGCCCGTATGGGTGGGACCAGTCTGAGATGTTTCAGATATGTTCTCTCTGTAATCGCACAAGTGAGCAAAAACTATTTTGACACCTAAGTGGGGATGTACCGATGGGCAAGCTATTGAGTCTCTCTAAGCTTTCTCACAGTTCTCACCCTTTCTTTTATGGTTAAAGATTGCCGGGTTCACAGTTTTGTGAACCAGGCTGTGCACGACACTTGGAAGAGATGCTAAGAGATCAGCCCAAATTGTGCATGCAGCGCACTTGGACAAAACACTACACAGGCATCTTGTAAGATAGCATTACTAACTACCTGACTAACATATCTACCTCTTTTGAGAACACCATGGAACTGACTTTAGAAAGTGTCTCACAAAGGCATCATGAGACATACTACAATGAGGGTACTAGCACCATGCAGAGAATGCTATAACATTACTCTCTGCACGTTCTGCCCTTTGTGGGCCAACCTGTGTGATTGGCTGTCGGTGTGGTCAATGGTGCACGTTGCTGCTATTATAAGCCACTCTCAATGCAGAATGTAGGTGCCAGATACTCTCTGAACCATACACTTTGCAATAATGCAAAGTTGTTATGGTGCTTAACTGATCTTAGAAATGTAGGTGATAAACTGTGACAACTTTAAGTACTACTTGAACTACTTGATCACCATTGCATTGTGGCAAAAGGAGCACTGTGGGTGTGCAAATCACATTGCTCACATGTAGAGGAATCCTTTGATTAAACATTTGTTAGGAGTTTTAGTAGTTCTAAATAGTTCCAGATGTCATAACCACTCAGGGCCATGGCTCAAGGTGACACTTTAAGAGGGGCAGAATTTTGCCGCCCCAGCCATTAGGGGCCAGGCCGCACCTTCTATATATATATATATATATATATATATATATATATATATGCAGCAAAGGCGGTACTTTAATCATCAGGGCAGACTGACCCCACAACACAAAAACAAGCAGCATCCATGACACACTTACACTGCATCCACTACACACACACATAATGTTTTTAATACACACACTACATACATTATACACACACAATGCATTCACTACACAAACTACATAACATAATGGATGTTGGCGTGCTTTTGGTGCGGGGTGGAGGGGGGAGCAGCATTTCATCTTTGGATCCAGGCAGCAGAATGACTTGAGCCGTCCTTGTAACCACTGCAGCTCGCTGTTTTCCTTGGCTCATTTCTCGGTAATAAAAGTTTGCCCTCTTACCTGGATCCCCAGCAGGCACCTGGCCGCGTCTCCTCTGGTGGTGACATCTGGCTTCTGCAGAGTGGCAGAACCTGGAAATTAATCCCACGGGCCATTCATTGGCTGAGTGTCAGCAGACCATTACCAGCCAATGAATGCAATTCTGCGTATAGGAATATGCACGGAACTGAAATTAACTACAGTTAGATAGAGTTCCGGGCTGGTTAATGATGCCCCAATGACGCTGCCGGTGGTTGAGTTACTTCTCTGGCAGCAGAGTGGTTAAACTCTGTATGTGCAGCGTCTTTCATCAAAAAGCTGCACATACAGACTCTAGACACCATGACCACTTCAAATCGCTGAAGTAGTCATGGTACTTAGAGTATCACTTTTAAAAAGAAACGAATGGATTAATTTTATTTTCAGCAATACATTGTCAGGTTTATTAAATAAGCATGCAATTATTGCAAACTGAAATGTATTGCAAAACTAAAAAAAAAATTTATTTGAAAAAATATCAACAATTTAGTGTTTAGTGAATAAATCCCTGTGTGTTTCCAAAAGTTAGAACTACAGTGTGTTGGTATTTTTAAGCAATGCTAACCTTTTGGGTTTCTGCCAGAACAAATAGTCAAAAATGTGATTTGCGCTGACGGAGACAATAAGCTTGACTACACATGCATGTTTCCTCTTAAGTTTTTTTTATTTTTTATTTCATTCTTTTTTTTCTTGCAGTTGTTTAAATTGAGTCAGCATGGAAATAACATAATATCTTCCTTCTAATGAACAGTTTACTATAGTACAAAGCCAAAGATCTCTTGAAACAAAAAAAATGACATGGTAAATCATACGAGAGATTGTTTTTCTTGTCCTTATAGCAAAGCAATTTAATCAGTCAGCAATAAGCCAAATGTTCATGCAGCTCCGCTAGTTACAATTTATGGACACTTTTTGACATTGTTTAACAGATGGCGTTACAAATGATTCTCTTAGCCAGGGTGGATCAGATATGGCCTAATATTGGATTTAACAATTGACATTAATCGTAAGCAAATGTTCTTCGACTTTAAAAAAAATTTAAAGAGTTTATTCACTAAACAGCAAGCTGTGATTTGCTGATGACCAACTTGTTTGATTAAAGGGACTTTCTTAGCAATCTAATAATTACTATTTACTATAATTTCTGTACCAGTTATGTAGCCTATAGTGTCCTGGCACCAGCTCTTTGGTTTATGATAAACGCACCCGAATAATGTCAGCCAATCAGTTCCATCTAAACCAGATGAAATTTTAACTGATAATGTGTAAGCTTGAAGAAGAGGCTGCCTCGCCTCCTGGTGCTGGGTTGAACCCTGGTTTATGTCAGACTGTTATTAAACAATGTGTTATTAAACCAGGGGGCAGTGCCAGAACACGCCAGGCTTTATAACCACTACAGCAAGGTTGTGTTCCTTAGAGTGTCCCCTTAAAGCAAAAATAGCACAGTTCACAAAACTGAAAGTGAAGTACAGATTTTGCCTATTTTTGCGAACTATGTTCCACATCAGCATCAATACAACAGGCATAACTTAGGGCCAAACTGTAGCATATAAAAGTTTGGCGCAGGCTCCATTTAAACTGAACTTTTATTAACAAAATTAAATTCATGTTCTATGTGTAGGGAAGGGGGGATGTCAATAACACTAATAAAACAACATTCTCATTAATATTCCTATTATGTTTAAATTACAGACATCACCCCATTTCAGCGTATGTTTCACTTAATTCAGGTGTCTTGCCTTGCAATGTAACCCATTGTTTTTCTACTTCATTTTCTCAGAAGCCATCAGCTTGTTTGAGCAGAGCCTTCTTCACTGCATGTTTGTTCTCTTTAATTTGTTTATCTTTAACTTGCTGAGCAGGATTGTTTTTACCTGGAAATCTGTGGGCAATGCCAACGCAGGCTTTTACACCGACATTAACCTGATTATTCTAAGGCAGGATCCAATAGAAAAATAGTCCTAAACAGAATTGGCATACTGAAACTCTTGGAAAGTGTGGTGTGAAAAACAGCACAGATTTGGAACACCTTTTTCTTAAAATTCTAGAGGAACGTGTTAAAATGACAAAGCCATAGATCGTATGTTTGTTCATATGGGTTGATGTATAATTATGAAATGAGATGTGTAGGTGTAATGTTTGAAAACCATGTTTCAGGTGTTGAGATACCAACACAGCAGAATACTATTGTGACCTGCAATATGTATGCTTTTACCTCAGTCAATCTAAACATATAATTGATTTTAAGTCTATTCCCTCAATTTACTTTTTATCAGCAGGTTTACTAATTAATTATCCATTTTGTCATTTAGCAGTTGTCACGCATACATAACATCGTTAACATCGCACATCACTGCAGATCATTGCCCCACGCACTTCACTGACCCCCAAAACGTACTGCCATGCATATCTCTATGCCTAGCGCAACCTATTGCTCTATATACCTCAACACCCTATAGAGCTCATTGCTCCACACCCCTCACTGCCCACCAAAACGTACTACTCATTGCTCTGCACACCTTGTAGTTATAGATACTTTTTGTATTCACATGTTACAGCCATGTACAGCAAATCAACACTTGAACGTTTTGGCGTCATTACGCTGCCAGTTGCCCTGCAAGCCTTATTGCTAAGCACACTGAATTGTATTGCAGCCCTGAAACATCTCATTATCCTGCACATGTCAAGGCTTAACACCCTGACGCACTGGCTCGCAAACCTCATTTCTGGACACACGTTATTGTCAAGTATACCTCGATGCCTTACAAAAATCATTGTGCTTTAAACCTCTTTAACCTACATTCTTCCAGTCTCAACTTCTGTGTTCTATGTCTTTCTTTTTTATTTTTTTAAAACAATTTTCAGTAAACTGTATTGAAAATGCCCATAACTAGAATCATAGCTTTGTGTTATGTGGTCTTCCGAGCTGTTTATTACAAACTCAGTTAAGTAGAATTTAGTTTTTACCAATATGTTAATTCAGTATCATTGCCACTACGAAAGTTAGCATAAGAACAATAGATGTAAATTAGATACCCAGACATGAATCTCAGATTTTGATGTGCTATTCTCTCGCCTAATTGAGGAAAACAGCTTATATGGCCCAAAGCACCACCGTCAAAATAGCTTTATTTGATGTAGTTGACGCAACTGATGAGTTTTCCACATTTAGGACTATCTAAAGAGGCCCTCCAGCACAGCTTAAGCATAGCTAACTGCTAGCTCGTTTCAATTAGTACAACTGAAGATAATGAATTTACAATGTATAAAATCTGGATAAATACATTTCTGAGATGCAAATTAGCTTATAATTAAGGAATTATGCTAAATGTGTGAATCCTGGCGTGTTTCACATGAGCTCATATTAAACTATTGAAGCAATAGTAATGTTAAAATAAGAGAACGATAAACAAATCTTGACTTGAACGAAAAGGTCAAATTTGAACATTACATTTAATTTATTATTTTTTTGGTACCTGTATGGTACAGTGTTGGTATGGCCAACTAAAACAGCATGCCAAACATGGGGAATTATGAGCTTGTAGATCTCCAAAGGCAGTGTTGGGACTGTAAGATTTATTCTTGCAAGGCACTGGTGATTAGCAAGCATATACAATGAGTAATGTCAAAAGCAAAGGTCAGAGAACACAAAGTAACCATCCAACAGCCTCGAGACTAAGTAACATATACAGAAATTCCAAGATGTTACTTGACTTACTATGACATATATATAAATACAATTTAACATCAGTGACAGAGCTGGCACCACCTTAAGACGGCACAGGCAAAGTGATCACCGGCCAGTCCATATAGAGGGTGCTGTGTTCCTTCGTGGGACGGTGAGGTTAATCAAAGATGTCCCTCACTGACCAATTGCACCTGCTGCAGGGGGGCCTAGAGACCTTCTGGTCTGCACCATCGCTGGATATACACTATCAGAGTGCCAGAACTTACATTTTTCCAGCGAAGGTGCAGACCAGAAGGTCTCACTACAGGACCATTAGGAATCATAATGTATCCACTACCTGACCCAAGGTAACAAGATGGAGGTGAGAATAAACATATTGATTCATTTTCATATGAAGTTACATACACTTACACACACTGCATCCGGTAAAATGCGTCTTTGCATTAAAAAGAGATGTCAGGTTAACTTGATACCTACTTCCTTTATATGTACGGGGGGAGAATATGAGAAAACACAGAAGCCCTCGTGCCCTCGTATACAAGCAGTAGCATCTCATTATTCATTCCCTGCATTTTAGGGTGTATCGATGTGCTATAAACTATGCAGTTTCTTGCCTATAAATGTAATAATTCAACCAAAATAAATCGAAGCTTCATGTCTGATCCACAAGGAATTCCCATTTTTGTTACAAATGACAGGGTGAATAAAATAAAATACAATTAAAAAAATTGAAAAAGGGAATCTACTGGAATAAGTTTCATGTGGACTGAAAATGCCTTAAAACTGTTGGTTTTCCATTGTGTTGTGCAGGAACTACTCCTATGTTGCCAGTTTTCAAAGGTTGTCCTTCATATCCACCTGCTTATCCTTTCCTTTCTATCACAGAAAACGTACTTTCCTGTCATACTTGTCAAATCAATTTGTTCCTTGTGCAGTGAGTGATTCACCAACCTGCACAATGTTAACTCAGCTGTTATAACTTATTCTTATTCAAGCAAGTAAATAAGACATACAATTCACACAGCCACGTTTGCATGGTGCAGAATATTCTGGATAAATAACTGGATGGAAAAGCTAAATTAAATAAAATTTAAGGGCATAGTATGTAGGATAATATGTAGAAAATACAATTAAAATTACGTAACCAAGAAATAAGATAATAAAGGTTAACATATTGTAGCACACAGACTAAAACCACCCTAGGAAGAGGCCACACCAATTAAGAGGCATTTAGTCTTTACTTTTTTTTTCTGTAAATCTATGTTTGGCAAAGGTTTATGGGATATGTAGTTTAACCCCAACTGCAGTTTCTCTCATTGTGTAATATGAGTGTAAATGCTGCTGATACTGTGGCAACTATCATAGTTTTGTGAACCATGCTGTATATTGCTCTTCTAAGCCACTGACAAGGAGAGGAAAGAGCTCTCAATCCAAGGTTGTGTAGCCATATATATCTAGTTTAAATAGCCTTCAAATTAAATTCTCATATCAGTATCTACAGAAATTAGAATAAAGCAAGCCATTGAAGTATGTATTATGGTGGGGTGGTGATGTTTGCCTTTTATGGCCTACATTTTGAAATTCACTTTGATTGCTCTTATAATTCCTGAAAGTTCAAACTTTAACAAGTAACCCTGTATATTAAACTACAATTCTTCACCATCCTGTATATGGCAAAATAAGGATAATTTTGATAAAATGTCTGCTAAGATTTATTTATTTATAACATATTTTACCAGGAAAGATACATTGAGATTTATCTCGTTTTCAAGTATGTCCTGGGTCCACAAATCATTGCATTGTTACAGTTAGGGTACAATAAAATACAAAAAACAATATTAATACACAACATATACAAGATTTAACATAGAACAGGTAGGAAATATATCATCAACCACGACAAGTGCATTCTGTTTTGAGGTACTTTAGGCTTGGGGAAGATATGAAAGTGTGCGGGAGGTCGTTCCATAATTGCGGTGCTCTGTAGGAAAAGGAGGATCGGGCTGCTTTCTTTTTGTATTGAGGAAGACTAAATAAAGTACTGGTACTGGATCGGAGGTTATAGGGGATGGGAACAGCCAAGGAGAGCATTCTGCACAGGTAGGGAGGGAGCTTCCCAGAGAAGCTCTCAAACACAAGGCTGGAAAGATGAAGGGTGCGTCTGGATTCCAGCGACAACCACTTTAGTTCTTTTAGCCTGTCACATGGTGGGTCCTGTAATTACATTGTAGCACAAATTGGCAGAACGCGTTATACAATGTATTGAGTTTATTAATGTTGTAAATAATAGAACAAAATAGCGGCGTTAGAAAAACAATACTCAGTTCAACTGAACTGTTCTGTCCTAAATGTGTATATCGGTCCTCACGTCAAAATAACATTCTGTTTAGCAAATGGACTCTTTAGTACTGTACACGGTTTGAATGTCTTCAAAGAGAATAGTGCCTTTTTATGATAAAGCAGCTGTGAACTTTGGTGAAGTATATATTCCAGGTCTGAATTTATTGTACCTTTTTCATTTTGAATAATGGCTGATACATGTATTAAATCATGTTATTCGTGTTGCAAAAAAGTTTTCCCATGAGCCCTGTTCTTTTTAGTTTCCTTTTTATCATATCTCCAAACTATATCGTTTTGTTGTAGTAGCTTATTGTGTATGGTGACTTATCTACCAAATGTTACATATTGGTTTCTATTGAGTCATAGTTTGGTAAACAGTCTCGGCTGTACAGTGTGCAATGTTTATGTGGTACTGAGAGGGTTTTATGTACTTATTTTACAATATATTGATATATATGCCAGCTGCTTTAGAAAAACCATAATACATTACCCCTTCCACCCTGACAAGAACAAAGCTTCCCACACATCCATTCTGTAGCGTCAGCCACCATCCTTCAGCGTGGAAAAAACACAGTGCCCTAACAGCTTCTCTCAATTGTGTCGGCGGAGGTAACAGGAACCTCAAGCCTTGGTCAGACAGGGCAAAGCCAAATTGAAAGGCATTTCAATAAAAGGGGAAACAGTAGCAGACACATAACTGTACAGAATCATATACAGCATCAAACAAAAGAAAAACAAGAAAACAAGAAAGTAAACATCTACAAGAAAGTAAAATCTTTGCAGATGTTGCTTCATATCGACACTGGTGAGATGACCCTTAATTCTCCCCTTTATCACTTCCTTGCCAAACAGTCTGAACTTTGCAAGTCGGCCTTCTTAGAGACACTTAATGTGATCCCAAACTTTGCTTCATGGCATGATGAATTCCTGCTTGCTAAGTTGATTCCTCCCAAGATTTTGGGACGTGGCGGCTTGTAAATTATCCAACTGGCCTGAATTCTTCCGAATTGCATTTCAGCCCTAAACAAATCTCCAAGTCTACATATTATCAATCTTTTTTTTTTCCTTCCCATACATTTATTTCTTGATATGCCAATGTATATATAGTCACCAGCACAAAAATAAATTTTCCAGAGAGCACACGTGTTTATCATCATTTGCGTTTTAGGAGTTAAATAGTGCAAAACCTACAAAATCTAGGCCAAAAACTCATTATAGAAAGCACATAGAGCGTGAGCTTCTTTTTACATTTGGTTTATTTTAATGATGATTTTATATCAAAGGAATATTCATTTTGGGAAGTAAAGTCAGGCTTCATACTGTCTGCTGTAGCTGGAAGCCGTTATATCTCTCCTGAAAGCAACCTTTCTTTAAAAAGGAGTATTCTTTCCTTTGAAGGAAATCTATGATGTACTTTTGAGACTCTCACCTTTTTCATCTGTACATTGTACTAATATTATGTGTAAAATCTGTATATTTTCGAGTTATACTCTTACAAAAGACTTATTGTCTGTGACTTCAAGCACCAAAAAGTAAGAAAATCTTCAGTTTGAATATCAGTCTTTCATGAAAGAGTCCACTGATGCTACCTATAAAAATGTAGCCCTCCAAACACTACAGCCCATTTAGAAGGAGTATATCTTTATAAGGTTTTACGGGGCAGGGTTCCTAATGTCAGGGCAGCACCAGGCCATATATATTCTGAGATATGGTGGTAGTTGAACTCCCAGATTGTAATTGCTACATGCAATGGCAGCCATTTTAATTTAGCCCCTCTTTTAAAGCAACGCTGCCACCTACCCCTAACCCCCCAATATGAGTATTTCAGAAAGATAGAATCATGCATGCGTTGAAGAGGACCTGCCGGATCAAAATGGACGCGCCCAGGTTGAGTTAAGGAAATCTCACCTATCCCTGCGCCCCGAGCACTTGGCAATGTCACCCTCTGGGGTCTTTGCGAATTTGGCAAAGTCCCCGGACGATGACAGTCTAGCTTTAAGCTGAATTAATGGCAGCAGAAGCATAGAAACTGCTGTCCTACTAATCTCAGACAGACCAGTGCATGTTAACCTTAATATTATTATTATTATTTTACAAGGATTTATATGAAGCCAACATATTCTGCAGTGCTAATAACACTAACCCTAATCATAGCCATTATCTTAAAACTAACTCAATTAATCAACACTCATACACAGCCAAACATCATACACAATCACATTCAGACAACCCCTAATCACATTCACTCAGTCACACACATCAGCTCAATCGCACTCCGCCAAGCCCCACACAGAATCACACACAGCCATCCACCACACACATCCCACTCACATATACTACTTTGGGGGGCAGGGGAGGGGGGCAAGGAGAGATAGGACCCTGTGGTTCCAAGTTATGCCCCTGAATATAGCTCCCATTAATCTTTGGCTGGATGGGACATGTGTCTTCCAGAGCTGCCTGGGCGGTGCCTGTAAAACAATGCATTATGGAGACATCCACAGGATTTAATACAGAATTGCTGAACATTATCTGGCCATTCCCATTGAAATAACAAGACCATGTAACGCTTACACATACATGATATATATAGTTGTCTTTTTTAGTCTGTGAAAACAAGTTAGGCCAGACAGTAAATAGAATGAAAATACAGTCACCCAATTCTATTATAAAAGGATTAGGGGATTAATCACTGACCTTTATCTTGAGAACGAAACTTCAAATTAAACTCTGAAGAGGCGGGTTGGCTTAGTGGACAAAACACTTGACTTCTACATATAGCAGCTGGACTTTATTTTATCTTGCATTTTTGTAGATAAAAATGTGTGGTTTATTTGTGTTTAGAAAACCCTTAAAACCTGAACAAATAATGCAAGATTAGCTAAAATAGGAAGCAACACTTTCTTCACTGGATAAATATGAGGTTTTATGCAAAGTAATTATTTGTATTAATAGATAATTATCTTGATTAACATGTGATTGTTTTTGCAAAAACCTGGATTAACCCCATGGGTGGCAGAATGTTTGTTCAGGAAAACAATAAGCCCTTATATTATGTAAAACATAATCCAAACAGATATTTCTGGCATCGCATTCTAGAGCTGATTCCTTTTCAAACAGTTCTTCTAATCTAGGAAGTATTTTTTTTTTAACATTTTACAAATTCACTTTGGCCCAGAGTCAGAAGGTGTAGGAATTTAAAGATAAAATATCCAAATTCAGATAGCAGCGTCATATATAAGCAGTTATCATATATAAATAGGAAAATAGTTATTTGGCAAGTGAGGAATAAATTGAACATTTTGGATTTGAGTTGAAATAATTAAAAAGACTTGTTAGAAGAATCAAACCTTTCATTATGCCATCTGCAATGCTTCGGTTTAGGGTCTCAGTAAAATATTTCTGAATTTTATTAGTAGGAATATTTGTGTTTCCTATTTAGTAAACATAGCACTGACATGACAGCATCTCTTTCTGGCTATTCGTATAGTTTCTGTATCACTATTATATTCCATAATTCTGCAAAGGGAACATACATCTGCCAAACTGGTAAATAAAGTCATATTTTGCAGGTAATACTCTCTTATTCACTATAATAGGTTGTGACGTTTTATATAGCAGATATTATAGCTTCATGTCCTGCAGCACTACTTAATAGGTACTATGGATTGGTCTAGGGCAGGGATAGGCAACCTTCGGCTCTCCAGATGTTGTGGACTACATCCCCCATAATGCTCTTACACACATAATGCTGGCAAAGCATCATGGGAGGTGTAGTCCAAAACATCTGCAGAGCCGAAGGTTGCCTATCCCTGGTCTAGGGCTATATTGCGATATACAGTGAAAATAAATGTATAGGATCTTTACATATTTATTTTTCCCCAAGAACTACTGGCTCCCCGTAACTCCTCATTCCTAGATTTTTTGCACACCCTTTAGCATTTCCTATCATTTTTATTTGTAAAATGTCCTTTCCTGTTACGTTTAAAGCACCATACCAAGAAATACATCCATGAGTTAAATAAATTGATTGCATATTTTTTTTATTTTTTATAATTCTTTATTTTTGTTGTGCACATTAGAACAGATGAGCTTGTATAGCCACAGCAGCAGGAACAAGCTTATTAACCGTATATATTATAATACTTCAGTGTGGCATTGCAATGTGCTGCACATTTTTTGTAATAATGATAATAGAGCAGTTTGTGGCATAAGTGTCAAAGCATGATACATCACCCGCTCTAGCCACTCTTAGATATATGCAAATCCCCACGACAAAACGCAGCTCTATGTTATGTTACTCACAACATCTGCCCTGCAAGAATGCCGACTTAGTTATGTTAAACGACAGTTACCCTGATGCATTTCTAGTAGTCCACTAGACCAATTATAAATCTGCCATGCTTAGCGTGATTAAACCAATCTATTATTGTTATAAAGCTTGATATCCCTATGTGCTTCTATAAAATGTATATCGAGGTATCAACGTTACACTAATTAAGCTGGATAACCGAGACATACATTTCAATCCATCTGTTTGAATAACCCAATGTTTTAAGCTTGTTTAAAAAATATAAAATGAGGCTGATAATCTAAGGAGATTTTGTAACCTGTTATGACGATATTTGCCTGTATAACCCCTGCAAGTCTCCCTCTCTTTATTCTGTACCACCATAACCATATGCCTCAATAAAAGAAAGATTGACAAAAAAAAAAAAAAAAAAGATATATGCAAATCAGGAGATGCCAATCAGAAAGAGGCACACTGCTACACATCTGGTGGGAATGCCAAGACATAGCCTCTTACTGGGAAATGATAAAAAAAAGAGATAACTCTGGTGTTGGGGGATGTTCCGGACTGGTCAGCAGAACTAGCACTCCTACATATTTCCCAGCAACCTATATCGAGCTATAAAAAAATCAATCTTGCGCCACATGCTGAATGCGGCCAAGGCAGCCATACCGGCCTATTGGAAAAAAACGGAAGTCCCGACAAGGAAGGAGTGGATCAGGCGGATAGAGGACATTCAGGGTGCAGAGTCGCTCCACGCCTCCCTAACGGGAAGGGAAACTAAACACGTGGAAACCTGGCAACCGTGGTTTATATATGTCTCCCGACATCACCGGAATGGAGGAGAACCCGGAGCCGAGGGCGATATGCGGGCGGACCAGGGCCCCTCTTAGCATGGTGCCTGTCTTATTTCCCCCCACCTGCTCTCTCCTTTTCTCCCTATCTTCTTCCCCACCTCCTTACCCCCTCACACTTGCCCCCCCCCCTTCGTACTCACACTGTGATTAAGACGATTTGAGGAACACTAGACACAGAGGGGGGAACCAAACTTCTCATTCCATATCCCACCAAATATGTATCACATCCTATCCATAACGCAACACACAAACACTCCACACTCCAGACCACTTACATCAACAGAGGATACAGAACACACACATACATAATATACCAACTGTAGAACACGGCAAGGTAGATACCTATAAGGACAACAACATCATCCATGACCACTCTCGACACCACTTACATAACTCTCAAAATAAGGATAACTGTAATCTTCCCCATTAGACCGCATACAAGGGAAACAAACCAAAATTAAACATAATGGACATTAAAGGGGAAACACACACACACAAAAAAAAGCACTAATCATATATGCCGCAGGCCCCAAGTCCAGGGATGGGATAAGCAGACGAGAGTGATCACAAGATTAAGGGACAGAAGCTCTGGCATCCCTCAGAGGAACACGAGGTTTGGGACATAGAAAAGGTATTAGTACCAAGCCACTCGTTCCAGAGAAGCAACTCAATACTCAGAATGTTGCTGTTTCTAAGAATCTTCAAATAATGCTTAACATACAGATTTACTATCGTTATGTTGTTATGAAGGAGACCTACGTGTCCCACACTGCAAATCTACTGACTATATATTTCAATTGTGAAAAAAAACAAAACTGTTCTCAATAAAAACAGATTTAAAAAAAAATAAAAAAAGCATGATGCATCACAATGCTAGTACTCAATAAGTATGTCTGTGACAGAATTAATGCAGATATTAGAACACCCAAGCGGCCCCAGTTTAAGTCATCAGGTCACATGCGCAACAAGCACAACATTGTTATTTATTGCATATTTCATGTACCATATCATCCACTAAAATATTACATAGTATATGTGAATAAGTTACATGAATAGCACAAATGTGATCATATCTCTTTATACTACTGTCCCCATGTAATACAGGTTACATACATCGTTTCGTTGTCATTGATTTAAACGTTATGTAAGAAGAAAAACAACTCTTTAAAATATTTTTATCTTGCTTTGATATTAAAGCATAAAGTTTGAACAACTAGACCACCATGACAAGGAGGGATCTGTCCGTTCTAATCCCCCCAACAAAATTACCCAGGAGTCTACTGTCAACCCCCCAACAACAGATTTACTATATTGTATCACAGGGAGACCTCATATTCTCTTATATTGGTGAAGCCTAATGTAGCCATTTGCAGCTTTGTTGTCGATATCTCACTCCATCATTATTGTTAGAATTTATATTTATAATTCTGGATGAACTTTACAGTCAGTTTCCATGGTTTAAGAGTATTTCACAGTTTTTCCAGGTGTGCGTAACTGACATTTGGAATTTAGACACAGCTGTCAACTCACCAGGAGCACTCTGTAAACACATGCAGCTGTCTCTTTTATGAAAGCAAAACAGAAAGAATGTTCTGGCTTTTTTTGGATGGAGACTAATGTCGATTTTAGCAACAGGTGGACAGAACAGAGCAAAACAAACTGTCTCCTTCCACTGTAAATCCCTAAGGTTTGTCCTGCTGTGTTCCAGCATCATCAGACCATATGACCAAGTCTTGTAACTACAGGTAGTAATCACATAGTGGAATAGTGTGGATCAGAATTCAGTTGTTTGAAAGCACCAAGCAAACGTCAAGTCATGTAGGTAACAAGTGAGAAGGTACATCGGCAGGGACAACAAACAATACAAATTGTCTGTAAAATGTTGCAATGAAAAAAACTACTGAAAGAAGACAAGTCGAGTTACAACATAGGATTCTAGCACATTTAAAACAGAATTGCAAAATCTAGGCAAAAATTCTCAGAGCAATATTACCTAACCTTAAAGGGAAACTATAGGCATCAAACAACTTTGACTTAAAGGGACACTATAGTCACCAAAACAACTTTAGCTTAAGGAAGCAATTTGAATGTATAGATCATAATCCTGCAGTCTCACTGCTCAAATATCTGCAATTTAAGAGTTAACTCCATTTTGTTTCTGTCCATGCAGCCCTAGTGACACCTCCCCTGGCTGTGACTCACACACCATGCATGAAAAAAAAAATGGTTTCACTTTTAATTAGATGTACACCGAATGCTTATGTGGGGTCTAGCAAGCTGTCAACAATGCAGGGGATAATAAATCTTATAAATAAACATTAGCTGACTTTTTTACAGGAAGTGTTTAGGAAGGCCATGCAAGTCACATGCAGGGAGGTGTGACTAAGGTGCATAAATAAAGTGATTTAACTCCTAAATGGCAGAGAATTGAGCAGTGACACTGCAGTGAAAATATATATAAACCAAAACTGCTTCAATAAGCTAAAGTTATTTTGGTGACTACAGTGTCCCTTTAATGAAGCAGTTTTATTATATAGCTCATGCCCCTGCAGTCTCACTGCTCAATTCTCTGCCCTTCCTTCAGATTTCAATTCACTACAATTAGGAGTTTAATAAATAACCCTGATTTTTTGTAATTTTTTGTTGTTATTTTTCAATTGAACATCTCACAGTATGCACAGAAATGTGTATAACTGCATTATTTATCAAATGCATATCAATCTCAGTGACTAAAGTCTGATGCCCCATTTCAAGATGATGCTTAGGGTCCTTTCTAAGCCGTGAAGTTCAAATCTGAATGTGGATGTAAATGAACTGAAGAGATAGAGAATGGAGAATGCATATTTTGTAAATAAACAAAACAACGTTTTCCTTTTTCTCAATAACTCAACTGATTGGTCGCATTATATTTGGACCCTAATAAATGGTGCCTGAATCCTACACACTCCCATTTTACAATCTAGAAGGACCTTTGGCAAGTAGGTAGGGTATCTCAGTGGTTGGCTATTACAGGGTTTATATTACAAGTCTTTTGGAAAGTTTTATATTAATGGTGTTATTTATATTAGTGGGTATTGAACCTAAGCAGTAAAACATCTTTTAATGTGGCTCCCCGTGTAAACAATTACTGGTTACTTTGGATATTGAGCGACATCTGAATGTAACTCTTCTATAAGTGCTCGTAACACAATGACAGCCAATTTAAGATTGTTACGAAGCATTGACTCAATGAAATTTAATCGGAGCAGTGCCAAGATTCACACGTAGAACATGTTCCGTTGTTTACAATAGGATCAGGATAAAGTTGCCGTATATTGCTTTAGATTTAAACAGCAGCAATATGTTTCGAAGATATAGCCTTATGGAAATCTGCAGTGTTTGGAGAGTTTGACTCACTTTGTTTGTTCTTATTATAGTATCAGTCTCTGCAGATCTTTACTTATTAGCCAAACAGAACACATGCTCTTCTTGGGTGTATGTGCCAAAATCCTGTGGTTAGTTCAGCTTTGGCAAGATATGATAACTCCTCAGTTCTATTTACTAACACTTTGTACATTTCACAAACTTCATATTCACAGTGTCAATCTTTACATAATTTCTCAAATAATTCATAAATAATAATAAAATAATAAAAATAAAAGAAGAAAAAAAGGACACTTTGTAAAGGTAGCAAAATCTTCCCTTGATAGGATCTCACTATGACACAATAATGAGAAATTTTTAAAAAGTAGATAAGAAAGTTGCACTACAGTACAATAAAAAAAATATCAAAATAAAATAAATAAAAAATAATGAAATCTAAATTAAAGAAATTGTTCACCACAAAAAAGAAAAATAACTAAATCAACATATTTAGTAACCTAATCATCTCCGATATTATGTTTCCAGAAGTAGTCTTTTAGGTAGTAAAGCGGTACTCAGAAATAAAGATATATGAGAATTGGCAGTGTTTTTCCATAGAAAACTCAAATGAAGTGTTAAATGTACACGTCAAAGGATTTTACATAAATAAGATAATAATTTGCTTAGCTTGGCTTTCCTACTTTACTTCCCTCTGCAGTACGTGGAGCTAATGTTAGTGTCGCAAATTCAAAACCCTACGTTTTATTAAGGAAATAGAGCCTACCTGTAACATTTCAGATGAAAAAATTATTGATATGGAACGAGTGAGGGAGATCAAAACTGGGAAAACACCATTGCTTTAGATGGATCTTCAGGAAATAAAATTATACACGTCCTGAACAC